>NW_022111324.1:63643951-63711817 GCF_000313985.2 Echinops telfairi | reverse complement strand
TCTTGATTTGCTCTGTTTTGGGGGGTTCAGACCGGTGCTGCCTCCCTACCATGTGACCCCAGAAATGTCCTGTGACTGCTCCAGTGTGGGGACAGCATGACAAGTACTGTTGTCAGTTGCCCAGTCCCCTCTGTGTCTCATTAATTCCCTGCAGGGTGTCATCTTCCAGGCCTGGTGTGCCAGTGTGGGGTCCAGTCTGGCTCTCTTTCTCTTCCCGCCTCCTGGCCTGCCTCCGTGTGGGTGTGGCATGCTGGGGTCCAGTCTGGCTCTCTTTCTCTTCCCCCCTCCTGGCCTGCCTCCGTGTGGGTGTGGCATGCTGGCCCCTCTCCCCAACCTGCAGGTTCAGTTCTGCTCTCTGCCACACCCACTTCCAGGGAGAGGGTCAGTTTGGCTCTGGTTGGGGCCAGCCCTGTACCTCTCTCTTTTCATGTGGATGCTATCTTGATATAGGTGTTCAAACACAGCAGCTGATCCAGGGAAGAAAAATGAGGCTGTATGCTCTGTAAATATTTACTTTTTTCAGAAATCCCATAGAATAATTTTACTCCTTTTTAAAAAGTCACTTTGAATCAAATTTTACTTGATGGCACTGGGTTTTACATACACATTCTCTCTCTGTCTCCTCTCTCAGGTAAGTAAAAAAATATTGCTGTCATAGCTTTCAGTCCTGATCTTATATGTTTAGACTTCCTTTCCAAACTAAAAGAACATTTCAAAGGAACACAATTTGAGTCGCTATAGGTAAACAAAATGCTATTTGCTAAGGTGTGGATTGAAGAGTGCAGGACTCACTGGGGAAGAGTTAGAGAGATGAAACACAACCTTAAGAAGTGAATATATGTAGATAGAGGATCTATTAAGAAGCAAAAGCTTCATATTTGAAAGTTTTTAAAATAAAAGTATTATATTGTAGCAATGCTTTTTACTTACATTCCTGTGTGTGTGTATTTGTGTGTGTTTCTCACATTGGCCAGCATCCTGATTTTTAACTCTTTAATCTGTCATACTACCCTTTGTGGATAACATTTTGTCTTAAGGTTGTTAAACCTAAGTAAATAATTTGTGTCAAATTCAGTTGTCAAAAAGCATAAACAGAACAGTATACTTCCCTGATTCATACTTTCTTATGCATTCATTCTTTCTTCTATCAGATGCATCATTAAGATCAGCTCAGTGGTCAACTTGGTGAGCCCATGATTTTCCATTTTATGTAACTATACTCTATTTTATCATCTGATAAAATTTTCTTTTATGTTGTAAATCATAATCTCTATAACACTAATGAGGCTGGATTAGATTCAGTTATGGTCATAAAGTGGGATGCAGTCTTTAGAATTAGGTTGTATCGAGAGTCAATTTATTTTTAGATATAAAAAATAAACCAGAAAGCAGTGATCAGAGGGACTTCCTGCTGCAACTGAGAAAGAAAAGCTGGGAGCAGCATATGTCCTTTGGCCAGGGGCACCCATGATAAGAAACCCCTATACCAGGAGAACATTGATCAAAGGATCTTCTCCCAGAGTCCATCGAGAGAGAAATCCTTTCTGGAGGCGGCACTTTGACTTTGCACTTCTAACTTCCTCAACATGGCAGAATACATTTCTGTTTGCTAAACCCATCCACCTGTAGTCTTTCTGGTTTAACTGTAGTTAATGCACAGCGTGAAGGGGGATCTTTCATCTCAACTCATTTAATGAAATAAGAGATTATAGATTTAAATTTGAATTTGAGTACTTACCACATAAAAACTATTTTCTTTCCTTCTCTTGATCCCTTTCACATAATCACCAGTACATTTCCAAAACCACACTCCTGTTTAGAGTGCAGCTTTGTAAGCTTCTAAACATTTCAACGTGCACTGAACCTCTGCTAATTCTACCAGTGACTGCACTGTCTCATCGTTTGTCATTGAGGAAATGTGCTTTGAGGCAAATGGAGGTACCGAGCAGCAAGTTTGGATACTTAAGATGTTATTTCTTGAGCAACTGAGAAATTACATGTTGGTTTTGACCCATAAAACCCCTTTCATGATATTGTAAGCAGAGATATTCTGTCAAGTTTCTCTGACATTGAACTTTTATTAAATAGCCCAATAAACACTCCTCAGTGAAACTTCATCTATGATGCAGATAATTTGGATTACCTAAGGATTCTCTCATGTGTAACCCATTGCCATCGAGTCAGTTCTATCTCACACAGCCCCTGCAGCACTCTGTAGAATTGCCCCATGGACTTTTCTTGGCTATAATCTTCAGAGGGAACGGAGAGCCACACAGATGATTCCCTGTAGAGCAGGGGGTGGTTTTGAACTTCTGACTATTTTATTAGCACTGCACCACCAGAACGTCTTTGATAAATGTTTTTTTCAGATCTGAAAACACTTTTAGGACTTATACTTCCAATAAAATGGAAAAAATAGAAGCTGTATATATCCTTTTATCTAAACAACCAAACATGGACAAAATGCATGAACCATTATAGGTCAGCAATGAATAATGATCTCTGAGAAGAGATGACCCATGATCGCTCCAGCTGCTTCACATGAGAGAATTGTCAAGCCAAGGAAAAGAGAAGTCAGATGAAGTCTAAGTGGAGCATAGGAGATGGGTATTTGCGCATTCCAATGTGGCTAGAGTTTGCATAGAGGAAAGAAAAGCAGAGAGACCATTCCCTATCTGCAGAGGATCAGCGCCGTGTGTGAGGTGGGGGAAGGGGAGAGAACAACCTACAGGCTTATAGCTAGAAGTGTTTGGCACCCAGGAAAGGACTAGTGCCCACTTCAGCTTGCCAAATGGAACAAATTCATACTTCTTTGGCTACCGTACATAAAAGCATTTTACCTCAATGGGGAGGACTATTCCTAGACGGACCACTGCTCTAGGACTACCTAATACATCATAAAAGTAAGACATGAAAAATTTCCAAGTAATTTAAGTGAATTACAGAAAGTTGAGAATATTTATGGAAACATTACTATATCTAGCCCCCCAAACAATAAAATTCACAATGTCCATCACACAACACCAAAATTTGCCGAAATGCAAAGAAACAGAAGTCAAAACATAATGAAAAGAAAGATCATTCAACCAAATTAACTAGAAATAGAATAGATATTAGGGTTAGCAAACAAGCACGTTAAAATGTGTTATAACTCTATGATGGGACTTTAAAAATTTTGTGGGGGGAAAATCCATTTTCTCTTAATTCAGTTTTCCATGAACTTATTGACTTAGAATGTATACCAGTATGCATTTATACAGAATTATCCACAATTATACAGAATAAAAATACAATGTTTGACATGAAAAATTCATTGGATAAAATTAATGGTAGCTTGCACATTGTAGAAATATCATCAGTTGATTACTATCGATAATATAGCAACCTATCCAAATGAAACACGCAGAGAAAAGAGAAGTTAGACAAATTAAAGCAGCGTTCCTGATCTCTGGGACAACTTCAGGAGGCTTCACTACTGGGGTCCTCAAAGGCTCAGAGAGGGAGATAAGGCGAGGACAATACCTTGAAGGAAAAAAAAAAAGGGAGAATGGGTAAAAATGTCCAAATACTTTATACTAGGAACTGTAAAACCAAAGACCCAAGAAGATTGAAAAAGCCCAAACACAAAGAAAATTGCAGAATGACACAATATAATTGAACTGCTCAAAGCTGGTGATAATTTACTTTTTAATGATATAAGAAAATATTAGAGCAGTTGAAAAAAAACTCCATTGGAGAGCAAAGGCCAAGAATGACAACATATTTTCTGTTATTATGCAGTGAGGATGCAGAATAAGACGTGTTTAAAACACGGGGTGCAAAGCAGGGCTGGGGGACAGCAGAAATGAACCTAGAATTCTATATCTAGCAAAAATACCTTTTTGAAATGAAGGTGAAATAAATACATTTTGATAATATAACTCATAAAACATCATCGAAGGTAAACTGGAACTATAAAACAGTTTAAAATCCTCTAGCCAGAAATAAAATGCCAGTTGAAACCATCAGTAAAGAAATAAATTGCTCCAGAAACAGCAACTACCTGGGTAATTATATGTTTTTATCATGGCTTATTACTTTTTAAAGGCGGATTGATTGATAAATGATTACATTTTGATAAAGGAGTTACATATAACAAAAGCTATTTTTACAATAGCACTATGGTTACAAAGTCACAAAAGAAAGGTTCTTATAGTATATGTATGTGAACTTGTTGTTGAATGATAGTGTGCACTAAAGATATTAACTATAGACCTAAAAGCAACTGCTAAAGCAATTTTAAAAAGGAGTGATAGCTAATAACCTAACAATGTGGGTGGTATTGAATAAAAAAATGTAAACAAAGAAGAACAAAAACGTATGAGACACATAGGAAATAATGGAGTGATAGAACTAAATTTATCAAGGGTTGCGGCCTTCGTATGAATTACAACTTTGGGTAGAGAAAAATAAAATCCTCAGAACTAGACCAATCGGTAACACCACGACAAACTGTGAAAAGATTGAAGTTGTCATGAATTCATCTTGCTTGGTCCATAATCAGTGCTCATGGATGCAACAGATAGGAGATCAAATGATGCATTGTACTGGGTAAATCTGCTGCACAAGACCTCTAAAGTGTAAAAAAGCAAGGATGTTATGCTCAGGGCTAAGGTGAATCTGATCCAAGACAGAGTATTTTCAGTCCATCATTTGTGAAAATTGGACACTGAATAAGTATATTGAAGGAGAATTGATGTATTTGAATTGTGGTGCTGGCGAAGAATATTGAAGGTACCGTTGACTGCCAAGAGAACAAACAGATTTTTGGAAGAATTACTGCCAGTATGCTCCCTAGAAGAAGGGATGGAGAGACTTTGTGTCATACATTTTGGACATGTTATCAGGAGAGACCAGTCCCGGGAGAAAGACATCATGTTAGGGAAAGTCGAGGTTCAGGGAAAAGAGGAGGTCCCCTCAGTATCTGTGTTGACACAGTGGCTGCAACAATGGGCTCAAACATACAAGCAGTTGTGAGGATGGCCCAGGACCGAGCAGAGCTCTGTTATGTTCTACACAGGGTCCCTAGGCGTCAGAGCTGACTGGAGGCACCTCACAGCAGCAGCAATATTTCAATAATCTCGTCACATCTAAGTGATCTAAACACCCCAATTAAAAGTCAGAGGTTGGCAGATTGGCTCTGTGCTACCTTTAAGAAACCAATTTCAAATATAAGACTTTCATAGGTTAAATCCAAAAGAGCTGAAAAATAAACATCAGACAAACTCTCGTTATAAGAAAGCCAGGGGATTTTATTACTATCTAAAAGTATAGATTTTAGAACGCAAGTATTACCTGGGATAAAGAAGGTCATTTCATATCGACAAAGGGGACAATTAATGGAGAGGGCATAACAATCTTTAATATTTATATATTTAGCAGCAGAGTTTCAAAATACTGAAAGAAAAAATTGACAACTGAAAGGTGGATTGCATAATTGTAGTGACACACAAGATGCACAATTACCATCAGGTATTACATTTTTCTATCTCAATAGTTAATAAGACATACTTCAAAAAAAATTCAATAAATGTATTAATTTTCTCTACACTATAAACCAATTTGCCCAAATTGTTATGTTAAACAACAACAGAAAATAAATACTTTTTACCACGATAGACCATATACTTTGGATGGACAGTGAAAAAGGAAAAACAGAGAATTCATGCATTTGAATTATGGTTTGGGGAAGAATATTGAAAGTACTGTGGGCTTCCAAAAGAGCAAACACATCTGTCTTGGAGTGAGCACAGTCAGAATGTTCCTTAGAAGCAAGGATGGCAAGAATTAACTTCATGTGCTCTGAGCATGCTCCCAGAAGAGACTGCTCCCAGACAAGAACATCTTGGTTGGTAGAGCAGAGGCTCGGGGAATGAAGGGAAGCCTCTCAGTGAAATGGATTGGCACAGTGGCTGGAACCATTGGCTCAACCCTAACCACAATTGTCAGGATAGTGTAGGGCTCGGCAGTGTTTTGCACAGTTGTACATAGGGTTGCTGTGAGTCAGAACCAACTCATCGATACCTAACAATGAACAACAGAGGGGACTAAGTTGGTAAGGATATGATTCTATTGGTATAAAGACAAAAATACAAATAATGTGTCAGTGGGAGAAAACCTCCATCAACATTCAAAAAGCCAGGGATGGAATTTCTGCCATGGAACAACTATGAGCTGCTTGTACACAGGACAAATACAGGTCATGTCCATAGGGAGGTCAACTGGCCAAGTATCAAGTTCGTTCCAGCATAATCAAGATTACAATTGTCTCTGCCTGATAGTAGGGCTGTTTGGGACTCTCGCTTTTGGCTCTAGATCAGTGGTTATCAACCTTCCTTATGCCGTGACCCTTTAATACAGTTCCTCATGTTGGGTGACCCCCAATCATAAAATTATTTTTCTTGCTACATTACAACTGTAAGTTTGCTATTGTTATGAATCATCATGTAAATATCTGATATGCAGGATGTATTTTCATTGTTACAAATTGAACAGAATTAAAAGATAGTGATTCATCACAAAAGCAATATGCAATTATATATTTTGTGAACTATTTATTTCTATTTACAAATTAAAATTTCTCTTGAAGCATGGTGTAGCATGGGTAACAGTCTTCACACTGGGTACTGGTATGTGGGCACAGCTGCATGTGGGTGGACCCGCCTGGAGACGGATAGAGGAACAGTGTCTCGGTTCCTAAGACCATTGGAAAAGTGTGTCTTCCGATGGTCTTAGGCGACCCTGTAAAAGGGTCGTTCAACCCCCGAAGGGCTCACGACCTACAGGTTAAGAACTGCTACTCTAGAGGGATTTGCCAGTGGCTAGGTCTGTCCATATACTTTGCAGATGGATTTTGAGCTCTCGCTGTCCTCCACAGCCTTCTACAAATTGGGTGTTCTTAATTTTTGCTCTGATACTTCTCCCTTCGCCTTATTTAAACTTTGTAATTGTTATCTTTGGATAACACAAGCCAGTGTGCTTCTTCTGTGTGTACTTAGCTGATTCCTTGCATAGATGGCTGCTTGTTTGCATACACGCCTTTAAGAACCCAGTCACTATTTTTATTGATAGCCAGGTACCATCTACTTTCTTCAGCACACTTTGTTGTAGCACCCTTATATTCAGTGATCATTTCATAAAGGTAGGTATCAAGAAAGGCCATGTTGTAAAAAGTAATTGTTTTTAAGTTGGAGCTTGGATTTAATGGGAGATCAGAACTTATTCCTGGCTCTATGCTTTTTTTTTAATTAAAAAATTTTAATACATGTGATGGAATTAAGCTTCACTTGGGAATTAAAACATATGTCATTCATTCCATAATTCAGTCATATCAAACATAATTGTACAATAAATGCTTTACTTTCTTCTTACATGTTGTTCTTGATATCACCCCACAACTTAACAGGTTTTCTGTCATTTGGGTTCAGTGCATCAAATATATTCTTGAAATATTCCCTTAGTTAGCTCTTATGGACTTGTTTTGATATCCTTCAACTTCAACTTGAACTTATAGATGAGAAATTGTGTTCTAAAGTTTGACTCAGATCTTGTTTTATTATTATTATTAATAATTTTATTCGGGGCTCTTCCTAATCATATAACTATCCATCATTCAATTGTATTTCCATTAACGTTTCCAAAACATGTTCTTTCTACTTGTGCCCTTGGTATCAGCCCCTCTTTTTCTCCTCCTTCCCGTGCCCTCCCACCCTTGTGAATCCTTGGTCAATTATATATTATTATTATTTCATGTCTTACACTGTCCATTGTCTCCCTTCACCCACATTTCTGTTATTCTGTTGGATATATGGGCTATATAGCCAACCTTTTGATGGGTTCCTCCTCTCTCCTCCCACCCCCCCCCCGCCCCCGACACACACACACTCCCATCCCCAGACCCTCATGATACCACTACTCCCACTAGTGTTCCTGAGGGTTTTATCTGTCCTGAATTCCATGTGTCCAAAGCTCTTATCTGTATTAGTGTGTGTACTCTGGTCTAGGTGAATTTGTAAAGTAAAACTGGGTCATCTTAGTGGGGAGCAATGGGAAGGAAGCATTCAGGAAATAGTGGAATGACGTGTGTTTCATCATTGTTATACTGAACCCTAGTTGAATCGTCCCTTCTTTGTACCCCTTCTGTGGGGGGATGGCCAATTGTCAACAGATGGGCTTTGGGTCTCCATTCCAAGCCCTCTCTTTAACATCGATATAATTATTTGGGATCTTTTGATCCCTGATTCCTTTGACACAGGCTGGTGGGTTTCTTCTATGTAGGCTTATTTGCTTCCCTGCTAGAGGGATGCTTGTTTAACTTCAAGTCTTTAAGACCCCAGATGCTATATCTTTTGATATCTGGATACCATTCACTTTCTTCACCACATTTGCTTATGCACCCATTTTGTCTTCATTGATCGTGTCTGGAAGTCATGTCAAAGATCATGTCAAAGATCATGTCAAAGAGTGCCAGGTTATTAGAAAAAAAAGTTTTCTTGTGTTTAGGGAGGCCTTGAGTAAGAGGCCCAAAGTCTGTCTGCTAGCTTCATACTTAATATATAAAATTATGTACATTGGCCTCTATCCCTTTCATTAAAAATGAATATATTTACAGATATACATGCCTATAGCTATACCTCTACAAATAGCTTTTGCCTCCTACTTCTTTCCTCCATTTCCTTTCACCTTGCTCCTGTCCCGCTATCATGCTCACCCTCCATTCGGCTCTCAGTTATTCCTCTTGGACACATTGCACTTGATCAACCCCCAGAAAGAATTATATCCCCTCTTTGCCATAAATTTTATATCTCTTGTTTCCTTATCCCTGAGTTTGTTGACTCCCCAGTACCCCTCCCTGCCCCCTCCTTTCCCAATACCCCATAGGTCCCATTGTTTTCTCCTCTGGATAGTTTGTCCTGCCTATCTTATATAGATAGATACAGGGCAAAAGAAAACAAACAAACGAATAAACAACCCCCCTTCCCCAAACAATAGATAGTTCCAGGTCTGTCTGCTTATGAGTGTTTTCCAGTTGGGTCTGATGAGGTGCCAATCCCTGTCCCTTGAGTCACACATCTTGTTTCGGCTAATGATCTGGATTTGATTCCTGTGTATTCCATCTGGCAAGGTTAACATGTGGAGTCACTTTACATTCTGTTGTAAAGGTATTCGGAATAAAGAAGTTATTGGTCTTGCAAAATTCTGTCATGATAGCTCTACTTTATTTCTATCACCAAGGACATATTTCCCAATTACTGAGGAAACAAAGTGGAAAACAATTTTCTCTTTATTTTCAACTTTTGCATTCCAATGGCCAATAATTATCACTGCATCTTGATTGCATGTTTGATCAATTTCAGACCAAAGAAGTTGGTATAATTCTTCAATTTCTTCATCACTAGCTTTAGTGGTTGATGAATAATTTGAATAATAGTTTTATTAACAGGGCTTTCTTGTATGCAGATAGATATTCTATTATACACAGTATTATAATTAAAGATGCAGCTTGAAATGTTCTTTTTTGTGGATGAATGTGACATGACACCATTTCTCTTGAATTTGTCATTCCAGGCATAGTAATCCATATAATTGTCCATTCACAACTGTCAATATTGATACATTTCAGCTCAGTCCTACCTAAGATATTGATCTTTATCCATTTTATTTTTAATGACTTCCAATTTTCCTAGATTAATATTTTGTGCATTATACTCTCCTATTATTAATGGATGTTTTCAGCCTTTTCCTCTGATTTTGGGTAGGGGCCATGGAAGGCAGGCTCAGAAAGCTGTGCTGCTGCATGCATATCATGAAAGTCAACTCCACTTTGAGGAAGAAACTCTACCTTGGTCGCATTTTGAGGGCCTTCCAAGCTGAGGGCTCATCTTCTGACAGTATGTCTGACGATGTTCTGCTATTCTTATGGCTTTCAGTGCTAATCCCTCAGAAGTGGACACTTTCTTCCTTCTTCCCAGCCTAGTGTTAGCCTGGAAGCTCCTTAGAAACCTGTCAACCATGGGTATTCATGCTGGTATTTGGAATATCAGTGACATAGCTTCCAACATCACAGCAACATGCAAGGTACTATGATATGACAAACTGACAGACAAGTGGCTAAAAGTGATATTAAGATTTTCAAAATAAATTTCTGACCCCATTTCATACCAAATAGTTTGTAAAGCTTAATGAATACTTTTTAAAAAGGACAAAATTCCCAATTTTTAAATTGAAGCATCTGCTAAATTTCACCTCTTAGGTGATACATTCAGGTTTCAAGAAGAATCTGAAATGATAAGAGCAGAAATTTAGGTGCCAGTTTGATTCTAAAAATACCAATACATGTGAAAATTTGTAAACATAAATAGCAGTTTTTTCATTCAGTTGGAATAGAATTAAGCTTCATAGGCCTTTTCTGGGTTTCAAGAGGCAAAAAAGCTCTTGAAAGCTTTATATTTAAATAAGAAAATAATGAAATGCACGAAAAATAAAAATCTTGACACAGGATGTACTTCATTTCTCTTTTCCTTTTCCACTCTTTCTTGCTCTTTGAACAAACACACTCTGCTTGTGGGGAAAGTGTGAGGTTACTCTTTGACAGCAATATAATATATGTCAAATCCCTGAAGGGGTTAGCCATCTGTTTGGAAAGCAAGGCTAATAGAAGTGAACTGAAAGCCAGAAAATAAGTTACTAAACTAACTGGTGATGAATTTGAAGTGCTGTAAGTTTATGATCAGAGGCCTGTTGGATTTCCAGGGCTTTATGTAACCCATACTTCCCTCATACCGTCAGTTAGTTCAGGCCAAATCCAATCCTGATTTTGAATAATGCTCTAGTTTCCATGGGGCCAGGTCAGAGTGGAGTGTAGAGCAAGGCTAGGGACAAGGGTCTCCGTGCGCTTTCCTGGACGTCTGTGCATCTTTGATGTTGAGATTTGTTTCCATCTGGTGCATTTGGTACATCTAGAACCCTCTAGTTTTCAAAATTGGAGTCATTTCCATATCAACCATCCTATTTTTATCATTAAAGAATCCAATTGGTTCCTGTTTCTCAGATGAGGAAAAACAAGGCAGTGATAGATTAAAAAACAAACTTTATTTTACAAATCCTGAACTCTTCTCTCCATTGTTGTAACTGAATCCTAAGCTAAGATGATACATTTTTTAATATACCTGAGCTCAAACTTAAATCAAACCGCACCTGTCCACATGTAGGTGACTTCCAATGTGACTCCCTGGCCTCCCCACGAGCTGGCTTCAGTCCCTGGACAAGGAAGGGCCAGTGACTATGAAGAGACTTGATGTCTGCATCCACCTGTCTTGTCTTACAAGAGCTGAGCTCTTGAGGGTTTATTTGTCATATTTATTTCAGATTTTACTGTTCTTTGCTTAACCAGCATATGTTGTAGTTTAGGTTTATACTTAATGGGCATTATACGTTTTATGTGTTTTTATTCTTCCTGAACCAGCAGGTTGAAGAAGAAACCAAGAGTTTCTGTTGTTGATTTTGCCTGTGAACTCAGTCAAGTAAAGTTTTTGCATTCTTAACACAATGTAAATCTGTAAAATATACTTTTAAATAATACCATTAATAGTCAATAAATATTTTAAGAAACATTAGGATAGTAATATCTTGTGGTCAGTATCAGTTGGCAAAAATTATGCTGTTAATAAATTATTTTAAACCTCAGAAACACCTTGGTATCTTGGCAGGATCACCTGATTAAAGAAAGATTTTTGGTCAGTTTAAGCAGCAGGCATGTTTAAATCAACGTGAATCCAGGAGAGAGGAACTAAGAGGAAACCACTAGAGAGAGGTGGAGCTGTAACGACTACATTAACTGCCTGCTCTATGCTATTTTCAGCCCCTCCATGTCTATATTTTGATTTCTTTATAGGGTGCTTAATGCTTAATTCCACGTTTCCCTTTTCATTATATGAGGCTGACTTCTAGGGCTTTATTTCCATTTACTTCTCTGCATTCACCCTGTTAAAATCGCCCATGTTTGGTGTCACTGGTTAAAAACAAAACAAAGAAAACCCATTACCTTCTTGTCTGTTTAGCATTCAAAGTATTTCTCTCCCTTCCTCTATGTCATGTACCGAATGAGCAAATGATCTAAAAATAGATACGTTAATCATTTTACAAAATGTTGTATCTTCTTCAGATTGGAGGCCAATGTGATTGTAAGAGACATGTGTCTGGCAGACGGTGCAATCAGTGCCAGGATGGATTCTACAATCTGCAAGAGTTGGATCCTGAGGGCTGCAGTCCCTGTAACTGTAATACCTCTGGGACAGTGGATGGAGATATTACCTGTCACCAAAATTCAGGCCAGTGCAAGTGCAGAGCAAATGTTATTGGTATGTGTAATGCAGAAGTTTACAGTCACATCTTTATTACCATCTAGATCTCTGTTTCATTTTGTAACACAAGAGTGAAGGAAATTGCTGTGTTCAAGGCAGCCTGGAAACACACACACACACACATCCCACACCATTTTGGATGAAATTAACTGTCTAAAAATGATTAAATTAATAAGTCTATCAAACTATAGCTAGAAGCTGAGTTTAATCAGCCCTTTAGAAGTTTCTTTATTCTGTAGATGCATTAGTTCTCATGGTCCCATACTAATAAGTCATAGAAAAATATAATTTGATTACTTCATAGATGTTCCTTTTAGAAAATTAGCACTTTTTCAAAATGTTTTACACTTCATGAGTTCTAAGCAAAACGTTTTCATGCTAGTTTTCTTAATAGACCAAAAGAAATGGATTTAAAAAAATATTCTCTGCTACAGGGCCCTTTGTGATAAATCTTTCCATTTTTTTCTATTATATTTCTTTGAACTGTTCCTATGAAATGCAAAATAAGTCAACATAATTCCACAGATCATGTATATTGCTAGGGTTAGTTATAAAGGGCCACGTAATTGTAATTTTGTAATTCAGTGCCAACCTGATTATAATAAACAGCCACCTTCGGTGTTATTTATCATTTTTTTAATACAAGACGTGCATTTTTTGTTTGTTACTCCCACAGGTATTTTTCAGAAATTAGATTTGATTATAGCAATTTATTACATCCAACATTTTTGAGGGGAACCACAGCCACATAAGGACAAAATTTATCAAGTGCCCAAAATGCACTATGTACATAATGTACTTTGAAATTTTGATGTATGAGAATATTATAAGGGGAAAGTTTCCTGATGAAGTGAATCCTGCATTGTAACGGAACCTGTGGGCTCACACAGGAAGTTTGACAAAGGACCTTCACCTTTCTATTGTCATCCAAGACACAGAGTCACCCACTGTTCTTTTTAACACTGACCTGAACTTCACCACAGTAAAACCATGCCTGGCAGTGATGCCCACGTGTGTGCATGCACACACACAAATGCATAGTTGCATATACACATACATATATGCACACCATTTTGAGTACTATTTTTTCCATGACACACATTATTCTTTATCTTTCATGCACACATATACATAATGAAATTCAGTTCATTAAGCATTCAATTTAATGCAAAAATAAAGGAAATGGGTGTACTTAATGGTATTACACAAGAGTCCTCTAACTTAAAAGAAGATTACACTAAAATCTATAACGGTTTTCCTCTGTGCTTTTCAAATACACAAAAACTAACTTTTCAGGTAAAAAACAGAAACAATAGGGAATTTCTGACTTACAAAGAGACCCACATCTCTGCGTGTTATCTGTGATGCTGACTGAATTCTAAGATCTTTGAATTCAATCTATATGGCGTTCTTTGTTCTTTAATGTTTGATATATTTTCACTTCAAGATGGGAGCACCCCATTGTAGACAATGAAACAGTTACATTTGAGATTCTATGGCCCAGTCCTCTGTTGGTTAGGTTTCAGAGCTTAAGTAAGAAAAAAGATAGAATTTACTCAGCATTTGGAATTTGGTATGACCTCTTTGACATTTACCTAAGTGTTTTGGTTGATCTTGGTAATGTCCAAGAAAACTATATATACATGTGTTGTGACAACAAAGTCACCCGCTGGCATTATTATCCCTAGGCTTATTTCTGACAATGCGTGTCCTTTTTAAATAAAAAAGAGAACTTGATATGTATATACATACATACATATATTTCTTTCCCTACTGCAATGATCAAATAAACACATTCAATTTTACCTTGTTAATATGGGGAACAAAACAAACAGAAAATATAAGTGCATTGTATATGCTTGAGAAAGCAAACTGTGCGAGTTAACAAAACTGTTAAATCTTACTAATGATTCTATCACTGGTAAAATACATTAGCACCAATAATTTTTATTAAAGTAGGTCATTCATCTAGAATAAAAAGGGAGAAGAATGTGAATTAAATGCCAAGTGTGCTAACTCTCCTATACTTGTTAACACTGAGCGTGATGCCCTGTAGGCCTCCCACAGTGTCGTGAGGAATAGATTACCTGTCAGGAATATGTATGGCATATTCAAATAAGCACTGTGCATATTTTTAAAACTGATATGATATGAATCCATGTAGACCAATTTTAATAGTTAAAAATGAGTCATAATTCTTGTTAACAATACAGTTATTTTTAAAATTTGCAGCAATAGTGGTCCTTTTTTATTTTCCTTATTGAAATTAAATGATATGCCTTAGGTGAGTCATTCATCATTGTTAAAGTAACTTGCCTTCCATTGGAGTTCTTGAATTTTTATCCATATATATATATATATATATATATATACACATATATTATGCCTTTCCTTCCAGTTTAAGAAATGCTTTTCTACATATGAGTTTCTGAATGTTTTTGCCTGTTATTTTAGAATTAATTTTTTCATGGCTTAAAATAAACGTTTCAATTCTGCTCCACACAGTAAGTTATTTAAATTCGTAGATATGTTAAGGCTACCTGAAAAATCATTCTGCATCTCGGCATTTACCACTTCATGTTTTAAATTCCTTTGCTTATACTATTCTGCTTGGAACTAACCTCAGGTGCCAGAAATTTACCTCTAGGTGATTATATACCTTTTCAGAGAAATAGTATAAACAGTATAACTTATTTAGTTGCTCAAGAAGTATGTTCTGAAAGGCACAATGTGACAAGCAATGTGACTATAAGCCAAGGAGAACATAATTTAAGTCAATTGAACATGAGAGAAGACAGGAACATGTAAAAGCATTAGCCTAACATTGTTTCTTGGTAAGTTTTATTTAACCCCATTGTTTAAATATATGATCTCCAGATTAGACACACTATTGTCACAAAAGTAGGAATCAGCCTACCATTTTAGGAAGCAATTTTAGTGAATTCTGACTTGGAAAACCACCACCTAGGTCCTGTGTACTTCTCCTTTTATACGGCTTAAAAATATATTCGACTGTATTGTATTTTTTCAGTGGATATTTAAAAACTTACAGTTTTAATATTGGCTGAGGAGGGAAAGGGAGCCAATGTTTATAACAAAGGGAACCGCTGCATCATGTTTGCCTTTGCGTCGAGTGATCGATTATTAATTCGAGGTTCATAAAGTACGCTGTAGGCAAAGTTTTATACGCGTGTTCAGTGGAGTCTTGTCATTGTCTAGCGAGTGGGCGGGCCGCCCCCTGCAGCATCGCTTAGAAGAACACAGTCAGCAGGTTTGGCTTCCATCCCTTAGTGCTTCAGCCATCTTGAGGTGCTGAATTAAATCATTTCCCGTCCTCACTTCATTGTAAATACTTTTTATCTCTAGGACTCCGGTGTGATCACTGTGCCTTTGGATTTAAATTTCTCAGAAGTGTTCAGAGGGACGGGTGTGAGCCTTGCCGCTGTCACCTCCATGGCTCAGTAAACGAGTTCTGCAACCCTCTTTCTGGCCAGTGTGAATGCAAAAAGGACACCCAAGGGCTTCAGTGTGACACCTGCCGAGAACACTTCTACGGACTGGACATCACCGGTTGTAAGGCCTGTGGCTGTGATGTAGCTGGCACCCTCTCTGGGACCATCTGCGATGCCCACACCGGACAGTGCATCTGTAAGCCCAATGTCGGAGGAAGACAGTGCAATGAATGTTTGGAAGGATATGTCCACGTACAACAGCAAAATAATTCTTTCCTCTGCCTGCCTTGTCACTGTGATGGGACAGGGACAGTAAATGGCTCTCTGCTGTGTGAGAAATCAACAGGACAATGTCATTGCAAATTAGGGGTAACAGGTCTGCACTGTAATCAGTGTAAGCCTCACAGGTACAATTTGACCATAGGCAATTTTCAAGGCTGCCAGATGTGTATGTGTGACTCCTTGGGGACACTGCCTGGGACCATTTGTGACCCAATCAGTGGCCAGTGCCTATGTTTGCCTAATCGTCAAGGAAGAAAATGCAATCAGTGTGAACCAGGTAAGAGAGAAACCTATTCTATTTGGAGGGTAGAACAACTTCCCATTGTCTCTGTTGTCAGATTTCTATAAAAAATATCTCTAACATGATTATATTTGTATCATTATTCAACACAGCTATAGTTATTGAATTGAGTCATCAAGATTATCCAGCATGTTTGTGTTGTTCTTTTCACGGGGATAAGTTTGAGGAATCTCACCTATTCAGACTATTAAGATTTGCCCATCTTAAAATAAGGCACCCTAGGGTACAGTGGGCTAGGTGGTGAGCTGATAACCACCAGTTCAGCAGTTCAAAACCACCAGCTGCTCCCAGGGAGAAAGACGAACCTGGTATCAGGTCACTGGGTGGAAACCGCTCAATGTCAGTTGGTTGCGTTTGACTGGTGGAGGAGTGGTTCCAGAGCATAGCTATTAATTAAAAGGACAATTTTAACCCACTGTCGTTCAGATTTATTTCATAACTGAGACTTGCCAATATTAAACCAAGGGGTCCTGGTGGTTAAGAGCTTGGCTGCTAACTGACAAATCAGCAGTTTGAACCCACTAACTGCTCCGAACGAGGGCAAGGTGGCAGTCAGCTTCCATGAGAGCTTTAGAGCCTTGGAAATCCCGTGGGTCATTCTCTGTGATCCCACCGGGCCACTGTGCGTGTGAATGGATGTGACGGCAAGATTAAGTGGCTTGATTAGCTATAAACCTTTTTGTTAAAACAACGGGGGAGAAAAGCCTATTAAAATTAGCCAAGTCCTCTTCCGCTCCAGAGAGCAACACGAGAAAGGGCTGTTCTCTTCTTCAGCTGTTTCTACCACGCCCTGACTTGGAGACTCTATGCGAATGGAGTCTCTCCCGGAGAAGTGACCCTTGGTTGGTGTTGAAGTATTGCATAGGGTTCGAGTTAGGCACAGCTAGAATGATCGAGGTATGCTGCTGTTGCTGTTCGCTGATGAAGAGCTGACTCCTGACTCACGGTAACCCAGTGCACAGCTGAGGAAAGTGCTGCCTGGCCCTGCTGCATCCTCAGAGTTGGCTGTGGAACAGATCAGTGTGACCTCTAAAACCATAACTGATTCCCATGAAATAATCACGAGGCCTTTCTCCTTAGTCCCTCGCAGTAGGGAAGCTCCCCTGGAACTTGTTCAGCATTATAGAAATATACAGCCTCCACTGGCTGAGGGAGCGTGGCTGCATATGACCAGGTAATAGATTAGGATTATCATTTCATGTTATCAGTGCCATTACATTCATTTAGATTAACTTTCCTGTTTTGAGCCATCTTTTCTTTGTGGGTACTGTTGATCTCATAATCTAATAAAATGACATTTTATTTGTACCAGTGAACTGAACTTTCATTGAGTTAAAATACAGATGGAAAGATGGACAATAAATTAATTTATACATATATATACATGTATGTAATATAAATTTAGGTAGTGATAATCTTTGGATCTTTAACTCTTCTCATTTTTTCCTTTTACTAATCACTCTCCAAGATATCATCATGTTTACCAAGTGGCTTTATCTATTCTGCTATTCCTTACATCAATGTCTACCATGCTTCTCAAAAGTAAGCCAAAATGAAACATCATTGCCACCAGTGACTATAACTCAATTCCAACTCAGAGTGACCTTATAGCAAAAGACTCTATAGAACATATTAGACCTGCCCCAATGGGTTGCAGAGGCTGTAAATCTTTACAGCAGCAGAAAGTCTCATCTTTCTGGTGAGTTTGAACTGCTGACCTTGCGGTTAGAGGTCCAACTCATAAACCACTACATCACCAGGGCTCTAGAAAGGTGAGTTTGTCTGGTATGGAGAGCAGGCATACTGATGATAGATTGGAATAAAAAAAAGCAAAGAGATGGAAAATGGAGTAATGGTAAAATGAAAAAAACAAAAACACTTCAACCTCTTTTTCTTTGTAATATTTTGAAACAAGTAGGGATTTATTTTTCTATTAATTTTGTTTTTCTCCTCATTTTTGTCTAATTTATGAGTATAATTACAAGTGCTTGATTAAAGAAAAACTAGTCCAATGAGATGCCGTAGTTAAAACTCCTGATTGTATATCAGGGTTTTCAATTAAGCCAACTAGCTCCTAAGGGCCTGCAGTGTATAAGGAAATAGATTATTGTTGAATCTATGCAAATTAATCAAATAATCCTAGCCCTTAAGATAGTGACATTCTAACAAGGGAAGTAAGACAAACACACCAATAAGTCAAACACAAGAATACTTTAAATGTGAAAAGTAGTTTAATCAATTGTGATGATCTCCATTCTATAGCCTGCTTTAGAGGACGGGACTCTTTGACATCAACTTTAGGAGTTTGTCACATTTATCCTTAGGCAAATCTCCACCAAGAAATTATTCTCCTAAAAGTGAAACAAATTAAAACTTTACTAGATTGACCCCCAAAAGTAAGAGGCCCCAAAGTGGAGAGTAGAAACCAGAGATAAAAAGACTGAGTATGAGCTTGTAGTGTTTTTCTTTTTTATCTAATATGTCTTTTTACCAAAGGCTAAAAACACATTGGCTTAAAAAATGAAGAATATTTATAAGCAGTTGATGGATAATTGCCCAACTGCTAACCATTAGGTGGGTAGTTTGTCTCCACCAACTGTTCCTGGCTGCGGGGAGGTGGTGCACTTGGTCCTTTGCCAGCATTGACTGTTGTTGGGGAGTGGTGGGTAGGGGTGGTGGTGTCAAGGGGTTCAGATTCTGAGTGGCCCTACAGGACACAGTAGAAGTGCCCCACGGGGTTTCTGAGGCTGGCTATCAAACATCCTCTATGATGTGTAAAGATATTTCCAGTTATCCCTTTTAGTATGCTTTCATTCTATTTCCGTTCTTGAAAACTTTTGCCCTTGATTAGTCTTTCAGGAACTTGGTAGATCTTTCTAAAAAGCCCGGGAAGTGCAGTGATGAAGGTATTCAGATGCGTACCTAAATGATGGGTGTGCGAAACTATCCTTTGCTATGAAGGAGAAAAGGGTGGCCTTCTGTGTCATAAAGATTTACAGCCCAAGAAAGCCTATGGAGTAGTTCTACTCTCCCCTACAGGACTGAGATGAGTTGGAGTCTCTGCGTAGACAGTGGGGTGTAGGCAGTTCTGGTACCCCAAGTTAAATCTATGAGGCCCTGCCTTATCCACCCAGCCTCCTGAAGGGGAGGTGGGAGGAATCTCCTGTTCCCCAGAAAGATCAGAGCCTTTGATCTTCCTGCTCGGATCTGGATGGTTCCTCTTTAGTTCTGGTGAACTGCTCTATCCCAGGTCTAGGATTTCCTCCACAGGCTTCTTAGTTTTCTGAATCCTATGTGGTATTTTTTCTTGATTTATTGCCTATGTGGTAGAGTATATGTATAACAACTACTGAATAAATGTATAAGGAGGGAAGTGTCTTTAATTTATTTTCTAATGTATGAAATCTTTACTTCATCCTCATAGATGTTTGAAATTTTACCTCTGTGTAGAATTAGTTTCACTGAGAAATTTTGAATTATTACATCAATGTCTCTTGCGGTGCCAACCCAGTTCTTATTTTTCGTTTTCTTTTTCTGTTTGTTTGTTTAACCAGTGAGATGAAGCTAGTATTTTATTCTTTTTATATTTATATTTTCTAGAAATTTCCACAATCAGGAAATTTTTATGAAGATGTTAAAGATGTACTCTTTGTTAAATAATTGTTCAGAGCACTCAGTGAATTTTAAAATCTGTAGAATAATGTTCTTTGTGTTCTAGGCATATATTCTGGAATTACTTCTGATTATTTCCTTCTCCCTGGTTTTATAGTCTATTGTTAGTTAGATAATGAATCTCCTGGGCTAATTCTCTCATTCTCTCGCTTTCTCTCTCTGTCTCTCTCTGTCTCTCTCTCTCTCTCTCTCTCTCTCTCTCTCGTGTGTGTATGTGTGTATGTTTGTGTTTCTCACAATATCTATGTAATATGGGGGTTAGGAGAGTATTCCACTAGATTTTAACCTATAGTTCTTCTATTTATTTATTTTTTCCTAGGGCTATCATATGTTTAATCTTAAAACAATCTTTCTCATTCTCTGGCATACATGGCTATAAAATCTTAGAAATCTTTGTTAAATGAAAACATCAAAATGTGAAGCTATTATTTCTCCATGTAGCCTTCATTTAAGTCTGTACACTTCTGAAGGTGGTATTTCCATCTTCCCAACTCTTCCCTGGTGGTTGTGAGTTGACCTGAAATCTGAAAGGTCAGCAGTTCAAAACCACCAGTGGCTTGGTGTGAGAAAAAAGAGGCTTTCTACTCCATTCAGAAATTCATGGGGCAGTTCTACCCAGTCTTATACGTATCGTTGAGTCAGCATGGACTTGAAGGCAGTGAGTTTGGGCTGTTTTTAACCCTACCTTGAATAATTTTGCAGTTGATACCATGTTAAAATGGCAATATGAGCCTAGGGGACAGGTTGTCCATGATGGCGAAAGAAGTTCATCAGTGCTACTTCCCGGGATTTTCCTCACCAGTGCCGTTTTCCGTCTTCTTAAAACCTCTTCCTGATAAGCCCGTGATCATCGTGTGTCCTTTGAAAAAATCTAACACGATTACTTTGGGGGGATCCTCAAACCACTTGCCATATTCTTCTGAGCTGACCTCTCTCTCTCTTGAATTTAACTGGCCCAGCAGATCCCTTCAGAAGCCACTGTTTTATCTAAACTTACTTATTGAACCCACCCTACAGAGATTAAGATGAATGTATTACTGAGGAAACATATCTGCAGCAATCCACTGATCGTGGAGACCTGCTTAGACATCTTTTGTTTAGAAAAAAAATCATTGAATGTATGAATTGGAGCTCTAGTAGCAAGACTTTATGGGATAACCTTACATATATCCATATAATACTCTGCCTTTTGGGTGAACATATCTTTTTCTTCTCCAAAGCTATTAGTTTTCTCAAAAAACCTCCCCCACCCTGTCCCCACCTTGGTGTACATTGAATTGGTTTATCTCAAGTTCTATCTTTGTTTGATATTTACCTTTAATTTTAAAAGCTTTACTGAGATGTCTGGAGATTCGCGTCCGCCACTTCTTATGAAAGATTATGCCCATGGAAAACTGATGGGAAGTGAGTGTGAGGATGTGTGTTTATATGTGTATGTATGAGGGTATAAGTGTGTACATGTACATGCCTACACCCTCATATTTGCTGATCCTGGGGCCCCTGATGTAGGACAGTTATGGCAAGGGGAGCAGTCTTTTATTGCCACTCCTCTCAATTGTTACCTACCAATACAGGTCTCCCTTGTATTGGTAGGTAACCTTTCACATAATCCTTGCTCATTGTAGCTCTTCATCCCTTACGCCTGGAGTCCCTGAATGTAAATCTGCTCTGGTTTTCCATTTAAGAAACGGTGTACTATTTTTCATAAAGGTGGGAGAGAGGCAATCTCCTACTTGGAGACAGGATCACCTGTAGCTCCTACCTGACTTCGGAAGTCTCTGCAGGCTCTAACCCTAACCTTTCCCACCGGATCAGGCAGTTCCTTGTCGTCTTGTCCACTGGCAGACATTTGTCATCGGATGCTTTTTTCACATCTGTTCTTTGTTTCTGTTGAATTTCTGAGATTCCCCAAGGGAAATATGCACTCTTCGCTGAAAGTCTCCTTCTCATATGTGCTTGGGTGCAATCTTTTCAGACAAAATCTTTGGAACCCTTCTTAATACTTGTTTTTTGTTTAATCTGCACCTTTTTGTTCTGACTGAAAGGAATCCTGTTGGTTTTGCTGTCCAACATGGGCAGTCACTTGTCACCTGGTCCTGGGGCAAGCCTCTGTGTCCTCCACTTGGACTACAGAACTGCCTTCTGGACTCTCCGCTCTCTTCTTTTCCCTGTGCAGTCAGTTTTCAACACACAACCTCGGTGGCCCTACTAAAATTCAGTTAGATTGTGTCACTCCATCAAAACCTGATTAGAAAGCACCACCAAATGACAAGATTTCTCTGATTTCATGGTCGAAGAGTCTTCAGATAATTTGTTCCTTCCTGTCAACAGGTCTCATTGCTGTTCCTCAGACTTGTCCGATGCTCTATGAGGTATGGAGAGCGATGCCTGCATAGTCAGTCAGTGCTTCCAATATACGAAGCGATATCAGAATGTTATTGGAGAAGTCCATTAGCTGTTCATTGCAATTTTCCCTAAACTTTTTGAAGGCCTCTTGTGTTTACTGAGTTAGTGACTAATTACAGAAAAAACAGCCTGAATGGAATTATCCTCTTTTTAAGCTATGTGAGTGGTTCATGAACCACACAGAGAAGGGATGTGTTGTTGTACCCTGCAAAGGAGAATATTACTGAACATTTAGTTTTAACAAAAAAGAATACTCATCTATTATGTAAGACTCAAAGTGGTCTCGCCTCCCTTTTTCTTTCTTCTTTTCCATGAGGTTAGTGGGGTTCTTTTAGCTTCAGAAACCCTATTTTGAATGTTTGCTTTCTGCCTTTCTTCTTTCTTCCAGTACAACTTGAATTGAAAAGAACGCTTCACCGAGGGATCGTTATGATAAGCATGTGTTTCACAGTGGCCAATTCTTCAGTATGTGCATTACAATGCATGGCTGCAATCGGAAGCTTTCCATCTGCCTTTAAGCACATCAGAGAGCCCTCCAGCACACATTTCAGGGGAAGCACCACTCTGGTGTGTGTGAACCCTGGGGCGTGGAGAGAGAAGTCCTGGCTTGGAGTGGTGTGGACTAGCCAGCCTAAAGGGTTCTGCCTTCTTATTTCATCTGTGATTGTAAATATTACTGGACCTTCATAGACAACTACACACAGATTCTTGTCCCACTTTCTCAAAAACCATTATTAAGGAAGGTGCATATAATGAAACCTCATGTATTATTAACCTAACCTTACTATGAATGTACAAGGAATAGGCTTAATTCAACTAAAATTTATAGGCAATTTGTTAAAGCAGCAGTGCACATTAGAAGGTACATTAGAGCCACATTGGTTTTAATATGCCATTCAATAACTTGAACAGAGGTTAAAAATGCTGCTTAACCTCCATTAAGTATTTTTAAAATGCTTTAATTTAAAATTATTTGGAGTGTGTATACATATATGAATGTACACATAGCAACACTAATAAATAAAGCACTAAATATGTTTTGCTGGGTCTTTTTCTTCAGTGCCGGATGACCTCGTAATGTTCAGCAGCAGGCACTTAATCAGAGGCCAGGCTGAGAAAGGCAGGGAAGGATGTCAAGGCATGCCGAGCCAGTGACCCACCCTTGTCCTTGAGGACTAGAGGCAGAGAGGGTTTATTGAAGACTCCGCAGCTTTGGAATAAAACAAAGGCTAATTTATAACGAAAACAGCTTTGTATGGCACGTTTTGTACTAATAGGACAATTCCTCATGCTTCCCCCTGGTTTTTGCTTTGGGTTTTGTTTTATAATTCATACAGACTATTAGAAAATAAAGCAAAGTATCTTGTTTCAGTAAGCATCAAATTATATTTGTTAAGTAATGAGCTCATAAACCAGAATTGCATGCCAGACATTGCCGAACAAATTAGGTGGCAGACGTTCCATTGGAAACTGGTGCATCAAAGCTGAAATGGGATTATGCCACATACGGTGGTCTTTGGTGAAACAACTTTGTATATTGACATACTATTGTTCCTTTTCCCATAGATAGACGTGAGTCTCAGAATAGCTGTCTCTTCCTTCATAAATTCAACAAAGGAATCGCTTCATAGGAACTGAGGGCCACGATCCTAGGCACACTTTTTTTTTGGGGGGGCAGCCATTGACAGTCATTATTTAAACTTTACAGGAAAACACCACTGTGTGGAGTAAGCTTAGTTACAATCACAGTGATGAACCCATTATTTCCTGATTATTCTGTGTGACACACACGGCCATAGGTTTTTACTTGCATGTTGTTATTGTATGTGGTTGATTGATTTTAACTTACAGTGACCTTATAGGACCCAATAGAACTGCCCTGTGGTGTTGTCTAGGCTTAGATCTTTATGGGGGCAGACTGCCATGTCTTTTCCCCTACAGAACCACT
Source organism: Echinops telfairi (assembly GCF_000313985.2). Classification (NCBI taxonomy): domain Eukaryota; kingdom Metazoa; phylum Chordata; class Mammalia; order Afrosoricida; family Tenrecidae; genus Echinops; species Echinops telfairi. Next base: position 63,687,355 of record NW_022111324.1, on the reverse strand, counting down.
GGTGAGTTTGAACTGTCAACCTATTGGTTATCATCATTCTATTTTAATATATACAATATTTCTATGTTGGAGTTGCCAGCATTATTGCCATTTAAAGTAAGGGGTGTGGAAGCAAATTATGAAGAGTAATTGAGAAATTCAGGTCCATTTGATCCCTGTAACTTATACATGTAACCTGGAACTTTTTCTGAACAACTCAATATCTTTTCATAAATTATTACTCAATGAGTATTTGAAGGAGGGTTAAAATAAATACGATTCCAAATGTGTGTGACCATTCCCCACCCCCAAGTCTACCCCGACTTGTGATTGTGGCTTACTGCTGCAGTTCCTGACATTTCCTGTTTGTTGTGGAGGATCCAAGTAATAGGCACAAATTGAAAATAGACAGGCTTTATGAAAAGTGGAGAAAAGGATCCAGAAATGTGATGATCTTCAAGAACTAAGTTGGAGAAATTTTAGAATGGCCAAAAAGTGAGACATTGAAACATACACATGATAAATATTGAAATGTAGAAAAATGAGAACAGGGCATTTATGAATTCTGCTGTGGATTAAGAATGTACACATATTTGTGTGTATTACGATATCATCAGAGTTGTTATTTTTTATATTTATTGTTAATATTTATAAATCTTTGAAAATATGCTCATGATAATCACTTCAGTAGTAAAAATAAATTTTATATATAATATAGATGCCCAATAGAATGTTTTTACTTTATGAGTATATTTTATCTGTGTTCCAGAAAGAGAAAACATAGTTTGGGGGTGACATTTACTTTTTTGTACCTCTGTTCCATCTGTTGCCAAATGTAATTTTTAAAATTTCTTGTGCCTGATTCATATACATTCCCTGCCATCCTTCGGGCTGCCCTGCCCCCTCACTCCTGCGACTCATAGACTTATGTGTACCATTCTCCTGTTCAATGTTAAAGAAATGGATGCATATTTTTAAGAGGTAGCCGATACTCATCCATTCACTCAGTCATCCATCAGTTCAAGTGTTTGTGCATCTTTTTTGTAAACATGTGTTGAAGACAGTGCTATGTACCAGGGACTGTACTAGTACAGAATAGACCAGCGCCAGTGTATGAGTGGGCTTCAATGAGTTCATGGGAAAATCCCATTATCTTTCAATTCCATTTTCCATGAACTTTTTGGAGCCCTCCATATTAACACTTTAATGTCTAGTAGGGGAAACTGATTCATATGTAACTGCAATACATTGTGATTGGAAATGTACAATAAATAGAGGTAGTTGGTGGATACATCTTGAAGGATGAGGAGCAGAGAGAGCATGTTGGACAAAGGCATTACTGAACTAGATGTTGAAATTCAATAGGAGTTGGCAAGTGCCTCAAAGTCCAACAGTTCAGGAAGAAGCAATTGGAGTGGCACTGCTGTTCCATGTAAAGCATATCTAGACTCATTGAAAACCATTTAAAAAATAAGAGAAATTAAATCTCGAGAGGAACAATGTTAATGTAACTGAAACTTGGTTAATCTGTCAAATAATAACTTTAGAATGATATTTATATGAAAATACAAAATGGAGGAAAATAGCTATTTTTTTTAATTAGAAAAGTAATACTGCCCTCACCTCACATCTCATTCTGAAAACATTTATTTGTAAAACCAATACTAACATGGTCCCCTGCTGCATAGTATAGGTGAGCTAGAAATGCTTCCCTAAATTCTTCATGTTGTGTCCATTCTCTAGCTCAGGATGAGAGTCGTTTCTTTTAAATGGCTTATAATTAGTGCTTAGTCTCACTCTGTCCTCCTTTTCTGAATAAGGCCCAGAGGTTAAGCTTGTTTTCTCCCTCCCATTTGAAGACCTTGGCATAGTCTCCCTGTTCATTGTCCTCAGGAGGGACATTGCTAGGAAATGGGCTCTTCTTTTATGCCCAGGACAGGTCTGGTGCTGTGCAAACAGCCACTACAGGAGATAATACCAGTCGCTTCGCTAATAACTTTGAAGGCCAAGGATTGTGCGAGCCTCTTCCCTGATAAAGCGGCACGATTTAATGATATGGTAACTGTGCTTTAGCTATATACTATGTTGTTTTCCACTTGAGACTTGTCTCAACTGGGACCAGGGTTAGCTGACATAAAACTGGGGGGAAATAATAAACTTTAGTGGGCTGATTGGTGCTGTCTGTGTGTGAACTCACAGCGCCGCAGAGTGAAAGGTAATAATGTTGCTCTAATGACTAGGCTTAAAAGCATCATTCTTGGGGAGAAATCTCAAAACTACCAGTTAAAATGAACCCGAAGCTTAGATGAGGAATGAGAAGTGAGATGGATGGAGGAAGATCAGGAAAAACCTGAGTAAAAGAAAATAAATTTAGATCGCTTATCTTTAAGCTAGACTCCGGAGTTGATGTTAAGGCAGGAGGGAAGGGAGAATGTTGTTTTCTATAGTTGGAACTCATAAAAGGCGAGGTAATGGTCTAGAATTAGGCACATTCAGGTGAGGCAAGAGGTAATCTTTGAGCAGGAAGTTACCTGAGTCATACTAATTAGAACTGCTTAAAAATAGGACAACTAAAATACTAGTGGGATTAACCTTTAGAATCACGCTCCTGAGAGAAGAGGAAAAGTCTTTTCCTTGAAGGCCCACCTTCAGGTCGCAGCCCCGTAAGTGCTCTTTAACATGCTTTTGTTCCTTTCAGCTGCCTGCTCTGGTTATCGTGGTGTACTTTCCCTACACAACCTGGCCTCTCCAGTCTCCAGCACCCAAACACATCCTTTTGGTCTTACAGATTGAGCAAATGAATAATTTCTTATAGAAATCAACACTAATAGTGCCAGAATTCATTGTGGCCCAAAACTATCATCATGAGTCTAAATTAATTCTACTTCTAGGTGTCTGTGCTAATGGGTAATTTATCCAAATTGGAGAGCAGTTAGTACACGCATGATGTCATCATCATGAATGGAATGGCCCTGGGATCTTTACAGGAAGAAAAATAGATAGAATCACAGTCACAGTGGTCTGGTATCCCAAATAGAAACCTTCAAAATTTGTGATTCGGATCATATGATGAAGCACAAGAAGTATATATAGATTAGCATGGTCACACTCTATTCCTGGAAAAGGCAAATTAGTGTCGTGGGATATGAAGAAGCAACTGGCACATGCTGCTTGTAAATTACTACACACACACAAAAGACAGATTAGTCAACGTGTTCCAAATCAGTGGCACAGATTTTGAGCTTCTTTTCTTTTCTTTTTATTTAATACAAAGTTTTAATTTTATTTTTATATATCATTTTATTGGGAGCTCTTACAGATATCATGACATTCCATCGTTCAATCACATCAAGCAGTATTATACAATTGCTACCACAGTCAGTTTCAAAACATTTTCTTTCTTCTTGAAATCCTTGGTATCAACTCCCCTTGATCTCCTCCCTCTCCTACCTTTTCCCCCAGGAACCCTTATTTATTTATTTATTTTGCTGTACCTTAAACCATCCAATATATCTACTCACATACAATTCTGTTGTTCACTCCCCTTGATAGGGATTATACAGTCATCAATGCTTCCCATTCTCCACCTTCCCCATCTCTCTTCCCATACCCTCGGGGAACCAGTACTCCTGTTACTGTTTGAAGGGTTATCTATCTTGGCTTTCATATATCAAACAATTCCGTGCAGTGACAGGATCAATACGATGTTTTTAATTGTTAGGTCCTTTAAGCTTTCTATGAGAGAACATGAAGGACCTCACTCCACAAGTTCACTGCCATCAAGTGGAGTATGACACTCAGAAACCGTATGGGGCAGAGTGGGACCTCCACTGTGAGTTTCCGAGATTGTAACTTTTTATGAGAATACCAAGCCTCATTTTTATCCTGCAGAGCAGCTGGTAGTTTCAAACTGTTGACCTCGTCTTTGGCAGCCCAATGCATAACCCGCTACACTGGGAGAGTTGCTAGCAGGACTGAGAAGAAGAACTCAGACTAAATTGGTGGCTATGAAAGGTTGGTTTACTTTAAACTACAACCGCGAATGTGTTTTAGAATCTCCAATTACTTTATTTCCCATAGAAGAGTTTGGGTGCACTTTACGTGCATGCTTTCAATAACACTGGCAATTTATATGTCTTAAACCAATAATCTTAGTAACTGATCAATTATTTTCATTTGCCAGAAATTATTCATTAGAAGCTGTATCAGATCCCACTCCAAAATTGTTTCCACATTCCTTATAGCACTATATATAAGACTATGTGCATGCATGTATGTGCATGGGTATGTACATAAACATACAAACATTACACAACCCCAGGAAAATGCTCTTCCTCATAGTCCCGTTTCTTAATTCAAATATCTGATGTAGTTCTAATTTTTAACTGTTGACTTCTTTCTTCTGGATGCAAGAGATATTAACTAAGTTCAGTATGTCCTTAATTCCCATTTTCTTTCTTTCCTTTTTCTATAAGAGAAGAAATATGAGTTCTGTAAATCAGCTAAGACCTCAATTCTCTTTCATTTTGGATAGCATCTGTGAGTCTCAATGCCTACTTAATAATTTGGCATAATTAAAAATTAATTCACCACAAATGTACTGGTTCATGAGAAGATGATGGTGAATTAGACATATGTGGTTCCTGACCTTTTGAAGTTTCACCTGGAAAAAAACCCACAGATTAATTGCAATTTTCAGGAAGACTCAAAAGAAAATGAACCGAATGCTAAGAAACTACAACAGGCACACCTAAGGAAGGTGACTCAAAGGAGTCATACTTCAAGGAAGCCTGACACATGTAGGAATCAGATACACAGAAGAGGTAGGCTCAGAGCCATTCCGGTGGATAGAACAGCTTATGCAAAGCCCTTGGGCATCAAGAGTGAGTTGAAGCTATTTAGATAGGTAGAAACGGTAAGAATGGACACTATATACTATGGATTTAGATCCCTTTCCCTAGAGGAAACAGGAAAACATCAAACAGATTTAAATAGAGGAAAGAAATATTGAGAATTTACTTTGAAAAACATTATTCCAGCTACATTATGAAAAACAAATGAGGTAGAAACTATGGGACACCATTAGCTGAGACAATTTGGGGTTTGAATGTAGGTTATACTATTTGCAATTCTATCTGTTTAGAAAACTTACAGTCTTTCTAACCCTCAGTATTCTTATCTGTATAATAGATTTGAAGTAGTTATTGTTATATTAGAGTTGCTGGAAGAGTAACAACACTGTAAATATAGAAAGAAGCCTAGCGGTTGTCTCTGGTCCATGCTGGTAGCTGTGGCGTGCATGGTGACTTCCTGAGGGCAGTGACAGCCTGGTGAAGAGGGGAAGATTTATGGTAGAATCCACAGGAATTCCTTTTTACTTTATTTTTTAAATCATTTTATTAGGGGCTCATACAACTCTTATCACAATCCATACATACATCAATTGTGTAAAGCGCATTTGTACATTCATTGCCCTCATCATTCTCAAAACATTTCCTCTCCACTTAAGCCCCCGGCATTAGCTCCTCATTTTTCCCCTTCCTCCCCGTTTCCCCCTCCCTCATGAGCCCTTGATAATTTATAAATTATTATTTTGTCATATCTTGCCCTGTCCGACGTCTCCCTTCACCCACTTTTCTGTTGTCCGTCCCCCAGGGAGGAGGTCACATATAGTTCCTTATAATCGGTTCCCTCTTTCCTACCCACTCTCCCTCTACCCTCCCTGTTTCGCCACCCACACCACTGGTCCTGCAGGGCTCATCTGCCCTGGATTCCCTGTATTTTCAGTTCCTATCTGTACCAGTGTACATCCTCTGGTCTAGCCAGACTTGCAAGGTTGAATTCGAGTCATGGTAGTGGGCGGGAAGGAAACATTTAGGAATTGGAGGAAAGTTATATTTTTCATCGTTGTTACATCGCACCCTGACTGGCTCATCTCCTCCCCAAGACCCCTCTGCAAGAGGATCTCCGGTGGCCTACTAATGGGCTTTGGGTCTCCACTCCACACTCCCCCAATCAAGAAATTCCTTTTTAGTTGGTGTGGAGATGAGTGGAGGACTGCAAGGTTGTCAGAGTAGGAAAATACAGGATATCAGTTAAATTTTCATTTCAGATAGCAATATGTTTTTAGTATGAACAAATATTTCAGGGGTATACCTATAGTAAAAAAATGATTCTGTATCAGTGATAAAAATTTAACTTGTCAATTTTATTTGACAACCCTACCAAGAATGTTTCAAGGTTCTAACTTGATCAACAGGACAGCTAGTGTTGACTTTTGGTAAAAAGGAGGTGACTAAAGGAGGACCAGGGTTTAGTGGACAGATAGAAGAAAGCTTTAACAAAATTGAATTTTAGGTATCGGTGAGAAACTTGTGATGCACATTATTGACTCAATATTTCTTTGATCACAGTCGATATACTATTTAAAACAAATATAGCCACAGTTTTATTCAGCATTATGTAGTGCTACAATACAACATTCTGTTTTTCTATATAAGCAAACTACTATTTTTAAAATAAAAACTGCATCATAAATATATAACTTTTGATTTCTTAATTTCCAGGTTTTTATATTTCTCCAAGCAATGCCACTGGTTGCCTACCATGTTCATGCCATATAACAGGTGCAGTTAATCAAATCTGTGATAGCCTCACTGGTCAGTGTGTTTGCCAAGATACTTCCATTGCCGGGCAAAATTGTGACCATTGCAAGGATCATTATTTTGGATTTGATCATCAGACTGGCAGGTAAGAATTTACAGCTTAGTATTTATATTTGCAAAGCTATTGTATTTGATTTTCGTCAGCTGTGAAGCAGTATGTTCTGTAAACCGTATCCTCTTTAGTTTGTGGATGCATTTTGTTATACTTTGACATATCCACATATAAAGCAGAATGGTAAATTTTGAATATTTCCTTTGGATATTGCTTATAGAATAATCATACCAGGATCTGGGGTGCAGGATTTGTGTAGTAATACTCAGAAGTCCGCAAGGAGATTTTGATATTTTTTAACAAAAGAACGATATGTATGAAAAGAGAAAATTCCACTTTTATCTGTTCTCAATGCTGAAACTTAAGATAAAATCCTTTTCCCTCAGGGGGCTTATGATCCGGATGTGGAGAAAGATAGGCAAAGGGATAGCTGTAGAAATAAATGCACAAACATGCACACAAAGAAAGGTACCTGTTAGCTAATATATGTGTGTATTTTCTTATTCTACATGGCCCCAGAATTTATCGTCGACTTCTTTAATGATTTTATTTTACCCCTTTACATTTCATTTCCTTTTAAATTTCAATTTAAAGATGGGTGAATGCAAAATATTTTTGAGAACAAGGGGGCTCAGAGCAGAGACCCCAAACCCATCTGTAGACAATAGGACATCCCCTCACAGAAGGGTCACAAGGAAGGGATAAGTCATTCAGGGCTCAGTATAGCAGCGATGAAACATACAATATTCCTCTAGTTCCTTAAGGCATCCACACACCCCACTATCATCACCTCAGTCCTGCCTTTCGGTTTAGGCTAGAGAGGATCATGTACATTAATACAGAATCTGAGACAGATAGACCCCTCAGGAACAGAAATGGGAGTAGTGATACCAGGACGATAGGGGAAAGGTGGGGGGAGGAGGGGAGAAAGGGGAAACTGATCTCATTGATGGACTCATTCTTCCCCCACATTTCTGTTGTTCAGCCCCCTGGGGGTGGGGGAATAATGCCATTTCCTTAATGTCCCATGACTTATCCCATTTCCTCCTTTAATTTTTGGTTTCCATTCCACCTTATCCCCAACCTTATGATCTTTGACCTTGGGTCGAGGGTGCCTTTTTTATCATAATTTGATTATTCCAACTAGAATGTGGAGTTCAGTTCCTGACCTGAAAGGTCAAGGCTTGGGGGTCCTACCAGACTTTCTTTTACCATAAAGCTTGGCTTCTTTCATGAGTTTGAGTTGAAATCCACGTTTTCCCTCCCATTCTATGCAGGACCTTCTAACATTATTAATTTCAGAGCATTTGGCACCATCTACTTTTTCTGATCTCAGGTTTGTAGATACTGAAGTTTTCATGGTTCATTAGTTTATTGGGCTCACTATTTCCAAATGTCTTTTGATTTTTATCACTTTTCTTTGCTCTGGGTGTTGAGAGATAAATTGTTTCAGCTGAGGTGGCTGCTGGCCATCATGACTAATGACCAAATTAGAATATTGAGCTTGTTTTTGTGTTTTTCCAGTTGACCTTGGTGTCTCCTGAGATTATGGTCTTTATCCCTCAGGCCTGGAGACTCAGTCTCTCAAAGTGTTTGATTAAGTCTAAGAAGTTTCCATAGCATTCCTGGATCTATTTGTTGCAGAGTTAAAATGGATATATATATGTGTGTGTGTGTGTGCATTATATATATCAGTATATGGATATAAGTCATATATATACATTTCTTATCATATACATAGATGTATACTTCCCTCTCCCTCCCCAATCTGTTCAACCCATGTATCTATCCAAGCATCTACTGATTAGTCATCACTCTGCACTTACAATATACAACAGTATTTATCTTTGTTGCCTATAATTCTTGCAAACATCTCAGTATCTTCCCTTTTGCCCATCTCTTTTTTCCATAATTTCTCTCTTATTGGGTATTCCACTACCCTTCACCAAGTTCATCCTTGTCTACCCTTCAGCCTGTGACTTCCTCATCCCTTCCTCTACCCTATAATCAGAGAAAGAAAGGAACTGCATAAGGAAACTTAAAATAAACCAAAAGAGATATTACATCAATGCAATAATATACCATATTCATGGGTAGGAAGATTTACAATTGTGAGTATGTCAATATTACTCAACACTTTCTGCACATATACAGCAATCCCAATCTAGACTCTAGCATTATTCTTTTAAGAGATGGAAAAACTTGTGATCACCCTTATATCCAAAAGAAAGATATCCAGGAAAGATACAAGCACTACTAATGAAGACCAAAGTAAAAGGTCTCTCCCTTCCCAACCTCAAAACTAAAGTAATGACAATTAAAACAGCCTGGGACTAGTACAAGGAGAGAAACAAAGAGCAATGGAAAAACACTGGGAAACCAGAGGTAAATCCATTCACCTGGTATTTGATAAAGGGCTGAAACACATTAAATGGGGAAGAGATAGTATTTTAACAAATGGTTCTGGGGAAACTGCATATCCATTTGCAGAAAAATGAAATATGTACCCCACACTACATAAAAAAATAGAATAAAGATGGATTAAAGAGAGAAATGTAAAACCAGAATAATAAAGATCATCAATGAAAAAGAGGGAAAGCAAGGATTATTCAGCATAAGGTAAAACACACTAATAGCAAAAGACAAGCTATATGACTGGGACCTCCCCCAAATTAAACCCTTACATGCGTCAAAAAAATTAATTGAAATAGAAAGAAAAGAAACCACACACTAAAAAAAGTGGCAGTGACATATCAGATAAAGTATTAATCTCTAAAATGTACAGGTAACTGCAACATCTCAACAAAAAGGGCAAATAGTCAAATTAAAAATAGGCAGAAGACATGAACAGAAACTTTGCCAAAGAAGGACAGCCACTTCACCAGTGAAGACATTCAGGCAGTCAAAAAGCATGAAGAAAGCATCATGATTATTAGCCATTTGAGATCTGCAAATCAAAATAACAATGAGATACCACATTGCCTCAGCATTAAGATCAAAGTTAAGAAAAATTTTAAAAGGCAAGAGCAGACAGAGAACAACAAATACAGACGTGTGTGGAGAGACTGGAGCCATCATACACTAAAATTATACAGACACTGTCGAATGCAGTGTGACATTTTCTTTCAAAACATAGGAAAACATCATATGATTCAGCAATATCTCTCCTTGTTATATGTCTTAGGTAAAGCTGAGCTGTGGCTTAAATAGATATATACCCATTCATGTTGATCGAGTGCTATTTCCAATAGCATAAGATGGAAATAGCCTACATGCCCAACAACGGAAAGTGGATAAACGTTGGTACATGCACACGATGCTCATGGATAACAATGGACTCTCCAAACACCTGACCACATGGATAGACATGGAAGATATTATTCTGAGGAAAATAAGTTAATTACGAAAGGACAAATATTATATGAGCTCACTATTATAAAAAGTAAAGAACAGGTGTTTACATGCAAAGAAATAAATAACTCATACTAGTTCATTTTGGCTTTGTTTTACATTATTCAAACAACATTTTAGAAAATTTTCAAATATTTTTAAAAATTATTTTTGTATTTTTTACATGCGCATACGCAGATAGTCTTTTTTTTACCCTTGCTCATGCTATTCTACTGTAGAGTTAGCACACAAATACTACTTTGGTAGTCAGAGAGCAAGAGAACATGGTTACTGTTTTCTACAGACTTGAATCACTCAGAATGAATACAGAAAAAAATCATATAGTAAATGTTGAATAAGAATAATTGTTAAGATTTGAATTGTAAAATTGGACCACTATTACCACGACTATGAAGTGGTCAAGCGTTCAGCTGGTAATTGAAAGATTAGTTTGAACAATCTACTAGCTGTTCCTTGGGAGAAAAATGTGACAGATTGTTTACATAAAAATGGCAGCCTTGAAAATCCAAAGTCTCTGATTCTCCCAAACGACCTTTTTGGCCACGGCCTCGTAAGAAGGTGGGGCAGATACTGGTAGGATTCACCTGGGAGTCATTGTGAACAGGATTCCTGGAATGCCTTCCTACTCTGTGGAAAACGAGCCCTCTGAGATGCAGGAGGAGGGATCTTAGGACCAGCAAGTGTGGAGGGTAGGTGGAGTGGAGGGTGGCCTCTGGCCCCCAGGTCCCTGCACAGTGACCCTCCTGGATCCAGAAGACAGCCATAATATCAGAGAATGAGCAGCAGGAGCGAGAGCCTGGAAGAGAGTGGTGCACTTCAGAAACCACGAAACAAGTAAGAGTGAGTACTTTTGTGCAGGAAACTGGCTTGTGGGGTAAGGAGTCTCCAGACACTTAACTGGGGAAGCTGGGCTTGCTGATCCGTAGAAGTGAAGCTGACTGCCCTTGGACTGAGGCTAACTGTAGTAGGGTGCTTCTGGGCACTTAATTTAGGGAGCTGAGTTTGCTGGCCCACAGAGCTTGAGCTGAATGCCTTTAGGTAGAAGTTTCAGCTGAGTGGTATGCCCCTTTGCGCATTTATTAGCAAACCTGAAAGAACTCATAGTGTTTTGATAAATAACTATCGTAAGCATTTTTCACTGGCATTACAACTTGTTAACTTCTTAATAAGCCCTTTAACCAGAAAGTTTGTCTATGGGTTCTGTGTAGCCATTGCAATGGATATTAGTTCCTGGAGAGGTCAACAAGACATCAATTAAGATAAAACAGACTGTGTAAATCCTAACAGAGATAGCCTTGAAAAGAGTGGGGATTGAAGAACACGTCATTGTGTTCTTGTGGATCCTGTACATGGATCAAGAGGCAGTTCTGTGAACAGAACAAGGGAATACGGAATGGTTTAAAATCAAGAAAGGTGGGCATCAGGGTTGAATAATCTCACCATACTTCTTCAAACTGGATGCTGAGTAAATCACCAGAGAAACTGGCTTATAAGAAAAAGCATATGACATCAGGATTGGAGGAAGGCTTTTTGGCAACCTGAGATAGGTGGATGACAAACCTTGCTTGCTAACAGTGACATCTTGCAACAGTTGCTGATAAAGACCAAGGACTGCAGTTTTCAGTATGAATTACAACTCACTGTGAAACCAAATCCAATACTCCCTGGTATCCAGTTGATGGTGACTCATAGTGACCCCAGAGGGTAGAGTACAACTGCCCCCTGTGGTTTTTCAGCATTGAAACTTTTGCAGGAGTAGAAAATTCATCTTTCTCTTTTTTAGCAGCTGGTGTTTTTGAACTGCTAACCCTACACATTTCAGCCCAACTCATAACCATTATGCCACGAGGACTCCTTAAAGCAATGTAAGGAAAACAAAAATCCTCACAATTGGACCAACAGGTAACAAATGTCATAATAAATGGAGAAAAGATTGAAGTTGTCACAATTTTATTGTGCTTGGATCTCTTGTTGTGCCTTGGGCTGCTAATTGCAAGGATAACAGTTAGAAGCCACCAGCTGCTCCTCAGGATAAAGACTTGGCTTTCTACTCTCTTAAAGATGAAGGTCATACAGGCAAAACCCCAGGAAAACTCACCTTCCATCCATCAAGAATGTGGCCTGATTAAGGCTGTTGCGTCCTGGCCACCATGGAAGAATGAAGACATTTTTCATTTCCATATAGAGTTAATAGGTTCATAAACCCCCGGGGGCAATTCTATCCTGTGCTATAAGGTCACTATGAGTGAATATTGACTAGATGGCAGTGAGTTTGGCTTGAAGTCTTTCTCTCTTTTTTATTGTTTTTGATCCACAGTGAATGGTCATGGGAGCACCAGGCAAGAGTCAAAGGGACACACTGCATTGGTTAAATCTGTTGCACAAGAGCTCTTTAAAGCCAGGCTGTTACTTTGAGGACTACGGTGCGCCTAACCCAAGTCCTGGTTATTTTCAATTGCCTCCTTTGCAGTGAAAGTTGGGCATTGACTAAGGAAGAACAAATAAGAACCTACGCATTTGAATGATGATGCTGGTGAAGAATAATGTAAGCAATGTGGCCTGGCCAAAGAACAACGACCAAAAATCTGTCTTGGAAGAGCTGCCACCAGCATGCATTTTAAAAGCAAGGATGCTCAATACTTGCCCTCAGCAAGAGAACACAGAAGATATGGTGAAGAATTTAGATGGTACCCGGCTATCAGATCAAAATGTGGTGAAGAATTTAGATATTACCCGGCTATCAGATCAAATAGCATGTGGAGTCTTTGATGGCTTGTCCCCAGACAAGCATCCATGTGAGTGAGATGTCAACCATGTCCACATGGAAGAAGCACAAGATTACCAGTCACTGTAGGATTGAAATCCATATAATCCTAAATCCAAGATGGGATCACCATCAGAGCCTAAATTTCGAGAATCCAGTATGCAGAAAGCGATGGATGACAGTGGGCGCCCAAGATTCAGTTGTGGAACTAGCCTCCAGAGAACACCCCCTATCTAAAATTTGGGAAAGGGAAGAGAGTGATCACTAAACAGAGGGCTCGGGAGAGAGATGTATAGATGATCCAAAGCATAAATCTGACATGAACAGTTGAATCCTTGTCACTAGATGCCCCCTCTGATGTGTGGTGCACCTGGTTTCCAAAACTCTATGTATTTTTGGTTTGTATTGTTTTCTTTGGTTTGAGCTTGTTCATACTGGCGTGTATCTCAGAGGTGTTATGTCAATGGAGGTCACCCTCTTGACACTGTGTTATATGAGAATGCTTTTTCCTTTTTTTGTATGTGAAACCTAAGCTCGATGAACCTAGAGGGATAGCAAGTAGAATAAGGGGCTTGTGGGGAGGAGGGTACAGTGGTGGAGGTGGGTAAAAGGAAAAGATGCCAAGGAGTCCATGTAGAAAAAGAATGATTGAAAACTAATTGTGGTAGCAATTGTACATTCTATTTGATGTGAATGAAATTTGGAATGATATATGTATTAAATCCCAACTAATACTACTTTTTTAAAAGCAAGAGTGGTGGGACTTCGTCTCCCATCGATGTAATTAGGCGAAACCAGTCCCTGGAAAAGGACAACACACTTGGTAGTGTGGATGGGGATTGTGAAAGAGGAAGACCCTTGACAAGATGAATTGACACACAGGTTACAAAAATGGGCTCAATTATAACCACAATTATGAGGATGGTGCAGGCCTGGAGGTGTTTTCTTCTGTTGTCCATAACTCACCCTCACTGAGTCAATGCTGACTCACAGTGACCCTATAGGACTGGGTCAAACTGCCCCTGTGAATTTCCAAAATGGTAACTCTTTACAAGTGTAGAAAGGCTAATCTTTCTCCTGGTGGTTTGGAACTCCTGACCTTTGGTAACCACTATGCCACCAGGGCTCCTTCCTAGATAGGGTTGCTACAAATCAGACTCGACTCGATGGCACCAAACAACAATGATTATAAACTTGTTGACTTCATCACATCCTAGCCAGGGAAAAACAAAAACAAATAAAGTGGGATGGGGGCCTAATATGCTGGATTAAACATAATTTGTCTCATTTGAAACTGTATTTTAAGATTGAATGTAAAAATATGGCTTTCTCTTGCTTGAGGCAGTCTAGAAAAGTCATGTGACTGATTCCGTTTGTGTTTCGTGGAAGATGGGAGCATCAGCCCCAGTACTAAGGAGTCTTTGGGTCTTGTAAATAGTTACCGCATTCAGCAACTATGGAAAGTTTGAAGGTCCAAGTGCACCAGGGGTGACTCAGAAAAAAGATCAAGCTATATGTACTTGAAAATAAAATCAGCCACTGAAATGCTTGTGGAATGCCATTCTCCCTGAGAAGCAGGAGCTCACCTTGAGTTGGAATCAATTGGATGGCAACTGGGGTTTTTTTTTCTAAAGCATTAGAAGGGTTGGTGAAAAACAAATGTAAAACTGATTTATACTTTACGAGTTATTTTTTTTTTCAGAATGTCAATTCTTTTATAATCTCTTAAAAAAACTATCATTTCTTTGATCTTCAACATTCTACATCTTTTTTCCTCCATCTCTTTTGCTAGTTGGTTAATTTTCTATTGTCTGCCTCTTCAACCAATAATAAGTCTATGATATCATTCACGATTAACATCCATGTTAATGACTATCAATTATAATATGTACATTATGAATTTGCACACAGAAGTGTGCCAACTGATATATGAAATATCATTTATGAAATATATTATATCTTCTGTAAAATAGAGTAGATCCTTACCATGGGCAATAGGCTTATATTTAACTGACCAATGAAATATAACATATTTCATTGAAGTATATTTCCTGTAAAGTAGAGTAGATCCTTTCCATGGGCGATAGGCTTGTACTTAACTGACCAATGAAACATAGTATATTTCACTGAAGTATATTTTCTGTAAAGTAGATCCTTTCCATGGGCGATAGGCTTGTACTTAACTGACCAATAAATTGAAGTTGTCATTAGGTGCCATCAAGTTGTTTCTGACTCAGAACGAGGTGATGCACATTAGAAGCAAACACTGAACCATCTTACACATTCCTCACTATTGGTCCTATGTCAATGGTTGAAGCCGTGTGTCAATCCGTCTCGAAAGTCTTCCTCTTTATTGCTGCCTCTCTATTTTATCAAGCATGGTGTCCTTCTCTAAAGACTAGTCCCTTGTGACAATAGGTCCAGAGTATGTAAGATGAAGTCTCACCACCCTTACCACTAAGGAGCACACTGACTGTACTTCTTCCAAGACAGATTTGTTTGCCCTTTTGCTAGACCATGGTATTTTCAATATTCTTTTCCGACACCATAGTTCAAATGCATGGTTCTTCTTCACTTTTCCTTATTCAATGTCCAACTGTCACATGCATATGAGGTAGTTAAAAATACCCAGGCTTGGGTTAGGTACATCTTAGTCCTCAAAGGGACATCCTTGCTTTTCAGTCCTCTAAAAAGTTTTTGTGTAGGAGAAAGACTGGACTTTCTAGTGCCCTAAAACATCACAGTTGTGGATGCTCACAGGGGCAGTTCTACCCTGTCCTATTAGGTCACTATGTATAGGAGTTTGTTTTTGTTGTTGTTGTTTTAAAGAGGTCTTGTGCAGCAGATTTACCCAATGAAACACATCTTTTGGTCTCTTGACTACTGCGTCTATGAGCACTGACTGTGCATCTATACCTTGAAGAGTTATTTGAAAATTTACATCCTTTTCACCAAAGATAGATTACAATACAATAGTGTGAGGTGGCATTAGGCTTTAATCTTGGGAAAGTCATTAAAGATAGTCCATTCTGTGTTGGCTGTATTATATGCATACATACAGTGCAGTAGTAAGACACAGGTAGTACCCAACTTACCACAAGGTTCCATTCTGAAGATTCTGTAGCAAGTTGTTTTTTGTTTATTTGTTTGTTTTCATTAATTGGGAGTTAATATATCATACCATCCCTTAATTCAATCACATCCAGCAGAACTGCACAACTGCTACCACAATCAGTTTCCAAACTGTTTTTCTCTCTTCTTGGACTCCTTGACATCGTCTCCCTTTTATCCCCGAACCACCACTGTACCTGCCCTGGAAACCCTTCTCCTACTTGCTGCACCTATAGGCTCATCAGCCCTGAGTTTCATATACTGCAAAACAGAAAAGCATGCAGCACAACTTCAAGAGGGTGACCTCTGATGACATAACACCTTGTAGATACACCTTAATGTGAATGGACAACAACAAAACAGTACAAAACTGCAGAAAATGTTGAGAATAGATCAGGTCCAGCATGCATCAGAGGGGGAAATCTACTGAAGGTTTTAACCATTCAAGTCAGATGTATGCCTTTGATCTATATTCATCCTTCCAATGCCCTCTGTTTTATAATCCCTTTCCTCCCACCCCTCAAGTGTGGGCAAGAGGAAGTTCACTGGAGGCTTGTTTCCTATGTAGTTCCCGCAAGTTGGTTTTGAAGTAAGTCAAATACATCTTTTTTTCCATCCAGTTTTTATAATTATGGCCTTTTATTATCAATGTGTTTATAAATCCAACCTTTACTTGTCTGGAGGATGTGAAAGCATTATATGTAAAGTTACAAATATGTTTTAATACTAATTGTAAGGACAGCCCCCAGCCGTGCCTCCAAAGAAAGATGAGGTTCTCTACTCCTGGAAAAATTTGTCTCACAACCCGCAGGGCCAGTTCTCTCCCTGTTATAGTCCCTCTGGGGCAGGGTTGACTGGGTCGCAGTGAGAGAATGAGAGAACACAATTTCTACAGGATACACATTTGTTACAAGGTCTGAACAACATTGGCATTTTGTCCCTTGAGATAATAACTCTACTTGTGAAAGGTTCTGGATCATCTAGACTATCCCTGGGAGGAAAACTGCCTTTTGAATGTGCTTATTGACTGTAGAGACATGTTCAGCATTTGGGCCCATCTTTACAAGCAACTAAAGCCTGTGATTTTATTTTAGGAAAAATGTAGCTAATTTTTTCACTGTCAATTTTTTTGACTACTTCTCTCCTTCACCTTCCTCATTATTCCTTTCTTCGGCAGAATTTTTCTTCTTGAAAATTCATGAAGATCTACTCTCTCAATTCTCCTTGTGATCTGTAAGCTCCTCTCCATCAGTGATGCTATGTTATAAAGTCAGCCTTCTTGCCATATGAATGATTTCCCACAATTTATCATGATTGAATTTCATGGAATATTTATATTATTTAGTAATTTTTCCTCAAATCCTTTGCAGGGTTGTCCTATAATCCCTCCCAAAAAGGTGTGCAAAAACAAATAAAAAGGCGACACGAACTAAAAATACAAAACAGACCATTTTCAGTGTGATTCCTTGTAACGTGGAGTGTCCTAAGTCAAGGACTGTTGATACTGAAGTCGATTCCACACACATGGAAGGGGTGCTGGGACCGTCTCTGTCTCGGGTAGAACAGTGTTATTCATCAGAGTGAAGGCCATAGGCTGCGTTTGGAGGGTGCTACTGCAACCAAGTCGTGTCCCATAAAATGCATCTTCTCAGAAATAAAGAAAAAACCGACTAGGACCATACAAGGCCTAAGAAAATCAGTGGAGTTTGTTGCTGGGTGAATGAGTCATTTGGATTGCCTATGTTTTTGGTTGACCCGTCTAGTCCACTGATAAACTCTGCTGTCACTTTTTGCTTTAACACCGATCTTCATTAGGAAAGAAATTCTGCAGCACAAAAGGTCAGAGCAAGAGAGAGAGATATTTCAAAATATGACTATGAGAATTGCTGGAGTTTATACTTTTGCTCATCACTGAGAAGTGATAAAAGTGTATTTTCTCCTTTTGTATGTGTTCCATTCCTTTCTTGAATTAAATTGAAATTTCTTTGACTTCTGGTTGTTATGGAGTTATATACTAACATTTGCTGTTTTGAAAGTTTGTAAAAAATGAGTAAAATATATGCGACTCCATTTTATAAAGGGAGTTTTTGTAGAAAACAGCTCATTCGGCATCTAAATTTGTACAGACAAGCTGTAAAGGAAAATAAGTATTTGTGTCCTGATGGCAGTGAGTTAATAAAATTTCTTTTAAAAAAATAAGAAAACACAGTTAAAATCAATTGAGTCTATGTTGATTGAGGCATTGTGGTATGTGCTAACACATATAAATTTATTTCTATGACCCCCACAATTCTGCAATTAATTATAAGTATTTCATTTTTATGCAAAGAAAAGATACACATATCATTGTATTTTTCATTGCTTTGAAAAATAACTTCCTCTTCTCCCTTTTCTATTTGTATGTTACTGAAATTTATTCAATTTCCCCTATAAAGTAACTCACAGCACTTATTCTTATCTGTGTTTTCTTTAATATACACCTATGTTCACTATATTTTCTTCTGATTTATTTTATACACTAGTTTTATACTACTAAAGGTGAAATAAATAAAATATAATTGCTGCTGATCCTGAGCAACACAGTAACAAAAGTTTACCAAAGCAAAGAGTAATTTCCACTTAAGCTGGAAAATCATTTGCCTATTTATATTTAAATGGTTCATTCTTCTAAATATAAGTATCATAAGAGGGACATCTATTAAACAAATTAATAAACAAGAGAACAAAGAGACAAAACTGATCTCAGAGCAAAAATTGCCCCACTTAGCTCTGACCCATAAAGCTAATGGGATTTAGTCAATATCAAAGACAATGCGATAACTCTGTCCACTGAAAAATCATTGTATTTATCCAACCCCCAAATAATCAGACAAACTTGGCTTCATTCAATTAGTTTCAGTTGGTAGTAGAGACCTATATGTGACACACCGCACTCCCTGGTGAAGTCCTCTCAAGTTGACCCCAAACTACCATTCCTTCTTTTCCTACCCCACTCTTCTGTTACTCCTCATGTGCACCTATTGCTTTTCTGACATGACATTCACATGTCACACCCCTGGAATGCTTCTTTTCTACTGATCTGTCCTCTCTGTCTTTCATTAGCCATATTGGACCTTGTTTAAACCTTGAAAGGTATTATTAGTTATTTTATTTACCGGTGGATACACGCTGAGTGTGATTGCCCTCCATTATTAGGGAGTGGAATAAGTAATCTAAGTTTCGTACTTCTAAAACAGATAATATAGGCAAATTCTGTGACCAGATTGATTTTTCGTTTCCGTACAAACCTTTTATATTTGAACATAATGTTATAGGCCGAATTTTGTAATCTTCCTAGGTGCATACTTATAATCCCATATTAACTGGTTGAGAACCAGCTCAAAGCCCACAAAACCAAACCAAACTGTGACTTTCCTGCCAACTTGTTTCTCTGAGGAGTGATCATGAAAATAATGCCCAAGGAATCCTTGATTGTTTTTTTCAATTCTTTCATCTTGAGAAACACTGATTATAGGATTTCTAACTCCAGATCTCAGCACATTTTTTTTTATAATACTTTGCCTTTTGAGCTGCTTTTTTGAATATTTTCTGTGCAGTAATGCAGTACATTTATTTCATCATTGCTTCCTGGATTTTGACTCCTTTACATTGAAGAACAAATTTCAGAGTCTCTTCTGACACCCATTATGGTGTCAATTTTTTTTTATCTATTAAAATGATCTTTAGCTTTCTTTATGTATGATTTTCTTAATGCTATCCACAATTATCTGCTCTTTGGTCATTAGTGTTCAATGAGTCAAATCTGTTCTTGAGTTGGTATCTAAATTCAAAAGGTGTATGCTTAAGCTCATAATTTGTCTCATATGAACTTGTCTTCATTTTCTCTATTTGCATCTTAAACTTTCATTTGAGCAATAAATGATCTGTTCCTCAGTTGCCACTGTTATTGCTCTGGGCGATGCTGTTCAATTTTCCTATCTCATGTATCTGATGTATCCTACTTGACTCCTCTGTATTCCATCCAGTGAGGTCTGTGTGCATCATCACTCTTTATTTGGCTGGAGAAAGGGATTTGAAATGAATAAGTCATAGGTGTTACAAAATCCCATCATGCAATCCCCAGTGTCATTTCTATCACCAAGGTCGTGTTTTCCAACTACTAATACTTGCTCTTTGTTTACAATTTTTGTATTAAAATCACCAGCATTTATCAGTGCAATTTGGCAGAATACTTCAAGTTCCTCATCGGTGGCTTTAGTGGTCGGTACATAAACTTAAGTAACATATTAGCTGGTCTTTCTTGTAGGCATTTAGATATTATTTTATCACTGACAGCAGTTACTTCAGAATAGACCTTGATGATAATCTTTTCGATGATGAATGTGATGCCACCTCTCTCCATTTGTCATTCCCAGCAGAGTAAATCATGATTGTCCAGTTCAAAATGGCCGATACCAGGCCATTTCCGCTTTATAGATTCCATTTCATTTTGATGACTTCTAATTTTCCTAACTTTATATATCATGCATGCATTCCATTTTCTACTTGTTAGTGGATGTTTGCAACTATTCTTCTCGTTCTGAACCCACCAAATCTTTGTTCCATTCTTATCATTAAAATGGACTCTCCTTTGAGGAAGCAGCATTCCAGAATCACATTTCAAGTACCTTCCAACCTCAGGGCCTGCCATCTCCGGCACTCTACCGGACAATAGACATCATGCCTTTGGCAGTCACGAAGTTTCAGCAGTTGTGTGCCTTCCCAGTCTGTCATCGTCTTGAAGCTCTGCTGAAACTTGCCTGCTATCGGTGACCCTCCTGGCATTTGAAATACTGGTGGCATAGCTAGCCTTCAGCATCACAGTCACGTATGCCACTATAGAAAGACAAACACAGATAAGTGGTGGTTTTCCCACTGGATCAGCTATATTAGTTTCTTATTGCTGCAAATTATGATGAGTAGAGTGACTACTTGAAGTAGTATATTTATTATCTTTACAGTTTGGGAAATAAAAAATCTTACATTAGTTTCACTGGGCTAACATTAAAATCAGTGCATTGGCAGAATTGTGTTTCTCCTAGACACACAGTGAAGAGCCAATCTTTACCTTGTCTTTCTTGGCTTTTAGATCCACACATATTCCTTGGTTCATAGTATCTTCCATAACTTCATAGCCAGAAGCCATAATGTTTGTTTCCATTCTTAAATGTTTTCTCTCTTACCGTGTTGCTTCCTGTGTTAATCTGGGTTGACTAGAGAAAAAAATCCAAAGACAGTCATATATGTGTAACAGAGAACTTTATATCAAAGAGTAATTGTATATTAAGAAAGCATCCAAATCCAGTCCAGATATTAAGTCCATAGGTCTGATATTAGCCCATATATCTGATACCAGTTTATAAATTCCTCTTCAGACTCATGTAACACAGGCAATAATGAAGGAAATCCACAGGCCAGGGGTGGAACATCTTGTGGATCCAGTGGTGGTGGAAGGATCTTAACATTGGAATGGGTCTCCAATGGCTCCTCCAGTTCCAGGGCTCTGGCTCCATTAGTGTAGTTCCATGTGACTTATCAACAGGAATGTCTTGCAGGGAGATAAGAGGAGAGTGTATGCTGCCATGAGGGAGAAAGACAGGAGTTCCCAGAATCCTCAGGAGAAGGCCACGCCCACACAGAGGCCTCATTGCTTGTGACCTGATTGCGAGGGTAGGCTCCACCCCTTTGCAAGTTGACAGATTAAGTAATTGCCACACCTTCCCCTTATAAGAACTTTTGTGATTACATTATACTCACCCAGATATTGCAAGATAATCTTCCTGTTTCGAGATATTTAACTTAATTTATTTGGCCAATTTGGCCTGATACTTGTTTTTGGAAATAAATATCTATTGGAACATAACAATGTTCGTTATTTTATATATGTTTATGGCTGTGCTTTTAAAAGCAGTGTTGAATTTCAACAGACTAACCATACTTACTATCTGTTCTTTGATACATCAAGTTTGCTCAGACCTGTTCACATTTATATTTTCACTTTGGTCAAGTTACTTAATGTCATTACAATCTTACCTTCTAAAACACTAGGAATCTTCAAGTCATTTTAAAACAATCAACCTCAAAGATTTCTCAGCATAAACAACCTTAGCACACAACTTCTGTTGAAAACATGGAATTAAAATGAACTCCATGTTTCATGAAACAGCTTCTGCCTATTTCAGACAAGTCTAATTTTGAGAAAGATAGTAATATTTGGCAAAAATTCTTACTCCTATAATCTACTTGTCTAGTTTTATTTCTTCTTCTAAAACTATAGGAATAAATATACTCTTATACCCAAGGAAGCCTTGAGCGTTTGAATCTGTCATTATGTCTCAAAATGTTACATTAGCATAAGAGAGTTAAGGAAATGACTCCCAGATCTAAGGGCTTGTGAGTCTTAGAGTTGTTGTTGTTATGATTAGGTGCCAGCTGCTGAGTTCTGACTCATAACAGCACTACGTACAACAGAAAGACACATCACCTGGGCCCAGGCCATACTTTATTAATGTGGTATTGCCACCACCGTATCAACCCTTCTTGTTGGGAATTTTCTTCATTTTCACTCAAAGTTGCATATTCTTATTGTATCCTGGTGGTGTAGTGAGTTATGTAGGCTACCAACTGCACAGTCAGGAATTCAAACCCACCAGTCACTCCACCAGGAGGATGATGAAGCTGTTTGTTCCCTTAAGGATTCACAGCCTAATAAACCACAACGATGTCTTATTATGGTCACTAGGAGCCAACATTGATTCAATGATAGTGGATTGGCTTTGGAAGATTCAATATGTGCATATTTAAAATAGTGACCCTTTTGGGATTCTTATTGAAGTAATTGGTGTTCGTGAATAAAATATACAACATATTCTATACTCTTGGTGATTAGATTGGGGTGTCTATAATAGATGAGGTAGGAATGTCAAATATAGGACCATCTCATACAGATTATTTTCTAGATTACAAGAATATTCTTCCATGATCTGAGATGTCACTATTGTCTGCATGCAGGTGAAGGACTGCCAGGGTCAACTTTTATAAGTCTTTATTTTAGTGTGTTGCAAAACTTCACCCAGAAAGAGTGGAAGGCATAGCTTTCAAGATTTGTGGATGAGGAATTAAAACTGGTATTAGCTCATCTGCATGAAAGGAATTAACAATGTACAACTTCCCAAATTCTCTCCTACAGGAATCCAGGTTTTTACTAAGTATAATGAACAGAAAACTGAAGAAGTGTGATAAAACAGCCCTCTATTGCAGAAGGAAATGTAGTCTGGCCAGGGGGAAACTTCTAGAGATCATTCTGTTACTCTTGTACCAAACCAGACTAAACTCACGCCCATTGAATCAATTCTGACTCATGATAACCCTATAGGGCAGGGCCAAACTCCCTCTGTGGGTTTCTGAGACTATACCTGTGCATGGAAGTAGAAATCCTCCTCTTTGTCTTATGGAGCAGCTGGTGGTTTCAATTTGCTGACCTCGAGGTTAGCAGCCCAAAGCATAACCACTATGTCATCAAGGCCCATTTAATTTTTCTCCAGAGCCCTGGGTTTAAAACTTCAAGCCATTGGAAGTAGGACCAGAGGTCAGTCCTTGAAAGCTGTCCATTCTTTGCAGGTGAGGTTGGTCAGAGAGGACAATGCTCCACCAGTCCAAAAGGGCTCAAAGGAGCTAAGTTGTAGCAGAGCTGTGTGACAGTTGGGTTAATGTGGGATGTCCTATTTATTTCCCAGTTCTTTATTCGCTCATTGGTTCAGTAATATTCATCGAACACTTTCTGTGCACTCACTTTGTGCTAGGGACATAGGAAGAAAATGCTTGGTCCAATTTACTCACTTTGCCTTGTACCCTCATTCTAGTCTGCTCATCAGGAATCATTAATAATACTTGTCTAACCTCCCTCACCAATTTGATATTACTTTTCCTTCATCGCTCTTCATGTTCAGTAGTGTCATGGTCATCCGCTAGTCACCAAATTAGAAAACGGGGCATAGCTCCATGCTCTTCTCATCCCTTCTCAATCTGTCACCACATCCCACCAATTTAATTTACCAAGCATTGCAAAGGTTTATTTCTTTTCTCCCTCCCTCTCCCCCATTGCTCTTTACCATTGCCCTAATTTGTCACATTCTTATTTGTCACATTATTAGTAACTTAAAAGACCAACTACCATGACAGTTAGTTGATCTCACCACCCAGAGCCATGTATATTTTAGTTCCATCCATATAAATAGGCAGCTGATGCTATTTGCCAATTTAGAACCCTGTCTATGCCTCATCATCTTTCATATTAGCTCCAGAATCTTCTCCAAGAATTATTTCTTGATCCTACTTTTCCCTATCCCATCCCCTGCCACAAGACTATGTAACTGCCTTTTTTTCTGTGCCCCCTTATATTCTGCTGCTGCATTACCAGTGCTCTACTCTCACCACACTGACTCACACTTATTCTCCTCACACTTGGTCTCTTTTCACCATGCTTATCCAGTCTGTGGACTGAACATGTAATCATGGAAGCTGGCTGATATGAAGAAAAGTATGGCATCAGGATTGGAGGAAGGCTTGTTAACACCTCAAGATATACAGGTGCCAAAACTTGCTTGCTGAAACCAAGGAAGACTTAAAGCACTTGCTGATGAAGATCAAGGATTGCAGCCTTTAGGATTACAATCAGTTTTAAAAAGACCACCAATTGGCAGCATCTATAATAAATGGAGAAAAGTTTAAAATTGCCTAGGATCATTGACTTGCTTGGATCCAAAATCAATGGTCATTGAAGCAGCAGTCAAGAGATCAAAAGATACATTGCATTGGGTAATCATTACACAAGACTTCTTTAGAGTATTGAAAAGAAAGGATGTTACTTTGAGGACTAAGGTGTGCTTGACCACAGCCTTAGTATTTTCAATTTCCTCATATGCCTGTGAAAGTTGGATAAATGCATTTGATTGTGGTGTTGGATAAGAATATCGAAAGTACCACAGACTGCTAAAAGTTCAAACTGAACTGTCTTGGAAGAAATAGAGCCAGGGTTGCTCCTTAGAGGCAAGGATTATGAGACTTCCTCTTATATACTTGGACCTGTTGTCACAAGAGACCAGTCCCTGGAGGACCACATGTTTGGTAAAGTAGAGGGACAGCAAACAAGAGGAAGGCCCTCAAGGAGATGGATCAACACCATGATTGCAACGATGGGTTCAAACACAGAAACATTGTGAGGATGGCATCGAACCAGACAGTGTTTTGTTCTGTTGTGCATAAGGTCGCTCTAGATAGGAACTGTCTCACTAGCCCTAACAACAACAACTCATATGAAATGTTTTAATGATCCTTTCACGTCCTTTCCTTTCACACTAGACTATGAGCTCCCTGAGGACAAGGATAAGTCAGTCATATTCATCTTTATGTATATAATTCTTGCTTATTCCAATCTTGGCACATCATATTCAACGAATGTTACTTATCTCAACCAATATTTTAACCAGTTTGGAAACACCCATGATTTGAGGCCCCAGGTAGAAGAGCATCGAAAGAAAGTGACCGTGAAGTGATTTACATCCTAGAACACATCCCTGGACCTCCTGTGGTATCTTTCCTTCATATGATGCAGTTTCTGACAATGTAACACATTACTGAAACATATTTTCTTCATTAATACTTGTTGTGAGGTTTCTGCAAAAATGGCAAATAGGATAACTCTTCCTCCTACTGCTTGTACAATTGGAATAAACTCCCTGGGAAGGAAAATATATGAGATTTGTGATTTAAAAGACAGAGGCCAATTAACTTCCTTCCTATTATATCCAGTAAACACTGAATCACATAAGGGCCCAGACAGAGTTATAAGGAGAGTGCTGGCAGGGATCCGCAGTGCTTTTCTCCTGTTTTGTTTACCATAATGAACTGGTCAATAAACATCGCAGATTGTTTATCTATATAAATCTTGACAGATTGCTCTTTATGAAATCCATTTAGCAAGTGAGGTTTTCCCATAAGGATGAAAAATGAAGATTTTAAACAGATTGTGGAAGAAGCTCTGGCTGTACCTGGAGAGTCAGTGTAATAAAGGTTTCTTTATATTAATATTACAAAAACCATTTATCCTGGCAAAATCAATATCACAATTCATCTTAGTTTGGTGGTTCCCTTCCTGTGCTTAAAATGTCTTTTCCCTTATCATGTATAATTTTGTTTTAATAAACGTGAAATATACTTCATTTAGGAGGTGCTCTTGAGGAGGGATCACTTATAAAATGACATCCAACTTATGGCTTATTTGCTAAAGAGTCTTGGAAATGTTTAAAATTACATTTGAGTGGCTGAGAAATTTACAAGAATAATTTTACTTAAACTTTAATTACAAAATTATCCCCCAGCGTCCTTTGGGCTAGAAACAAACTACATCATTCTGAAAAGTCTTCTCCTATGAACTCCATGTAGGTCAAACTCTCTTACTGAAGTTAAGCAATTATATATAACAAGTCAGCTAAGTTGGCTATAACAAAGGCTGGGCTAGGACACTATGGAACCAGGATAGAAGCTCAGAATCCCTGCTGTCCGGATTCCCACTCGAGCTGACCCTCTGTATGGCTTACAAGCTACACGTTTTTTATGGGAGCAAATGACCTTGTGATTTTGAACCACTGACCTTGAGGTTAGTTGTCCAAAGATTAAAATCAGGCATAATCACATTAAATTACTCAAATCATGATAAGCTTTTATAAGAATTATTTATTAATTCCATTTGGATTTGTCATTTAATATCCAATAAATATTGCCAGAGCTGACTTGGAGTTTTGCCTGTAACAATAGGCTGGAAGAAAAAGAAGTACATCTAGAAAAGAACTACGTTACATGCTGGGAGCTAGGGCTCTACATGCACTGTCTGTAAAATAAATGTGATTGTGTCCTAAGTGAATGGTAATAACTGAGACACTCAGGGGAGATGATTCATGTGAGGTATATATGTGTATATATATGTGTGTGTGTGTGTGTACACGTTATATATGTGTATGTGAGTATTGCTTATGTTCACCAATATTACATTAAAAGATTACAAATAATATGTTTTATACAATAGTATATACTGGCATTAAGAGCAAAGCAAATATTGTGTTGCTTCTATAATTGTTTTAATTCCAATGCATGATTTATGTCAGCTCTAACACTTAAGTAGTCTAAACCAAATGTCTATTTGAAATCAACTTCTGATACAATGTTTATAGGTGAAGGATTGAATATAATTGTTTATGGAGGTAGGGTGTCCTTTTAATCGTGACCAAAAGGGCAAACTATAGCACACTGGTTTTCAAGAGAAACTGTATTTATTCCCACAGGGATATTAGTCCATAAAGCAAATTTGCAGCTTATTTGGTAGCCTTGGCTTTTATCGGCCTTTTTAAGGGTGTTGAATGATTACCCAAGAGATCACACAGTAGAAGTCGATATGGGGTAAAGTAACTGCATCCGTCCAGCATCTTTATTGGAAAATCTAGGTGAACCCACTTAACGTTGCTTAAAATATGCCCCATAGAGAAAGCCCCCTTTTAAAAGTGAGTGGTCTTCTTACTTGCAGTGCTTTTGATACTCTGATGTGTTATGGTGCCAACATTGCTTATCCTAATCAATGCCATTGCCATGGGCTAAGTGTTTGAATAATTCACTCCAAGGCACAGCTTTCAGTTTCTATCTCGGCAAAATGCCAGGACCCTGGTGTTTCACAGGCAACTTCGGGTACAATAAATTTAAGGCAGAGTGAAGTTATCTCATTATCCTAGTATTTGTATCATTAACATCTTCTCATAAATCAGAGTAATGCTCTATTCTTCAACTATTGTGAATAAATGGTTTAGTGCATAACATAGAAAATGAAAATACAACCTATACTACGCACTGACAGTTTTTGAACATGTTTTCCTCAAACTTAAACTATACGTTATCTTCTGAGAAAAACAGCCTTTATAAGACTAAATATAAAATTCATGATTTCTTATTGAGAACAATGGTTATCAATCCCGATTACTTATAAGGTAAATCATTTCCTGATAAGATAATTTTATGGGTACCTCATCGACATTTTTGTTGTTGTTTTGTTTTTAAGTCATTTTGTTGGGGGCTCATGCACCTCTTAATCACAATCCATACATACATCAATTGTATAAAGCACATTTGTACTTTCGTTACCCTCATCATTCTCCAAACATTTGCTCTCATCAACATTTTTAAGGAAGCAAAATTTACAGTATTTTTAATACAATGAAGTATTCAAAATAATATACATAATACAAGTTGCCATTAGTTAGCTTACAAAGAGAAGATGCTATGCATAATATATATTTTTAAGTTTTCATTTAACTTTATTTTATGTTTGCTTGTTTAGCTTGATCATTCTTTTTAGTATGTTGGGTAATGCAAGACCATCTTACTCTGCAATGTTATTGACAGGCATAACTTAAAAACACTATGAATTATTAATCAGAATACTATTATCTTTGATAGTGTATTTGTCTTGTTTTCAGATGCCAGCCATGCAATTGTCATCTCTCAGGAGCCTTGAATGAAACCTGTCACTCAGTCACGGGCCAGTGTTTCTGTAAACGATTTGTCACTGGCTCAAAGTGTGATGCCTGTGCTCCCAGTGCAAGTCATTTGGATGTCAACAATCTATTGGGTTGCAGCAAAAGTAAGTGCACTCTGGCCTTGTGTTGGGGCACGAAGCAGCGTCCTCCAGAAGACTGTGTTAGGTTAGGTACGATACAGAAAATGTCGTGAGCGAATACTGAGTATGTATATGGATATATGTGCATGTGTATATATGTATGTATGTGTGTATGTGTATATATGTTATGTAATGTAATTTGGGTTACTTTCTTGACCAAGTCATTGAAAATATAATTTTTTTTAACAATGGCAAAGGTTTTTTTACTCAGGAGACAATAAGGTGACTAAATTCCTGAGTTTTCTGAAACATGGGGGGTTTTTTGCAAAAAAAAAATCAGGAAAATCCTTGACAAAATCAGCTGCTTGGTTATACACAAGGACAGTTTCAGTCAACTTTCTCTGACAAATGGAAGGCTTTTATTTATCTTATTTATTGTGAAAGAACTGTCTATCTTCAAAAACAGAAAAAATACCCTCAAACTCACTGCCATTGAAATAATTCTAACCGCTAACAACCCTTTAGGACAGCAGAACTGCCCCTCTGGGGTTCTGAGACTGCACCTCTTTATAGGAGCAGAGAGTCTTGTCCTCCTGTGGAATAGTTGGTGATTTTCAACTGCTGACCTTGCGGGCAGCAGCCCAATGAGTAAACCACCTTATATCACCTCCAAAATCATATGAGTACTGTGTGGTTATAATGTTTATTGTTACTGTAGACATTTTCATCATTATTAATCACTATATATTGCTTATTCACATACTTGTCACTTATTTGTGTTTTAAGTTTTATTGTTTAAACATGATTCATATTAATATTTTTTAACCTATTAAAGTCAATACTTACATGTCACTATCTTTTAACTCTCACATGAGCACCATTTTCCAATGTCTTGAACTGGCCAATCAAGATAACTTAGATCAATGGTTCTCAACCTGTGGGTCACGACCCCTTTGGGGGGTTGAACGACCCTTTCACAGGGGTCGCCTGATTCATAATAGTAGCAAAATTACAGTTATGAAGTAGCAAGGAAAATAATTTTTTGGTTTGGGGGTCACGACAGCATGAGAACTGTATTAGAGGGTCATGGCATTAGGAAGGTTGACAACCACTGACTTAGATCTTCAGTCAATTATTTTCCCAGTATTTGGAATTCTGTGTGGTACATTCTCATAACCATCATCTGTAGCTCTGGTAGTTACATAGTATGGTGTCAATTAAGAGTGTAAGGATGGAGTCTAGCCTCAGGATGTAGCCAATGAGGCCTCTGTGTGGGCATAACCTTCTCCTGAGGATTCTGGGAACGCCTGTATTTCCTCCTTGGAGGTGGAAGACACCATCTCTCTCTCTGCTCACTCCCTGTGAGATATCCCTGTGGAGAAGATACATGGAGAAAAGCTGATGGAGCCAGACCTCTGGAGCCACAGAAACCATGTGGTGATGCCTGCCAGCTCTGAGATGCTTACAACACCACTGGATTCCCAAGATTTCCCACCCACTGGCTTGTGATTTTCCTGCATTTAGCATAATTGCATATGTTTCGTGAGTCAGTAGAGAACTTTATAGATCGGTATTGGACATTTGGGCTAATATTGCACTTATGGACTTGATCTGGACTGGGCTGGGATGTTTTCTCAATATTCAATTGCTCTTATATGTAAATCTTTCTCTTATACACATGAGTGTCTACGAATTTGTTTCTCTAGTCTACCCGGACTAACACAGTACCTATGCCAGGAAAGAACTCAGGTCTCTTGAGGCAGAAAATCCATAGGACCCATGAGAAGGCTAGAAAAGCAAACGCTGCCTTTGGTAATTATAACCCCAACCTCTGGGGACAACACATCAGAATAAATGATAATACTTAAAGAAAAGTTAATGAATTGGAAGCTGGAAATTTTGATTTTAAGACAATTGTATTAAACCTTCTGAACTATTGAAGAAAAAGAGTTTAATCTCTCCACTAATTGTCTATCAGTTTTTCATACTGTGGTGTTTTGTGTGTTGCTGTGTTGCTGGAAGCTATGTCAATGATATTTCAAATGTCAGCTGGGTCACCCAGAAAAAGAACAGATTACTTAAAAATAACTCAGCTACCCACTTTAGAGAAATTATACTCTGAAAATCTTATGCATAGCTGTGAAACATTGTCAGACACTGAAGGATTCATTAATGGAAACAGAACACTGCCGGTAGTTCAAGCCTTTAAGATCCCAGATGCTCTATATCTTTTGATAACCCGGTACCAGCAGATTTCTTCACCACATTTGCTTATGCACCCATTTTGTCCTCAGTGATTGTGCTGGGAAGGTGAGCATCAAGGAATGCCTGGTTATTAGAGGAAAGTGTCCTTGCTTTGAGGGAGGACTTTAGCAGAGGCCCAAAGTCCATCTACTTCCTCAGTGTATTGCCATATAAATACATATACGTAATCTGATACATCTATTTTTATGAATTAATATATTCACATATGTACACACCTATGTTTATACCTCTACCCATAGCTTTGCTTCCTAGATCTTTCCTCTGTTGCCTTCTACCTTCCTCCTGCCCCACTATCATTCTCACCCTTTTTTCCCTCTTAATAATTCCTCTCAGCTAGATTGCTGCTCTACCCCTATTCCAGGATCTCTATGTCCTCCTCTTTATTGATTTTAATTCCCTAGTGGTTCCCCTGTCTATAGTGTTGTTTGCTTACTACTCCCTTCTCCTGTCTCATCCTCCCCCCAAATCCCTCGGTAGCCATTGCTTTCTCCTCAGACTTGATTCCCATACTTATATAGGTAGGCATACCAACAATTGCAGAGACAAAACAAAAAGAAAACAAAAGATTGAATAAAAAGGGGGAAAAATAACTGGCAAAAAATGCATACATAATTCCAGATCTGTCCACTGACCTTAATGACTATCTTTCCCACCGGTCCTGGGGGTTCCAGGAACTGTCCCTCCTATTCTGAAGTCAATTTTGGGAGCTCCACAGGGGTTTTGTGTCTTTTCTTTGTTCCCATTACTGATCTGTTATGTTCCCTTCTTGGTTCATCCTCTGTTGGGGGTGATCAGACCAGACACGCTCTCCAGTTTTGTCCTCTATCGCCGTATACTCCTGTGAGGGTATATCCTGTCGGGTTCTTGTAGGCCCTACAGTCCTCTCTGTGCCTTAGCAGCTCCTTGCAGGGATGCCATCCTCAGGGCTTGGCGTGGCAGCACAGAGTCTAGTCCTTCGCTCTCATTCTTCTTGGTTTACTTCTATATGGAAGTGGCAGGCTGGCCCCTCTCCCCAACCTGTAGATTTAGTGTTGTCCTCTGTAGCACATACTTCTAGGCAGTGGGGTGGTGTTGGGGAGGGGCTGGGGCTGGAGTCAGTTTGGCTCTGATTGGGGCTGGCCCTGTCGACCTCTCAGTTCATGGGTTTCTCCATGTGGCTATGTTACCCTCAAGGTTTGGTGCACTGTGGTGGGGTCTGCAGTCACACGCCCATTTCTGTGGAGACATAAATACCCTCTGTCTGGGTGGATTAAGGCCCTCTTCCCCTGGTGCCATTGTCTCTCTTATTTTTTTTCTCCCTTTTCACTCTCCACCTCACCACACCCTCTTATCTTTCTTTGTGTTGGAATGACATCGTTTTGGTTTATCCCTGGCCCAATTGCCTGTACCTCAGCCCATAAAGTGTGAGATAAGTGGTTTTTCTTCTATACCTACTGTAGTGCTGATTATACTTACCTCCGTGGACTCACGTTGTACTTGTCCTTTTGTGATTGGCTGATTTTGCTTAGCATCATTCCTCTAACTCTTCCCATGAGAAGATGTGCTTCACACAGTCATCAGTGCTTTTTAGTGATGCATAATGCTGCATGGTTTGTATGTGCCAGAGTTACTAATCAACTCAACTATCAATGAAAATTTAGGTTGTTTCCAATTCTTTGAGATTGTGAATTGAGCCACAGTAAACATTGGAGCACAGGTGTCTGGTCTTGGTTTATTTCTTTTCTCTTCTGGGTATAAGCCCAGTAGAGGGATTGTTGGGTCTTAAGACAACTCAATTTCCATTTGTTTTAAATATCACCAGATAGTTTTCCACAGTGGCTTTATGTATCTACACTACCACCAGCAGTAGAGGAGTGTTCCTATTGCACTACATCCCTTCCAACATTTGTTGCTCTCTGATTTTCTGATTTGGCTAGGGTGTTAGGTGTTATCTCACAGTTGTTTTTATTTGGATTTCTCTGAGGGCTAATGATCAAGAATATTTTCTCATATGTTTTTTGCCCATTCAGGTCTCCTCCCTAGTGAAACTTCTGTTCAGCTCTTTTGCCCACTTCCTCAGGGGGTTAACTGTTTTCTTCTTTATGCAGGCTAGGAGGGTATTGTAAATTTTATTAATAAGCCCTTTGTTGTATCATTGATAAAATTCCTCTCCCAGTCTGTGGGTTTTCTTTTTACTCTCTTGATGAAGTCTTTCAATGCATACAGGTGTTTTATTCTTTGTATATACCCTTTGACAACTTCAGCGCTATTTGTATGTGCACCCTTCCCTATTACAGTTAGCCTATGTATTCCCTGCACCAGGGTTGTTAGCTTTGTCCTGGTTTCTTCATTGATGGTCCTGATACCTTGGGGTTTTACTTCTAGGTCTGTGATCCACCTTGAGTTTGTTCTTGTGCATGGGGTGAGTTAAGGGTCTTGTTTCATTTTTCTGCAGGTGGATATCCATTGTTTCCAGCACCACTTGATAGAAGAGCATCCAACTCCCACTTGATGCACTGTTGGCCCTTGTCAAAGATCAGTTGTCTATATGCTGGTGGTTTTATTTCTTGGTTTTCTGTTCTTTTCCATTAGCCCGCGTATCTGTCATTATTCCAGTACCATGCTCTTTTGACCACTGTAGGTGGATGTTAAAGACAGGTAAGGCGAACCCTCCAACTTGTCCTTCTTCTTGAGGAGTTCTCTGCTAATACTGAGCTTCTTCTTCCCTCTCCATATGGAATTGGTGGTCAGTTTTTCCAAATTTTAAAGGAAGATTATTGGTATTTGAATAGGGATAATGTTAAACTTATATAGTGCCTTTGTTAAGATTGACATCTTTACTATATTGAGTCTTCTGATTCATGAGCATGGGATATTCTTCAAATTTTGGAGATCATTTTTGGTTTCCTGTAGTAGGGTTCAGTGGTTTTCTTTGTATAAATCTTTTTTTAATTAGATATATTGCTAGATATTTCAGTTTGTTTTTGGCTTTTGTGAAGAGCATTGCCTTCTTGAACACCATGTGGTCTTGCCCAATGTATATAGCAGACCAATAGACTTCTGTTTGTTTATCTTATATCCTGCCACTCTTCCATATTCCACTATCGCTTCCATTATTCTTATTGTGGAGCTTTTGGAATTTTCAATATATAAAATCATGTCGTCTGCAAATAGCAATACTTTCACTCCTTCCTTTCCCAGATGGATGCTTTTAATGTCCCTCTACTGCCTTCTGTTCTTAGCTAGGACCTCCAGTATGATGTTGAAAAGAGGTGGGAACAAGGTGCATCCCTGTCTGGCCCCCATTTTCAGTGGGATTGTTTTTGTCTTTTCTCCATTAACTATGGATAGCTTGTATTAACTTAAGGAATTCCCTTTCCATTACTATGTCCTTAAGTGTCTTAATTAGGAATGAGTGTTGGATGTTGTCGAATGCTTTTTCTGTGTCTATCAATATTATCATGTGATTCTTATCCTTTTACTTATCAATGTGATGACTAATATTGATGGACTTTGAATGGCTAAACCATTCCTTCATCCCTGGAATGAATTTCACCTGATCTATGTTCATTAGAGATATTGGTCTTGCCTGGGATCCTTGCCTGGTTTGGGTATCAAAGTTACACTGGATTCATAGATTGAGTTTGGGAGTTTGCCATCTTTTTGTTTGCTCTGGAATAATTTGTGGAGGGTTGGTGTCAGCTCTTCCCCGACTGGTAGAATTCTCCTGTGAATCTGTCTGGGCATGGAGCTTTTATTGTTGATAGTTTCTTGATAACCATATCTATTTCTTCACTTGCTATGGGTCTGTTGAGGTTCCTGACCTCTATCTGGGATAATCTAGGGAGGGATTGTTTTTCTAGGTATTTGTCCATGTCTTCCATGTAATTGAATTTTTTAGAATACAGACTGCATAGTACTTTCTGATTATCCTTTTACTCTTTTTGGGGTCCCTTGTGATTTCCTGGTGTCATCCCTCATCCTGGCAATTGATATTTGCACCTTGGTTAGGCTTTCCAGCGATCTATCAATTCTGTTGATCCTTCAAAGAACCAACTTTTTGCTGTATTGAATTTTTGCATAATTCTCTTGTCTTCTCACTCATTTAACACTGCCCTAATTTTTATTATTTCTTTTCTTTTGCTATTGGAAGGGTTGTTCCATTGACTCTGTTCTATTTGCTTGAGGTTTTGTGATAACGTATCAGTCATAAGTCTCTCTTCCTTTTTCATGTATTCATTAATAACTATCAAACTTTTTCTGATAACTCCTTTCGATATATCCCATAGATTTGGGTATGTTGCATTCTAATTCTCATTAGTTTCTAGAAATTTTCTAATTTCCTCTCTAATCTGGGTCAGTACCTATTCATGTCCCAGAAGATCGTTATTCATCTTCCTCTTGTTTGCCATGGTTTTCTGGTCATTCTTTTGTTGATCTCCAGGTTTATGGCACATTGGTGTGAGAGAGATGGCTGAGTGATCTCTATGTGTTTGAATTTACTCAGACTCAGTTTGTGTCCTAGTTTGTGGTCTATTTTGAAAATGAACCATGTGCACATGAAAAGATGTGAATTATTTTGCATTTGGATGGAGAGCTCTATCAATGTCTATCAGGTCCAGTCACCTAATTGTTGTGTTTAGCTCTGTAGCCTCTTGCTGAGCTTCTTTCTCAGTGATATATCTTTCTCTGATAGCAGTATATTAGTCACCTCCTGTGATTGTTGAGTCTGTGATTTCTTTTTTCATCTTTTGAATAGTTTGACCAATTTCACAGGTGTCTCGTTAGGCATATATTTTATTTTTTATGCTCACTGGGTACTGGTCTACTCATCCTTTGAGCATTATATAGTGCCCCTACTTATCTCTTGTTATGGTTTGCACCTTGAGGTCAATTTTGTCCAAGATTAGGTTTGCAACCCTTGCTTTTTTTAAAGTTCCCTTTTGCCTGGTATATTTTCTGTCAGCCTTTTATTCTCAGTCTATTTTTGTCTGTGAGTTTAAGATATTATGTCTCTTGCAGGAAGCAGATGTATGGGTTATATTTTCTGAGCCAGTCTCTAATCTTTGCCTTTTAATGGAGGAGTTAGGCCATTGACCAAGTTATTACCACCATCTGTGGATTCATTGCTGTCATCTTGTACCTTTTGTGTTGGGTGTTTGCCTATCTCCCTTCATATCAGTGTGCTCTGTTTATGTGGGGGGTTTCATTATTGATTTCCTTTCCCTCTGGGGCAATGTTATCTTGGTAACTGTTTACAGTGTTTTGACTTCTGGATGGAGGTGAGCAAGATAGCTGTCTCCTGATTGTGTGTGGTGACTGTTCATCTTCTGACCACACTGAGTTGGCAAGGATTTTCCACAGGGTTGGGTGTCTTATGGTATATTCTTTGAGTTTTTCCATGTCCGGGAAGACTTGTACTTTACCATCTATCTTGATAGATAATTTTGCAGGATAGAAGATTCTGTTTTGGGTTTGTTTCTTTCATCTTTTGGAAGATGTTACTGCACTCTCTCCTCCTGTTCATAGTATCTGCTAATAGGTCTGAGCATATTCTTATGTAAGTACCATTGTATGTGGCCCGTTTTTGCTATTGCTGCTCTTAAATGTTTCTCTTTTTCCTCGAAGTTGTATAATTTAACTATCATGTGCCTTGGTGAGTTCTTCCTGGGAGTTAGTCTACCTGGTGTCCTCTCTGCTTCCCATATGAATATCTGATTCTCATTCCTTAAGGTGGGGAAGTTTGCTTCCAGGAATTCCCTTGCTAATTTAGCTGTAGACTTCTTTGTTGTATCTTCTTCTAATTTGACCAATTATTCAAATATTGTTCCTATTCATAGCATCTGTCTTTGTTTTCAGATTTTGTTCTATCTCTTTTATTATCTTGTTTGATTGGCTTTCCTGTTTGTTGAACTCTGCATGATTATCCTCGAGATCAGTGGTACAATCTCCATTTCTAGTCATTTGGTGAGGTCCGTAATCTTTTGTTTTGCTTCTGTTATGTCATACATTTGTTCTTGTATTTCCCTTTGGTGTGTGGGCTTTATCCCCTCTATTATTGCTTCCATATTCTGCATTGCTTCCCTCATATCCTCTATTACTCCAAGCAGCATTCTGAAGATTTCTTTTGCTGCAGAACCTCGTCTGTTTCTTCTATGAGAGTCGTTAGGTTTAGGTTTTCTTCTGGTGTTATGTTTTGTTTTTCTTGTTTTCTCAATTAGGTTATTGTGGTATATTGCTTTCTGATTGTCGTTTTGGAAAAACTGGGTGCCATGTTGCTGGGAGACTAAGGGGCCCTCAGCTCTTTCTCTATGTGACTGGTAGGAGTGGTTTCAGGACTACCGGTGGCCTACTATGGTTGTGGGTCAGGCTGCTGTGTAGGTGAAGTGTGACTCAGGCTATTGACTGTAGGTATGCCACTGGGCCTGTTTGGAGCAGGCCTGAAGCATAGGTATGGGCCTGTTCAGGACTGTCCACAATTTGCAGTCTTTTAAAGACTCTCTGTGGAGCCCAAAACTGGTAGAATTTTTGGCTTGGGCGTTGGCTTTCAGCCCTTGGCTTTTGTAGTTTTGTTATATTAAAATCCTAGACTGCTCTCAGGTGATTAATTTTCTGCCTATCTTGTTATGCTAATATTATGCTAATGGACCAGGATCAGGTTTCTGATAGCTTACATTCAAAGTTATGTAAAGGAACATAGCCTGGAATGTAAGCGTTTAAATAAGATTTCACACACCACACACACACACATTTTTATAATGGGCTTGTGGCATGCTCTGGTATGGACCAGATTAGATAAGTGGTTTGATGACCAAATATAACTAAATTATCCAACAGCTGCACTCCTTTGTCACTCCTGGCTCTCTGTCAAGTAAATAACCCAGCAACTCTTCAATTGCTGCGAATTAGTTATCTATGGTTACCCACACTGGTAGGCGCAGAGCTGGCTGGGGAGAGGGGGAAAGTGGATTGCTGATGTAGTCACTCTGTTCCTGGCTGGGGAGGGAGGATGCATAGCCTGAGAATGCAAGAGTGGGATCGATAGCAGGGAGGGGAACTCTGGTGTGAGGTCTTGTGGCTGGTTCTTGGAGGCTATCCATGAGTGTGGGATTATGAATGCCTTTAGGCAACAGCCTAAGGAAATTGCACATTATGCGTCTCATATCTTGGGTGTAGGAAGGGGTGGTGGAACTGGTGAGGGATGAGCGGAGCCCTCGGGCAGATGCAGTGAACTTAGAGCATTTCATTGAATGCTAGATTCGCTCCCTGAGCAGGGGCGGTCTTAATCAGACTCAAGTACATTGAATCTATTTTTAGCACCTAGCCTTCCATTATTGGCCTCCTTACCTCTTAATTTTCTGTTCTAACAGCAGGAGCATGGGCAGGTGATTCTACCTGGACACTATCTTGACTCCTCCCTGCTACTTATGTTTATAATTGCATTTCTTTCTTTCTTTTTCTTTAACTAATTAGTGCCCATAGTTTATTCAGATTTTCCTTGGGTTTTCCTTATAGTTCTTTTTGTCTTCCAGGATCCCATGTAGGATACCACCTTGAACTTAGTTGGTAACATTTCTAACAATCCAATTTCAGATGTTTTTACCCATGCGTTTGTTTCAAAAACTTGATGGTTTTAATTCTTACATTCAGGTCTGTGATGCATCATGTAATGCAATACAAATATGTATAACAGAACATTTACCATAAAAAAGTTTTGCTTGTACAATTCAGACACATAATGTTATGCAATCACCATCACTATTTGTTTTTTAAAATTTCTATCACCCTTAACAGAAGCTCAGTGCCTCCTAAGCAGTGACATTATCTTTCTGCCTTCTTTTGTACCTGATAACTACTAAAAATGCTTTGTTCTCAATATATATATCACTCAAATCTGAAGATTTCACTAAGGTGGAATTATATACATTTGTTATCCTTCATCTGACTTATTTCACTTATCATGCTACAACATTTTCAAGGATCATCTTTCCAAAAAGAACTAGTCAACATTTTAAGAGGTAGTATATGAGCAAGAACCAATGGTACTGAAAGAAAAAAACCCAAGCTGCACTGAAAGCATTAGACAAAAGCAAGGCTCCAGGAATTCCAGAACACTTCATTGTGCTCATGTGAAACCTGTGCATGGATCAAGAGCTAGTTTTGAGAACAGCACAAGGGAATATTGTATGGTTTAAAAACAGGAAAGGTGTGTGTCATGGTTGTATCTTCTCACCATATTTATTCAATCTGTATACTGAGAAAATAATCAGAAGATGAATGGGATAATGGGATATCAGGGTTGGAAGAAGTCTTATTAATAACCTGAGATATGCATATGATAGAACCTTGCTTGCTGGAATTAAGGAGTGCTTGAAGCACTTGCTGATGAAAATCAAATGTTGCAGCCTTTAGTGTGGATTACAACGCAATGTAAAGAAAACACAAATCCTCACAAATGGATCAATAGGTCACATCAGGATAAATCAGGAAAAGTTTGAACTTGTGAAGGATTTTTTCTTGCTTGGATCTACATCAGTGCTTATGGAAGCAACAGTCAAGAAATGGGACTCATTCCTTCGGGGAGATCTGCTACACAAGTTCTCTTAAATGTTTTGGAAAAGAAAAATGTTATATTGAGGACTAGGATACACCTGACAAAAGCTGTGGTATTTTTAATTGCCTCATATACATGGGAGGGTTGGACACTACATAAGGATGACTGAAGAAGAATCAATGCATTTGCACTAAAGCTGATGTTGACAAAGAATAATGAAAGTGTTGCATCTAGCACTGAGTGATGAGCATCTCTGGGGACAACTGGCACAAGGGGCCCAAACTAGGGGCAAGAGAAAGCCCTACCACAAGACATGGAAGTATGAGCTCTGCCCCCTGGCTGCCGACACTAAGAATGGCAACTGTGACATCCACGCAGTTTGTGTGAGAGGAGGCAACAAGAAATAAAGGGCCCTGAGGCTACATGTTGAGAACTTCTCCTGAAGCTCTAGGTATTATACATGCAAAAGGAGAATCATCAGTGTTGTCTACAACGCATTTACCAATGAGCTGCTCCACACCAAGACCCTGCTAAAGAACTGCTTCATTCTCATCGACAGCCTATCGTACCTCCAGTGAGAGGAGTTCCTCTGTGCACTGCCCCTGGGACATAAGAAGGGGGTTAAACCGACTCCTGGAGGGGAAGAGGTACTAAATAAAAAGTGATAAAAAAAATTCAGAAAAACTATGCTGAAAAGAAAATGCATGCAAAACTCAGCAGTATTCCAGAGGAGCAGCTCTAGCAGGGCAAGCTTCATGTGTGTATCACTTCGAGGCCAGGCCAGTGTGGCCGAGCCGATGGCTGTGTGCTAGATGGAACAGGGCTGGAGTTCTAGCAAAGGAAAATCACAGCTCACAAAGGCAAATAAAACTTTCTATCCTTGCACATGTATTCAAGGTGTTTATTCTAAAGAAAGTAAAGAAAAGCACATTAAAAGTACCATGGGTTGCCAAAAATATCTGTGTTGGGAGAAGTACAGCCAGAATGCTTCTTAACGACATAGGTGGCGGGACTTTGTCTCACACACTCTGGGCATGTTTTCAGGAGAGATCAGTCCGGAGAAGGACAGCATGCTTGGTATAGTAGAGGGGCAGTGAAAAGGAGGAAGGCCCCTCACTGAGATGTGTTGGCACAGTGGCTGCAACAATGGGCTCAAG
Organism: Echinops telfairi; assembly: GCF_000313985.2. Lineage (NCBI taxonomy): Eukaryota > Metazoa > Chordata > Mammalia > Afrosoricida > Tenrecidae > Echinops > Echinops telfairi. The sequence continues at coordinate 63,646,718 of NW_022111324.1, read as the reverse complement.
CATACAATTGTGATAATGGCGTGGGAATTGGTAGGTTCATTCTGCTGTGCATAGGGTCACTATGCGTCAGAACCAATGCCATGGCACCTAGCAACAACTTCTGCTCTCATGAAATTTTACAGCCTAGGAAACCCCGTATAGGATTACTGTGTGTCAGAATTGTCATTATTGGTTAATTATTAATATAAGAATTCAACAAAAGAATGTAGCATTAGTATTTCTGTTTGTTTTCTATATATTCAAATTTTAATACTTAATCATTTGTTTATATATTATTCTTATTTTTAAATTCATTATTGCTTTCTTACCTTTTTTCTATGTTTTCTTTGATTCTTTGAGCTTACTTATGTTATTTTTAGTTCTTCTAATCTTTTTATTACAGGACTTCCATAGAGCTGATTTTTTTCTTTGAGTGAGTCATAATTTCCAGTTTCTTCAAAAGCTTAGTAATCTTTGTTGTTATCGCATTCAGAACCTCAGACTATTATACGGAATTAATTTTCTAAACTTGCTGTACACAGAGCTATAGAAAATGCTAACATCTTCATGAAAATCTTATAAGAACACAGCTTTCAGACTTTGCTCACTGCTATTTCCTTTGCCCTTTTACAGCTCAAAGTCAGGCAAACCAAAGATTCAGTCCTTCAGTTAATTTGGAAAAATGAGCACCAGAGGGGAAGAGCCGGGTAACATGGATACAGTGAATTTTCTATAATTTAAAATTTGTTTTAATCATCTTTATATAATTTCATTACCTTTTGGCTACCACCAAGTGTAGTTTTTGTTCTATTTTGCTTGAGGTTCTGACTCCTTGCTTTCATCCTTCGACTACTTTTTCAGTGTTTATAGGGATGAATATGGATCTCTAGTTGCTTTTATGGGTGTTCATGAGGGAAGGGTCAGGCTTGCGCATGTCACCCTTTTCCCAGTCATTGTACTTTTATATGTATTATGATGTGATGGTTCAATAATATTATTGTACATAAGTCTGTCCACTTGTGTTATTCAACATTTGTTGAAAATATTTATTTACTCTCTAATAAATGATCATGGTAGCCTATTGAAATGAATTGACCGTACTCTGTTTTCTCTTTGTGTACACATTTTATTAGTGATTTCTCAAAGAGAAATAAAATCACATTTATACTTATTTGATTTTAATAATGCTTAACAACTTTGTTTTATATAACCTGTTCTCCCTCCACCCTGCGCTTATTATTATACACCTGTCTTTTTATAAACCCAACAAATTGCTTAGAATTATAATCACTGTATGATATATTATTGGGTTTTAAAAATAACTTGAGAGAGGAAAATTAAATAAGAAATCACATAAGCAGTCTAATATTTACTGACATATTTACATTGCCTGACAATTCTATCTCCTTCCTATGAATTCCACTTTACTCATGGCATCTTATTATTTCACCCTGAAAGATTTTTTGGAAAGTATTTCTTGTTGAATTGATCTACTAGCAATAACTTCTGTCAAGGCCTTACTTGATGTTTGCCCTCATGAAGAAGAGATCATTGTGGATATGGTCGTATAGTAAAGTGCTATTAAGAAATCAGATGGTGCTTGCCCATCAGAACGAATAACATTTGTGGGGTCCTAAAGGCTTGGCATAAAATAAGCAGTCATTCAAGTAAGATGTCGGTTAAATCTACTTTGGAGAAGCAAACCAGCCTGTGTGATCCAAGGACTGCAAAATCCAAATCTGAAGGTGGGAACAATATAAGAGCTTAAATTCTGAGCACCTAGTTTGCAGAAAGGTTGTAGAGGACACGATTTAAACATTTGATGGTGAAGATCAAAGATTGCAGTCTTCAGTATGGATTATGACTCAGTGTACAGAAGACCCAAACCCTCACCGCTGGACCAGTAGGTGACATCGTGATAAATGGAGAAAAAGTTGACCTTGTCAGGGATTTTGTCTTGCTTGGATCCATAATCAATGCTCACAGAAGCAGCAGTCAAGATGTCAAGGCACTTTGCACTAGGTAAGTCTGATACACAAAACTTTTCCAAAGTCTTGAAAAGCAAGGATGGTACTTTGAGGACTGAGGCATGCCTGATCCAGCATGGCATTTTCAGTCACATCATATGCGTGTGTGAACGTTAAGCACTGAATAAAGAAGACTAAAGAAGAATGCACACATTTGTATTGTGGTGCTGGAGAAGAAGATTGAAAGTAACATGGACTGCTCAGAAGACCAACAAATCTGTTTTGGAGTTTAGCCAGAGTGCACCTTAGAGACAAGAATGACAAAGCTTAGTCTTATATATTAGGGCATATTGTCAGGAGAGGCAAGTGTGTTAGTTACATATCTGCTTTCAATTTGAGTATTAAGAGTAAGGGATGGAGTTTAGCCTGTCAATCAGGACCCAGCTTGATGACCTCATTTGGAGGTGCTAAGGAGATAAATAGCTCCTTGGAGGCAGGACACACACTCCCTGGGAGACATTCCAGCTGACAAGACACATGGAGCCACTCTAGTGCCCTGAGCGGGTCGAGTCAAGTAGAGACCCCTGCCAGCGCTGAGATGATTACACTGCCACTGGATACACAAGATTTTCCACCTACTGGCCTGTGATCTTCCTGCATTTGGCATCATTTCATGTATTTCATGAGTCTGAAGAAGACTCAATAGATTGGTATCAGACATATGGGCTAATATCGGACTTATGGACATGATCTGGTTGGGCTGGGATGTTTTCTCAATATTCAATTGCTCTTGTATATAAGGCTCTTTCTTTTTTTTTTTT
>NW_022111324.1:63600943-63643851 GCF_000313985.2 Echinops telfairi | reverse complement strand
GGCATGGTTAAAATGGGCTATCTCAACCCCAATCAGACCTCTGAGAAAAAACAGTCTTCACAAAAGGCTCCGCTGTTGGCACCTCCTACTTCCAGTGAGAAAGAAGTAGTTTCTTTTTTTTTTTTTTATAAGGCTCTTTCTTATACACATTTGAGTGTCTTTATGAATTTGTTTCTCTAGTCTACCCAGACTAACACATTTAGAAAACTCATCATTTAGCCCAACTAAAATGCATTCTCAGACTAACAAAGCTCTGAGTTTTTCTTATTTGATCTCTGTTGTGCCCGCCACAGCGAGGCAGCAACACTGTGAATTCTTGCCCCTTAGTCAAAATCACGCCAACTCTGTCTGGTACCAAATAATATTCTTTTTAGCCAGTCTTCCCAAATCCTTTGCCAACACACCAGTGTGACTTTATAGAATAAGAGTAGTATTGGCCCGTATATCCCAGTTCTATGAAAACTTACTGAAGCAGATTGCCACACCTTTCTCCTGTGGAATACCATGTGGGTTTAAACTGCTGGGTTTTCATTTGGCAACCAAGGGCCCTCAGGACTCCTTAGCTAGCCTTACTCGGGTAAACTAATATACTTTATTATGGAGCTGGGGATATGTGAAGAGCCCAGATAAAGACCATAGATTACAAGTGCTACTGCTCAAAATTATAGCTGTTATTTCAAGAAAAAGGATTAAAACACATGTTTTCTATGATCAATTTTGAGTTTTTCTTCTTCTCGCTCTCTCTTGACACTTTTAGCAGATGTTATACAGCCAAACTCCTTTGCCATAACAGCAAATCACTAATCTTTTCCATTACACACATATTATAGAATATTCTAATTGTTCTAACTTTAAGAACCTGGTCTCTTTTACTTTTAAGACACCAATAAGTTGACGTCAATAAGCATTAATCAATTGTAGCATATGAATAGAATTCGAGCTGGGTTTATGGCCACCACTCCCACCATAGTTAGATGTTATTATGTCACTAAAGTTTGAGTAAGCAGAGCTGATGTCTGGAACTCCTTGATGGATCAGTTATAAAGTAGGGCAAGCCCTTTGTCCATTTTTTTGTTTTAATTTTCTTTTTCTTTTTCTTTGAATGTGGACTTGGTGATGATCAACCTTGGATCATCTAGATAAGAACAATGTCCTAGGGAAGGCATAGCAAATGATAGAAAAAGCCTAAATATCTGTCTTTCCAGCCATCAGAGAGAGCGAGAGCGAGAGAGCAAGAGAGAGAGAGAGAGAGAGAGAGAGAGAGAGAAAGACACACACACAGAGAATAAAATCCTTCTTGCTTAAGTCAATATTACATTTTTTATCTCTGTCACATATACAATTCTATATACAACCTAGCATACTACTCCACTCTGGTACAACACATCTGATTTTTCATGTGTAGGGTATCAGTTGGCAGTAACCGGTTACCCTTCCAGTTCCGGCAGTTCCAATTTTTCAGGGCTATGTTTACATCTAGAGAAGGGGAGCCAGACAGAATCTTTCACCCAGGTTCCTGGTTGTTTCCTATTTCCAACCGATCACTCAGTACTTGGCTGATTCAGGCCCAGATTATTAGCTACTCTCATCAATGTTTTATCTTTTATACAATCATTAGTTCACAATGTACTGTTGTTAGCAGAATGAGACTTCTCCAGAGAAGCAAATAATTGCAGTCATCACTAGCATTATTGGTTTGGGATCTGAATTAGGAAATTAGAACACTTTCTCCATGTGTTCAGTCAATCTATTGTATAACATCCCAATGATAGCTCTATTCTGTCTTCCTTTTATCCTCAACCTGGTGCTCTCTAATATGTTTCTTTAGGTATTATACTTATAGGTTCTGTGTTGTAAATGTAAGTAAACTACTTTCCTATATGCATATAAATATAATGTTCACATTAGAAATTATTAACATGTACCAATTACCAAATATGTTTTTTACCATTCTTAAAGATGCAAGAATAGAGACCTTACTACTTATGATGGAATAGGATATTGGTATTTTACCAAGAAATATTTCTCTCTCTCCTCATTTTGCTCTAAATCGTAGCGCTATCATTTAAAATGGAGGAAAAGTTTAAATGAGATCTTAACTATAATCACATAGCTACCATATACCCAAGCTGGAATTCAAACTCATGGCAATTAAACAGATGGAACCAGTCACAGTTCCTTTTGTTCTCCTGAAGAGAGTCTGACAATGCAAATTTGTTGTTGTTAATATACACAGCAAATTGTACACTCTCTTTTTGTTTGCCAACTTCTCCATCCACCTGGAAGATATTTTTGTAAATACACTATGCTAAACATTTTTTATAGTAACGTGTAAAATAAAAGTGGCAGAACAGAGCTTACAAAAATAACTACTGTCAGGAGAGAGCAGTTGGCAAACAAACATGCATGCTTTTGCATTAAAATGCAGCACATCAACTCCACAGTATTTACATGTGTAATTCAGGGACATTGGTATGTTCCACAGTGTGCACCCATTCTATGTGAGCCCAAGTGGATGAGAGAAACAAATCTAGGGGGACTCAAATGTGTGTAGGAAGTATCTTTATATCAAAGAGTAATTGTATATTAAGAAAACATCCCAGCCCAGTTCAGTTCAAGTTCATAAGTTCGATTTTAGCCCATATGTCTGATACCAGACAATAAATTCCTCTTCTGACTCACGCTACACATGGAATGATGCCAAATGTATGAAGTTCACAGGCTGGTGGGTGGAAAGTCTTGTGGATCCAGTGGTGGTGGGAACATCTCAGCGCTGGCATGGGTCTCTACATGGCTCCTCCAGTTCCAGGGCTCTGGCTCCATTAGCTTAGCTCCATGTGGCTTGTTAGCAGCAATGTATCACAAGAAGACAATCAGAGGGTATGTGTTTGGCCTCCAGTGAGCTATTTATCTCTGTAGTGCCTCCAAGTGAGGTCATGAAGCTGAAACCTGATTGACAGGCTAAATTCCACCCCTCCACTCTTAATAGTCTCAAGTTGACACTATATTATCAAACTACCACCCAGTCTCTCCGTCCTGTTCTGAGTTGCTCCTCCATCATTTACATAAAATAACTGACCCCTGTTGTCACTCTAAACTCAGATGGCTCATTCTTAAACAAGCACAAAAGACTGCTCAAGGAGACATTGTCCTTTGGTTATAAGATTGCTATTTTTGTTCTATCTCAGGACAATGGCATCCACGATCCATCAAGCTTCTATGACTCTAGGAACTTTCAAGTCTATGAGAATTTAAAATTCAGTTGCATATTTTTCTCCTTACATCGTTTTTTCTGTAGAATTTTTGTTCAAAATGGTCAGTCATGTTAGCCAAGTGTTATCCTATTCTTTTTTTTTTTTCATGTAAAGGAGGAAGTTGTTCATGAAGAAAATTAGTCATTCATTCCATATTCTTCTCCTTTTCCTGGCTCGTCTTCTTCCTGTGTTGGTCTTGGTGAGTCCAGACCAATTGTCCCCCATTGAATGGCTGCTCGATAACTTATGACTCCAGTAAATATACATCAACTAATAGACAAACAGAAGAGGCAACATGTTATTCAGCCACCCTGGCAGTTTTGATGAATGAATGATTTCTCAAAATTTGTATTTGAGCACAGAATGACTTGGGTCAGGCTATCTCATGCCCAGGATTGCATGCTTGTTCTTTGAGCATGTTAAGAGTAAATGGAGTAAAAAATGGTCTCTATGCATTGACCTCAAGTTGTTCATGTCGTATTAATAAAAAAGAAGACGCACTGCAACCTAACTCTAACTCCAATTATTTTAAAAATAGCCCCAAGAAGCGCATGTTTTAGCTACTAAGATAGCTTCCTGCCTTAGATACATGTGGAAAGGGGTCCAACATTAGCTAGTCCTGGGTAAGATCACACCAGACCTCAACGCTGCTGCTCCTTGGCCTCCTCCGCACAGCATAGTGACCACTTTCACCTGTGGTGCACAGAGAGCAGCATCACGTGCACATGAGCCTCCCGCTCCTCCCCAACCCTTCCCTTAGGTGTGTCATTCTCTTCCGGTCTCTCCTTGCCGTCCTTGCCACAGAGAGACCTCCTGTTGTGAGAGCCCACCTGCCGCATCCGCTCCAACACCTAGCTTGTTGCCCAAAGCTGTATCACAGTCACGTCTTTCCTCCATCCCTCAAATTCCTTCAAGCTCCCTGCATGGGGGTTGGTGCTGTGATGTCTAGCACTTCAGGCTCATGGAGATTCTCATTTCAATGCCCAACAGGTACTGTTTATTTATACTGTGAGTCAGACAAGGTTGTGCCTAGAGATGGTCATAACAAGTAATCAGCTTGAAACATTTGCAAAGAGCCCACGTGTATGAAGAGCTTCTGGTTGCTAAGGAAATGTTCATGCAAAGCAAATCATTTTCCACACTTTTGAATAGAACTGAGACATCTATCTCTTTTTGTCCCCCTGAAATGCTTTCACTGTCTTAGACTAATAGTCCAAAGGTCAGTTATGATTTCTCTAACTCTGAAATCTTATGTAATCCCGATAGCTTATGGAGTTTTAGATATATCTGTTAATATTCATAAAAGAAATTCTAACTTGAACGTGCATTGCGAGGCTCTTTGGAAAGGCTGTCAATGGGGACAGTTTGGGAATCAGTGGGCCTCGATCACAAACAATAGGGCTTTGAGGCTTGAATTAAAAACCACTGAAAAAATCAAATACATCCAGTGTGTAATCAATCATAGTAACGATATCAAATATGTCAAACTCCTGAGTTCAATAATGTAAGGCCCTGTATGAAGGCCATTCTGTTTTCCTGTGTCACTTTGGTTGTTATCACTCATCGTGGATCTAAATGTGTGTATGTTAATTTGAAATTTTAATATAACAATGTAAATTCCAAAGAAACAAATAAATATTGAACAGTGAGAGTACCCAATTTGGATGTTTTTTTAAAAGCTATGTGATGTAAATATTATATGCCATAAGATCATGGTCTTTAAAATAAAATATATGACTGGCGAGCGCTGATAAATGGTAAATAGCGTTTAGTTAATAGTCTTTGCTCAGTATGCTGAAGATTTTATGACTCCCTATTTCTCTAGTTGGCTCTGACTCTTAAGACTCTGTATGGTGTGCAGTATCAGGCTCCCTGGACCTCTGCTGCCTTTCAATTGTGTTTATCTGCTAGGATTTCATCACCCACCATTACCTGGAAGACTGGAGGAAGGGGAAGACAGGATATCTAATCCCATGTTCCTTAACATAAGGTGGCTTTGAGCTAGGTGTATTCCCTGAGAGAGGCCATAGAGTGCTATCAGGCAACTGTACAGCCCTCTACATCCCTGGCTTCTGACAATCACACCTCTGTGTACCCCTCTAGGGTCAGGAAGGTGCACAGCAAAGAAAGAACATAGCAAGCCTGTCTGCTCTGTGTAGAAAACACTGCTTTCCACTTGAGCCCTGGCTGGTGTCTTGGTTCAGAGTGACTGTCTATGCTGAAACTTTTGTATGAAATATTGAGTTCATGTCATGACTATGCTCTCGTTCTGGGAGTATGGAATATTGGCATGTGCTAGGCAGGGCTTTCCTAGGTGAGCATAGGCCCCAAAGACATGGGTGCTGAATTTTGAATGAGCTTACTGTTTGACAATAGTTCATAGAGGTTGCTACAACTCCTTGTGGGGGAATTGAGTATATTCTAGTGACAACATTGTTACAAGTTAGACTGCAATCCAAAAAAGCCAGCAGCTCAAACCACCGCCGCTCTGTGGGAGAAAAAATGGTCTTGCTTCTCCCGTCAAGGGTACCAATCACAGAAGCGCACCAGGGCAGGCCCACCTGCCCTTCGGGGTTGCTGTGAGTTTGAGCACCTTCACCGCTCAACGAGGCCCTTTGGGAGCCTTGCCTGTTGCACCACACACCTGCTCCCTTTGTTGACTATGCTCTGTATCTTTTTGTTGTGGTAAATATCAGCCTTGCATATACTATGTGCTTAACCTTGGGATCTTACTGATAATCACTGGACACATAGAAGTATTCTTGAAAACGGCCACCTAAATTGTAAAAGAGTTTTGCTGTTAATATACCCCAGAGCACTGCCTTATTACTTCTGATTTCATTATACTTGGCTTGTCCCTTTGAAAATTGTCCTTTTAATACTAAATCCACTGCCATTGAGTCAATGCCAACCTATAGCACCAGCCGAGAGGAAGCATAAACCTTTTCAGGAGCAGACAGACAGCTTCATCCGTCTCCCGCAGATTGGCTGGGGAGTTGGAGCTAGCGACCTTGCTATTGTCAGTTCAATCCCTACTTCCCAGTGCCTTTGGGGCTCCTTGATTCTTCAATAGGTTCTTTTTTAAATTTACCCAACTTGACTGCACGGTCTCTTTTCTTCTGAGCACCCAGTACTTGCATATTTTTCACAAAAAATATTGGCAATTATTTTTCGACTGGTTAATTTCAACACAATTATTGGGAAAGGATTCATAGTTAAACAATAAGGCAACACAGTGGTGTATACGATTCATAGATAATGTAATGAGAAAATTTGATGAAATTGTATTGCTTTTAAATTATACCGTGTGGTGCATCTTCATCAGAAGAAAGTAAATAAGCTGGCGGCTGACTATCCTTAAAATAGGTGGATATTTTCTCTTTTATATTTATGTATTCCAAAAAATAAAATAAAAGTAACATCACAAGAAAAGGGATGTCAGGAAAATGTGTCATGATGAAATAATGTTTTCATGGTAAATATCTGTATTATATAATACAGATAGCTCTAAATACATGTAGCTCTAAAATAGCTACATGCTTTTATTTGCCTGAAAAACACTGTAGCAAGTGTCTGTGTATTCACATAGTATATTAACATTTTTCTTGCTAATATTTAGACTGTTCAACATCTATAGTTACTGTGTCACCAAATATTTTACCTTCTTTTATAATTTGTTCTGTGAGGCAAGAGGAGTCATTGTGCTTAATGGGATGGAAAATTCTTTCTAAAAATCTAAAAAAAATATGCTATTTAAACTTCAAGTTTCAGTGGAACTTGGTTACATCAGCTATTAAACTAATTAATTAGAAAGTAAGTATTATGCATCCTTGAGTAGTTTCTCTTACGAGGAAGAAGAAAAAAATGCTTGATGCAAAATTGTATACCTTTCCCCTGAACTGTTTATCAGCTGCTTTGACCTATGAATTGGTTTTATGCTCACAGATGAAAACTCTTTGAGAACTCCTGTTGCAGGCTTTTTGTTTATTAATGTCTTGGTAAACCACATGTCTTCTTGATAAAGTAATTCTGAACCAGAAAGACCCCTTTGCTGAATCTCTCGCTTCAGTTTGCTGGTGCATTTATTGATTGCCTTGGCTAATAACTGCTCTCTCCATTGTAATCTAGCTCCACTTCAGCAACCTCCACCCAGAGGACAAGTTCAAAGTTCTTCTGCTATCCATCTTTCCTGGAGTCCACCTGATTCTCCAAATGCCCACTGGCTTTCTTACAGTCTATTCAGGAATGGCTTTGAAATCCACACAACTGAAGATCGATACCCATACAGTGAGTTTAAGGGTTGGGGAATGGAAAGATATAATATTCTGACAATTGACATATTAGTTAAGTGTTTGACATTGAGGATAAATATTGTTGTGGTTTCCCTGTCAGTGCCGAGTATTTCAAGTGAATACAGATCAAACACATCAAACTAGTAGTCAAATAAATACAGCAAAAATTAAGATACAAGTTAAAACTTAAGCAATTCTCAAAGGTTAGTGAAAAAAACACAATGATAGAGATGAAGGGAAGTTGCGAATTTCATAAATTGCTGGGCTATCAGTGTGGGTTCACTTGTGTGACTTTTCAGGGGAGCTAAATGGTTTATGTGTATGGAAAAAAATCTGGATCTTTTTGCTTTATCTCTTAACTCAATATATCTACTTTATGGAGTTGGTTTTTTTCAAGTGGATAGTCATAAATAGCCAACACAGAAATCACAAATAAATACCTTTGTCCATTCCATTTATAACAGCAAAATATTTGGAATCAGTCTGGATATTGAGCAATAGAAAAACATTTAAATAAGTTATGGTGCCTGGCATCATGGAATCCTAGCATGTTGTTAATTAAGGGACTTGTGTGGTGCGGCAGTTATACACCTGGATGCTAACTGAGAGGTCAGCAGTCTGAACCAACCTAGTGGCTCTCTGGGAGGAAAGACGTGGAAAACCATGCTATCAGTTTTGATATGTCACATGAGGTTGTTATGAGTCCAAATCAAGTTGGCAGCACCTCCCAGTAGCATGTTGTTAAATAATCGGTGGGGGCATAGTTGTAAAAGTATATCATAATTTATGTTTTTAAAATACGGAAAATATCAATGACATGTTTTAAGGCCATTGAGAAGTACTAAAATAACCAGTGAAGAATTATAGTATTTTAATTTAAAATGTATAAAACCATTTGACTACTACTAGAATAAACGTATGTATCATCTTCTCTAAGTATAATGATTGTCAGAAATTTATCAAATATTTCTACTGCAATTAGATGCAAAATATTAAGTTCTCATGTTCAAAAGGTGTCTTTAAAAATAGATTTAAAATTCCATTTAAGCACATAATTTCATTTTATGCATGTCATATTTTTACAAAACTGGAACAAAACCTGAATTTAAGTTGAAAGAGGAAATGTAAATTAAAGAAAGTTTATCTTCGCATCTCTAAATTTTAAAAGTGCTTTTAGAAAGAAAACTGATGAGACCCATTGTCTTGAAAAAGATTTACTCCGACCTCTGAGATACAATCTCCACGAGCACACGGTGCCCGTGTGGCCTGTGGTTATGAGTGGGCTACTAACCTTGAGCATCCTTGGGAGGAAGACAAGACTTCCTAATCCCATGAACAGCTGAAGTCTGGGGAACCCACAGGGGAGTTCTGCCCTGTGTTCTAGGGCTGCTAGGAGTCAGACTTGATGGCAGTGCGTTTGGATTTTGGGGTTGAGCCCAGGAAGAAAAAAATGATATTTTCACATTCTTCCAGCTTTGTGCTTTGCTCCTTGTCATGCTTAGCTACAGACTAGTTTAAGACACATTGGAAGAGTTACTTTACATCGAGTTTGATTTTTTGCTATTGGTCTAATACCCAGGTTTCCAAAATTCTAGTTTAAAACATCCATAATAGGACAGTATGTAAACTACATCAAAATATTACAGTTCCATAAGTGTCCTCAATATAAATAAGTTGGGAGATGCCTTGTTTTAACATTCTTTGACTTTCACATTTCTGCACAGCATATTTTTATTATGCATATGTTAAAGTATGTTATATTTTGCACTTACATATAACTTGCACCTAGCTTATTATGCCTATCATTTTCTCTCAACTCTAAATATCTCTTTCATATTCCAAGTCTTCATGAAGTTAATGGAAACATTGAACTTCATGTTGCAGATTGCAAAGGGAAATGAACATCTGTCTACATCTGCCACATTGGCAAAGCATCCTAAAAACCTGCTACTAGAACGTTTATTTTCTTCCAAATATCAGCATGATCCAGGTGTCCTGAAACTCAAACTTTTGTGATAGAAGAAGAAAGATAGTTCCAAAATTATTGAAAGTGATTTTGAAAATGACAGTTTGCAGGTGAATTATTTCTGATGTTATGAATTGGGGTTACACTATGCTCAAAACAGCTTTGTTCAATAGCAGTATTAAATTTAAAAACTATCAGTGCTATTCTTAAATTGAGAGAGATGTTTCCCATAGTAACATTTTGCGAACTATTTTATGCAAGATTCCATGTGAAGACAATGTTCCTGTTCTTTTCATGATTAAGCTAATATTGAATCCAAATAGCACTTTCTTACACAGTAAATGTGTATTCATTCACTAATCAGACATTTCTATAATCCTATTACACAAAGTATTATTTCCTAAAACCTTATTTTTCATAAAAAGGCCACTTTTGGCATTTCTTGACAATCACTATAATTAATGATGTGAAAATTATCTGCATGATGGCATTTGAGCAGTAAGAACAATTGGCTAACACTGTCAGAACTTTGTATCATTCTAATAATACCCTCATGTTTATGACTCTCTTTCCAGTGTGTGGATAGCATGTGTAATATGAAAAGGCAACACTACTTATTTTCAGCTGGATGAACACAAATCTTTGGGTTAAATAAAGGCATTTGGAATTATAGATGGCGAATCATTGAACTTTTCAAAGAAAATTAATAGTGTTGTCTTCCAAGCAAGTCTGATCATTTGGTTGAGACCATTATAGAATTCCTTGTTAGAACAGAAACTTTTATTAGCTGCCCAGGTGCACTATGGGACAGAAGTTTTTCAACCTATGATCATAGTGTACCATCATTTACAAAGCTTGCCAATTCCTTGTTATTTACAATATCACATTAATAATGGTGAAAGAGTTTTAAAGCCTGTGAACAATTAAACTTTAAAAGATATCAGTGGTTCATTGTAACAAATGGGAAGATGATTTATTTTAGTATATGTGCCGCTGAAGCAAGCACTGGGAAGATGATTTATTATTTCTGAGAGAAACAATACAATTAGAGGAGGAGGAAAAAATCAAGAGATGACAAGCACCTATTTTTAAAAAAAAGTTTTCTTGAGCTATTTGCTAGTGAAAGTGAGCAGATGTGAATTAAAGAAATATTCATGAATCCATTCATTCATTCAAATTATTTTATTCAGTGCTTATGAAAAACTAAGGGAGAAAGAAGAGGGCTTCTATTTCTGTAAAGATTTAGTCTCAGAAACTCTACTCTGTTCTATAGGACCAGTAATAGTCAAATAGACTGGATAGCAGTGGGCTTGGGGTTTTGCCTTATATAACAGATGAAGAACTGTATCACCTACTAGGCATATAAAGATACAAGGAATAGATTTGAAAGGAGAGACAGATAAGTAAATACAATCTCACATTTCAGAAGGAATATAGGTAATTTAACAAACATTACAATATAATACATTACATATTGAACCAGAGTTGTTGTGTAATTTCAAGTTGATTCCAATTTATGGTGACACCATCGTATAAGGCAGAATCTTCCAAGGCTGTCATCTTTATGGGAACTAACTGCCACATTGTGTTCTCCGGTGGAGGAGTTAGGACCAGCCAACCTTTTCAGTTTGTGTTGCGTGTGCAACCGTCTGTCCTTATGCTCACTAAGAAAACCCTGGTCGGGATCTGAAGACAGGTAAACATGCCTTTGCTGGTGTAGATAGAGATGGGACCGAGAATCTTTTCATGCTGTGCAATTAGGAGGAGACGTGTAAGTTGAATTAGCCAGATATGTAATGAAAGAAGGGTCCTCCTGGAAGACACTGTGTGCAAAAAGACATGGGGGTATACAAGAAAATAAAATATGTACAGGAAATTCAAGCAACTTTGGTGTATGATGCCTTTTGAGGCACACCACAGACAAGTATGGAAGTCATTCAATTTCACATATTTGTGCTGGCTGAAGGGTTCGAATTATTGTCCTTATTTTAAAAATGTTTGTGATCGGAAAGTATATTATCAAACTCAGAGTTAGAGGAGATAATTTTTATCCTGACCAAGGGAAGAAACTAGTTTGATGTATTAGTCTTTTAAATCTGTGTATTTATTTAAACTCTTATATTATTTTTGTGACAGCATTAATGAGCATACTATATATGTCACTGCAAATGCTTTCACTTAATTCATACAACATTTCTACCTAAATATATAGTCTCATCTGATTACATTATCACTCTAATTTCGTCTCATCTAGTGGGGCTGTATTACATTTCTCAAATGCGGCGTCTTCAGCTTTGAGTTTTCGTCAGCTTCTGTTTCTTCCCAGTTCCAGTTTGAGTTTATGCCAGGTTTTGTAAAATCTGGTGTTGATATTTTTTTTTCCTAATTAGGTTCTGAGTTTTGACATGTTAAATAGAACACTGCCAGTGTTTTTTTAACCTTCAGAGACTATCCCTTATTTTTAACAAAAAAAATTCATTTGAACAATCTTATATGGGATACAGATGATAAATTAAACTTATTATAGTAGTCATTGAAAAGGATATTGTATTCCAGAAGTATAGTAATGGCAACCTTTCTCTGCCTCATGTAGACAGTGGACTTTCCTTCCTTTACCAGTTGTGATGGTACTATTAGCCGTGCTACTGTACAATTTCCGACAAGTGTTTTGTTCAATTTGTATCTTTCAAACCAGTTTATTGGCCATGTGAATAATTTATGGAATGATATTATTTGGTAACTACTACCCATATATAACCAGCAGATCATCTAGTGGAGTATATGCCTCTCCCAAACTGATAGTGTATCTTTAATTCATCAAACATATTTGTTGCAATTCTATGATATATGCTTTGTTTTGTGAATACCAGGGGAAGTAAGAAGGAGATAGAACTTGTGAGAATATTTCCTGGGTAAGAAAGACAGTTTTTCAGAATACTGAACTAGATTGAGACAAGGCATGCATTACGGTGTGTATGTAGGTAACATATATCAGCTACATATTGAGGAGCAGTGGAAGCTCCTGACTAGCTTTCTTTCTTCTATTTCTAGGTAAAACTCTGTTCTTTTACCAATACTCAATTCACTAATCATGCTTGCTTAGTATGTTTCTCTACACACTTTATTCTGCTCCTCAATACATGTCAATTTGAAGTTTAGAAAATAAAATAAATTAGGAGGGAATTGATATGGGCCTTTACAGGTTACTCATGTTCTTAGAAAACATGAGTTTTCTTAGCAATTTCCTGCTTTTTTTCACAATGAAAAAAGCCAACTAATTAATACAGGAGAGAGTATTAGATATCAGCTTGAATATACTTTTTAGTGATTTGTAATAATTATGTGCTTTGAAAGAGATTAATTAGGGTTTATAGTTATTGCTATTCTCATCTATAGAGGCAATTCTTATAGTGCTGTTAACAAAGTTTAGTCCAAATAGTAAACTTTTGGTACATTTTTTCATAAAAGCATTATACTGAATTTAAATAATTTTAAAGAAAAAGTATAGCATCATGATTCCAGAATTCTATTACTTTGACATTTGGCAAGATTTTACTTTCACGTGGATAATTGGGCACCTTAGAAAGTTCTCAGCAATCACATGTGCCTAAGTAAAGTTACAATAATGTTTATAAATCCCTAGTCAAGCTGGGATCAGCAGCGGGTCATATCTTCACGCACCCGTACTTGGTGCCATAAGAAAACGTGAAGATGCTGAACGCATCTATTTAAAACATTGTTGAGGCTTCAGGAGCTTTGCTGAGGACTGTCTGAGATTACCTTCCAGGTCCACCATCCATTTTGCCTGCCTGGAGGCTGCACTGTCACCTGGCTGCCCCTATCAAAGCTCCAGAGTATGTTCACTGACTCTCACCGCCTACCGTCTTCAGTATTTGAGAAACCAAGAACCCTTTGGATTAAAATCAGGCTCTTGTTGATAAAGCATTCCGTTATTCCAGTTTGAAGTGCCCTTACATACGCTGGCATCAGCATGTAACAATGGGGCTCCCTTCATGATGGATACCCACTCCTGAGGCCTGTTCAGCAAGAACGTCAGCAGCTCGTCTGGCGTTTGTACTTATTGATCTTCTAGGGAATGGAGAGATTCAGGCACCTACTTGATCATTTCCATCCCCTGCGTTTTTCAGTCTCTTCTAATCTTTCCTTTTCTCTGCACAGTCCTTCCTATGCTTCATGCACACAGTTCTACTTGCCCGTAAGTTCTCCTTTGTAAATTCCCCATTGCTGATAAGAAGGGCCTCAAAATGTAGTGGCTTAAAGCAATGATAAACATAATCTCATACAGTTTCCATGGAAAGTTTCCATCACAATGCTGGCCAGTGAACAGATTTGACCATACTATGCTGAACTCTCATCTGATCTACATGTGTTTGAAAAATAAAAGTTTTACAGGAGAAACATAGTTATATTTGCACCAGAAAAATTCTTACTCTGCCTTTAAAAGAAATTAGAATATAAAGAGAAAAATAAGAGCTTAAATAAATTCTAAATATTGACTAAAATGTCACTTTTGTTTACTCTATGCTGTATAGTAAAAGTAAAGAATCAGTATTATTTTTAATACTGTCTTTCAAAATAATGGATTGGCATAGCTTATGTTTATATAAGTTATATAGCTGAAGAGTAATTAAAATGATCCCTTATTAAATCTAGATGTTAACTATTTCTTTTTCTTCTTTAATTTCAGATATTCAATACTTTTTGGACACTGCCTTGTCTCCATACACCGTCTATTCCTATTACATCAAGACCTCCAGTGCGCATGGTTCAACAAGGAGTGCAGCTGCCACTTACAGGACAAAATCTGGGGTCCCACAGGGAAGCCTGAACTTAAGTTATGTCATTCCTGTAAGCTCAGACTCTGTGCAGCTTACCTGGACTGCACCCTCAAATGATTCTGGTCCTATTGAAAACTACATTTTGTCTTGTGCACGGTTAGATGGCACCCAAGCATGTGCTCCCTTTGAAAGTCAGAGAACTGCAGCTGCGATCTGGAATCTGCTTCCGTTCACCACCTACCGTTTCTCTGTGCAGGCCTGCACTAATGGGGGCTGTCTGAGTAGCTTGCCCATGACAGTGACAACAGCCCAGGCCCCTCCCCAGAGGCTGAGCCCACCTGAGGTTCACAAGATCAGTTCCACAGAACTTCATGTAGAATGGTCACCACCGCTGGAACCAAATGGTAAGCACCCAAAGCCTGGTGTCCCTTTCTTTGGAAAAACCCAAAGGAGAATCTAGGAAATTTGGGCCTGGAAACTGAGTCTGACAATTGCATTCATGTGTGTGACTGTAGGGTGGAAGACTTTTGGATTTCTAAAGACATATGGCCTTATTTGTTCTGGTGAATGGGACAAGTATGTTTCTTTTAATCTAATAAAACTTTCAATTACATTACTCTGTAAAAGGCTAGCATTAACTTTATTTTAATGACATCTGCCACCCACAGAAATCTTGCTTACAATTTGACACTCATTTATGAAACGCATTTGATTTGACTGTGTCATGAGTTAGAGCACTCATGAGGGGTACATTTTCTCTTTTCAACAAGAAGAAATGTAAAATCATTTTTTCACCGTCTATAGGTTAACTGACTCCATTAAGTTAATCTTCATACTTAGATGACTGAACCCAGGGTTATATAGGTAGGCCAGGCTCACATTCATAGATTTTAAAAAATAATTTAATATCACACTTATGAAGGGAGACCTTATTTAGGCGTTTGAAGTCATTCACTAGGGATATGTGAACAGGACTCGGGCACCACCGAGTTCATCCCACATTGCAGCGCTCCTGTAGCGCAGAGCGGAGCTGTCCCATAGGCTCCTGCAGGTTGTCCATCTCGATGGACGCGGACTTCTTCTCCACCCTTCAGTCGAGCGGCATGGGGATAAGAACCGCCAACTTCTTGGTTACTAACCCATGGCTTGACCCAGTGCACCCAGGTCCCTTTAAATTAAATTGTCAAGTGTAATCCCCACATTTTATAATATAAAAATTGAAGGTAAAATGACTTCATAGAAATTATGACTTAATAGAAATGATGACCCTTTATCTTTAAAAATATTAATTTACTGACCATAGAGTGATTATCTATTGTAAACATTTCTTCATTTTTTCCCCCATGGTTAGTTGCTTTTGAGTTGCTTTGAACTCATAATGACCCTGTGCCCAACAGAAAAAAACATTGCCTTGTGCTTTGCCTTGCAGACAATAATTATTTCTATGTTTGAACCCATGGCCACAGCACTGTGTTAATCCACACCACTGTTCACTGACTTTAGCTTTACCAAGCATCAGGTCCTTCTTCAGAGACATGTCCCTCCTGATGCATCGCCCTAAGTGTAGGAGATGAAGTCTCGTCATCTTTGCTTCTAAGGAGCTTCGGGCTGTACTTCGTCTATGACAGATGTTTGTTCTTCTGGCAGTCCACATATGTTCTATATTCTCCACCAAAAATCAAATGTATCCATTATTTGATTTTCCTTTTTCATTGCTCAGCTTTTTCATGCATTTAATGCTATTGAAAATGCTATCATTTGGTTCAGGCTCACATCAGTCCTCAATGTGACTCTTTGCTCTTGTAACTATTGTATAATTCATGTATCCTTCGGTTAGTTTCTTGGTAAATAGCTAGATTGCTAAAGCAATGGACAGGCAGTTTTGCCACATGGAAAATGAAGAGCCAACATTCATCTACCAGCCTATCCCTACTTCTACCCCCCCCCCCCCCCCTACCAAAAATCAAGCCAATTTGTCTAATGAATCACTTGGTTCACTGCTTGACTTTTCTAGGAATAATTATCAGATATGAACTGTACATGAAAAGATCCAGTTCTACGGGAGAAACTGTGCCTGCAGAAAGAAGAGTTTTTCAGAACAGTGGCTGGTTCCGTCCTCACCCATTTACAGACTCAGCCAGTGAAAATGCATTACAGCCTCCCCAAACAACCACAGTCATCAGTGGCTTGGATCCATATACCAAATATGAGTTTAGAGTCTTAGCTGTGAATATGGCTGGTAGTGTGTTTTCTGCTTGGACATCAGGAAGAACAAGTGAATCAGGTAAAGAATCATGCATGGCCTCAAACTAAATCCAACAGCGCTAAAGTACATTTTGAACAACAAACATTACAAGCTTGTATACCCAATGGAAAAAAATTAATACATTACAAAAATACCTAAAGATCTTAAACATAATAAACTATTTGCAAGAAGCTTTGGGGTCACAAAAAGTAAATGATTTAGCTATTATTTCAAGGACTGGAGGGTGAGATGATTAGAAATTATATCTGATCCTGAAGTGGGTTAGCTACATATATTATCTTACTCAAGATGTAGCCCAATAGGAGCCCTGGTGGTGTAGTGGGTTATATGCTGGGCGGCTAACTACAGGGTCAGTCTTTCAAGACCACCAGCCACTCCTACGGGGAAAGACAAGACTTTCTACTCCCGTAAAGTGGTATAGTCTCAGAAACCCACAGGGGCAGTCTTGTCCTGTCATAGAGCGTCATTATGAGTTGGAATATATTCGATGACAGGAAGTTTGGTTTGATTTTTGGGTACTAAATGGAAAAACATAATAGTGATCAAGATCCTATATATGATTTTTATTTTCATTTCTCACAATGAATAATGTAGGTACTAAATGGTACATAACAACAGAATCCTAGACATGAAAATCTGTAACAGTTTTTTATGAACAGTGGACAATATGGTAATGCAGAGGGAAAAATTAAATACTTTTATGCTAGCATTATTCCAACAAATAAGATTTTAAAATCCTTTACCTTAATTTTTACATTTAAAATACTTCAAATTCTACCATCCGTCAGGAAAAGAATA
Organism: Echinops telfairi; assembly: GCF_000313985.2. NCBI lineage: Eukaryota > Metazoa > Chordata > Mammalia > Afrosoricida > Tenrecidae > Echinops > Echinops telfairi. The sequence continues at coordinate 63,626,476 of NW_022111324.1, read as the reverse complement.
TCTCTTATTGTGCTTTGAACCTGTGTATATGCAAAGAAACCCAAGCCCTGACCTATATTTGTTAGGACTGTGGCAGGTGAAGGTAGTTTTAGGTTGATGTCCAAGGGAATCATTTCATGAATAAAATGTGCATTGTGCTTCAGCATCTCTTAATGACGACCAGCCATCTTGGACAAATAACAGCACCAGGAGAGCACGAGTGATGAGGCATGGCATTCTGGAAGGGGAAAGTCAAGGTCAGGAATGAAAAGTAATAGGTGAAATTGTAATACTGGACCCTCATAATCTTATGGGTCACTGGCTAATGGAAGTGTGATGAGGTCCTTTGATAATATACCTTTGGTTAGCACATTTAAAATCCATATTAAGACCTCAAGGATGGCAGGAGGAAAATATATATGAGCCGGTACCCTGAATATTTCGATCAAGATATGCCCCAAACTTAATAGTTTCCTCTGGGATTATTTAGAACATTTAAAATTTGCCTGTTTCTAACTAGTACCAGTGTTCCCTGTTGAAATCTTTCTTTACATAAGAAACCTGGTACATTACTATGCATTTTCTGAATTTTGTGGATTGAGATGTAGTTTATGAGTCCATCTTTCAAGTACGTCATATGACCTGTATTTTCCTGGTTGGTTATCTACTAATTATCATTATGAACATCAGCAAATTCCTATAGTACCTTATTTTATGCATCAAAAATGCCTTTGTGAATATTATGAAGGTGGAGAATATTCTTACCGATAATCTTAAAAAGTAAACCTCATTTATATACACCAGCATGATTTTTATTTTTAAAAATCAGAGTAGTGGACAAGGACAAGGGATATTCCAAGAAAAAAAAAAAAGAATATGCTTATGAATCCAGTGTCCAAGCTTGTAAACACAGCATTTATTGTTTTGTTTTTGTTGTCAGTAGTACCTGTCTTCATGACCCCTCCTTCAGTCTCCCCTCTCTCACCGTACTCTCTGAACATATCTTGGACAAAGCCAGCCACGCATGCTACAAGGGGAGAAATTGTGAGGTATGACATCGGTATGATGCCAGAGCAGCTGCCTCAACACTCTAGACCAGGGACCTCTTATTCACAGGTACTGTGATTTTCAACTAATGTCCTTCCAGAATTGAATGATTACTTCATTTTGCCATTTTTTTCTGAGGTTACAGAACTCTGTAAGAGATTAACAGTCCCCCACCCTAACCCCGCTACGTATTCCTTTAGAAAGTAAAGTTCGTTCCTTAACATACTATGGTAAAATTTGTGTAAGTCAGAGCCCATGTGTGACAAAAACTTGTCAGAAAAGGAAAACTAAATGTAATCTAGTAAATAGTGATCGACAAGTGGTGGCTGCACCCTGTCAAAGGCAGGAAGCTGATGATACCCGGAACAACAAGGCAGTCCGGCTGAGTGACTTCGGGCTCTCATAGGTTTTATTTTTACGTTGTAACATTTGCTGTATATTCTTATATATCTGACAAGAAGCCAGCTTTCAGTAGCTGCACACTACCAAACATATTTTTTGGACTTTCAATAATGCATTAAATCATTGACGTTCAAGTAGTTTCAAACATTATGCTCCTCTATAGACTCTGCGACTACAAGTCTTTATGGAAGTAGACATCTTAATCCTCTCCCCTGGGCAACTGGTGGTACTTCACCACTCACCTAGCAGTGATCAGCCAAATGCCGAACTCACAGTGCCACCAAGACTCTTTAATAAAAAGTCAGTTGAGATTTATATTACATTTAATCTTTTTGGAATATAAGTAAACATATAGTGTGCTTATTCATTTATATATTCTTAGAAAATGTGTGGAAGAATAGAATTTATCATAACTTTTAAACGGAGGAGCCCTGGTGGTGTAGTGGGTATGAGTTGGGTTGGTAACCTTAGGTTAGCAGTTCAAACCCACCAGACCCACAGGAGTTATACTCTCGAAAACTCACAGAAGCAATTCTACCCTGTCCTGTCGGACTGCTAAGAGTCCGCATTGACTCAAAAAGTGAGAGGATAGAACTTGGCTGGTGACTGCACTGAGACCATTTTCCATGGCACAGAGGACTGCTACTTAACATGTAGCCCCAATTGTCTAGTATTTAAGGAACTTTTCTGAAATTGTAACTTTAAGGGATTGTTTTATTTCCTTTTGTTTATTTTTCTTACTAGGGACACCAATTATGCATGCCCATTATTTTTCTGACTTCCATTTATAGTCTACAGCTATCTCTTCTTAAAATTATTAAAAAATCTTTATGTATCCATTGGATTTTTGTCTGCTATAGCAATCATTTTACTCTTTGCTTATTTTTTAAACTCTATTTCTGTAAAAAAATTTGTTCATGTTTCTTACTCCCATGTTCTTTACTAGAGTACTCTAATTAACACACTTAATTTTTTTATTTCCTTCTGCAATTGTTATTTTTCTTTCTTTTTGCTTCCACCCCAAGTTCATTTCTTAGTCTAAATTTTCAATCTACTTCTGTTGTCTTCCTGTATCTTCTCTGAGTTAAAAAAGTATTATTAAATAAAATGCAGGCAAAAAATAGTCACACAACTGAAATGTAGAGTTTAATGGTTAAGGAAAGGCCATCCAAGTCGACAAATAAAACAAGAAATAAAAAAAACAAATGGTCACAACGCTTTCCCTGCCCTATAACAAATTCTTATCCTGATTAATTAAAGACATCCTCTTTTTAAATTTTTGTATCTAGTATGCACTTCCTGTTAACTATAATTTGTACTTGCCCATTGCTTAACATTTAAATGTATGTTGCCTTTTTTTAATCTAAAAATCTACTTTTATTCCTTTCCCTTTCTCATGCTATCCCTGCAGAGGTACCCAGATTGGTTGACATGTAGCATTTTCTATATTCTGGATTTTGCTGATTACATGCTCATGGTGCAATTCAACAAACTGTTCAGGCATCTATATTATCTTGAAACAGGTAGCTAGATCAAACCCAGAATCAATTCATTTTGTAAGACTGTGAGTGGTATTTGGTAAGACTATGGAAAGGATACAAAATTGAAGCATCTCTTTTTTGTGATTTTTAGCCACTGGTGCTTAATGTCTATGTCCCATTCATTGAAACTTCAAAATTAAGATGTATCAGAATATATAAATTTATATTGATATATACATTTTTGAGATAATAAGGAATCTCAGCGACATAGTGGTTAAAGTGCTTAGCTGCTAACATCATAGTTGGAATTTCAAATTCAGTAGCTACTCCTTGGGAGAAAGACATGCCCCCTCCACTCCCACCCCATATACCCTGGGCAGCTCCCAGCTGTCCTCTAGATTTGCTATGAATCCGACATGATGAAAATGTGTTTTAAGACACTTAACTAGTGCTTTATCATCCTTCATCGGTTACCAACTTGAAAAGTATCATGAATAATCCATACATCTTAATAAATTATTATGAACTTAAATAAATTGCAGTTATTAATTTTGAATGACCAGTTGGCATATATTTGGAAGTGGGAGTCCTTAGTTATACCAATTTAACTCTAGTTGTGTTTGCTCACTTCCTTGATATGCAGTAATGATAAGATATCCAAATCTATTTGGTATACATCCTACCCATGCCTGAAACCAGCCATTTCTTGAAGAATTCAAGATTTCTTTTGGTGAGAAATAGGAAATGATCATTATCCAGGCCCTAGAAATATCCTTGCTAGTAAATTTGACATTGTTTCTAAATGTCCTCAGTGGAGAATGATGCATATATATCATTATATAAAATGCATGCTTTTTTACTACCAGAAAAAGAAATATCGATGATGAATTATTTATGATTTCTTGGTATACATTTCCATTAGCCTAGGTATAATGCTAATTTGCAACTATATCCTGCAATAAAAACATAACTAAAACAATACATATCTTTTAAGTTAAAAATCAAAGTCTACCAATTCATTATATTAAGGATTTAAAATAAACTTCCAGTTATAACCACTACCTTTGGTCTTTAACTGTCAGGTGCGATGTCGTCTTCATCCTGGAAGTTCTGTTTTGTGGTTTGGACAACTCTTAATGTTTTGTAAACAATTCTTTCTTTGTAAAGCACAGTTTCAAAGCAATGATTACTTGTATTGTTGTAATTACTTGAGCCAAACAAAACAGGAAACCCCCAGCATTACGGGGGATAAAAATCAGCCTTCATATGACATCATTTGAATTCGCCCCTCGCTTCAGCCCCTCGCGGTCTCCTGAGCCTCTGTGCGTCAGGTGTTCTTCCACTGGAGGTTTTCTGCGTACCTCGATGATCCCTGTGGAGCTGGAAGAACTTGATAAATATTTGTTCTCATTTCATTATTTGTTATTACTCTTGACATTAGATGACATTTCACATGATCAAGTAGCTATTATTTAATGAGGGCGGGGAAATAGTATTTGTGGCTGAATTGGAAGGATCCAGACACATCCGTTTATTCTTTTTCTCGTGCTTACTTGCTTCGCTCGCACGCTCCTCTTCCTCTACCATCATCTATTTAGGTTGCTGTTAGATTTTGTCACGTCATTTCGAACTCATGGTACAATTCCATTGTGCAACAGAACGAAACTGCACCGTCCTCACCCTTGCTGTGTTTGAGCCCATTGTTGCATGCAGCCACTGTGTCAATTAATCTAATTGAGGACCTTATTCTTTTCCATTGTTCTCTTCTTTACCAAGCAAAATGCCCTTTACCAGGGGCTTGTCTCTCCTAATCAGATGTCCATAATATCTGAGTGGAAGTCTGCTAGAGCATTTGGGCTGTACTTTTTCCAAGACAATAGACTTATTTGTTCTTTTGGCAGTCCATGTCCCTTTCAGTATTCTTTTCCAGCAACATAAGTCAAATGTATAGATTCTTAATCAGTCTTCTTTATCCAGTGTTCAACTTCTCCATGCATATGAGGTGGTGGAACAGATGCTGGGTTGGGTCTGGGACACCTTATTCCTCCAGGTGACATCCTGGCCCTTCAACACGTTAAAGAGGCCTTGCGCAGCAGCTCTTTACCTGTGCCAGGCACCTTTGATTTCTTGACCGCTGTTTCCACGCACACTCATTGTGGATCTAAGCAAGATGAAACCCTTGACCACTTCAATCTCTCTCCATTCTCAAATGTGAGGATTGTGGTTTCATTTCAGTGATTTGTAATCCATACTGAAAGCTTCAGTGCTTTCAGTTATTGCTTCAAATCATCACTTTCAACAAGGTAGGTTGTGTCATTTGCATATCACAGCTTGTTAAAAAGCCTCGCTCTAATCCTGATGCCGGATTTTTCCTTATAGTGTCCAGTATTTTGTGTCATTTGCTCAGCACACAGACTAAATACATATGGTAAGAGGAGACAACTCACCTTTCTTTATTATTAAAATATGCAGTTCTCGTGTTCTGTTAGTCATTGTTCCTTGGTCTGTAACTAAGTACATATTCATTCATATTATTAAATCGGTGGTTTAATTAAAGTAATTCTTTTTACCTTCTCAATAATTAATTATGTTTCTGAACTGAACTGAGTGTATCTTATTTAAATCTTGGTAGATCAAAAATATCTGGATAATTCCTATATCAAAAAATGACTGGTAAGAAATCTTTGTCTAAGAATGTGGCAGGAGAAATACATAGAAGTGGTTGTAATATCAGGATAGGATGTCACACTTCCATGGAATACTTTTCCCCACCTCCTTCTGTATGTATTTATTTACTTTTCTACATCTGTGAATTCCAGAAACATCTTAACAATCATTGGCTTGTTTTATTTTATTAAAAATACTTTTTTTATCATGCTAGCCATCTCTGGATCTTTGAAAAGTAGAGAATGCAGTGGGTAGAAGAGTTGAGTCAGGAGTCAGAAGGAAGGTGGGCAGGTTAAAAGCACATCTGAACTTAGTCCTGTCAGCATCAACTCTTGTGAAGTCGGATTCTTTCTTCCATTTTAGAAGTCAGATGTTCAGACACCACTGTTGCGCCAGTTTATAACAATGTAATTCCTTTGAACTCTTTACAGGAAGGGTGATTTGGTTATGGTTGTATCTGTATTTTGGTCCCTAGTGTGTACATGTATGCGCATAAACTGAGGTTGTCTTTTGTATCAGAGATACTGTGTTGTTAGAACTGTGGTTAATTGATGTTGGTGTGTTTTGTCCTGGATTATGGCTTTATTTTGCTTTGATATAGCTGAGTGAGCAGGCCGGGCATGCTACATGGCTGGCTATTGTGGCAGCACTTGGTCTAGTGAAAGACTTTCATATAGAGAAATTGAGGGAAAGTGAGGTGGTTGTTGGCGGTTGTATGTTTTTCACTAAGGCAGGAGAAAGTGGAGGGAGTAAGTGGGCTGGCCTGAGGGGTAGATGTGGCTGGCTAGTGTGGACAAGATCGCTGTTTCCACTATGTGAGAGTTTGAGCGAGAGGGGAAAAAAAGAAGAGAAAAGAAGACAATTGAACACCAGAAATAAAACAAAACAAAAACAAGGGAAGGGGAAGCATTTTAAAAATAAGAAAAGAGAAAGCCTGGCTGGCATATTCTGATGGCCCCGGAGTCCTTGGGCAGTAGAGCGCCGGCTTGAGAGAGTAGTGTGTCTCCATGTGTCTCCTTCTTCATGGTTTTCATTCACGTGCTTCTTTTGATGGGTATTGGTTCTCCTTCTTAATCCATTCCTTTGAAACTCAGGGTTGCAGGACTGTCAGCTTTAACCGTCATTTGGTTTCTCCTGTCTTTGTTTGAAGGGATTTTCGGTATTCTAGACTCTAGAACATATGCCTGGTCTGTCATCTTCCCATCCTTTAATGGTTTATCCCGTGGAAAATGTTAAATTGTATCGATCATTCAAGTTGTGTCAACTTACTGCATGTATGAAGAAGGCAAAGTCTATAATGCAGCGATGATTTTGTATGCCAAAAGCTCTGGGAAATTGTAAATGTTAAAAAATAGAAAACAAAACGACTGCGCGTAGAGAAGCGGCAGTGAGCTGAAATAGCAGCAATCTGAAGTTTCTCCTTTCATTCCATTCCATCAGGCATCGCTACTACCAGAATCACTTGTTTTACAAGTGATTCCACTTCCTACATTAATTAGGAAGGTTTTGGATGTTTTGCTTTTTCCTTAAACTTGAGTTCCAGAAAGTCTTTCCTGAAAGCACCACTAGATTTGCCGTATGTGGATTAAGTTTTGTAATTATGCTCAGTGCTTAGACTATTTCAAGGTTTTATTTTCCTCAGGAAAATTTTAAAGCAACTTGCACAGAAGAAGAAGAAGAAAAAGCTTACATCTCCAGTAGTTCAATAACCACTTTATATTTAGAGAGATGAATGAATAATTAGGTCTTCAATGTTTGAATTCTCAGTGCAATTGATATGTGAGAAAATTATATAAAATCTATTTTTTTAGAATCTTTGGAGCCAACTCTATTTTGGAAAAAAATGTTAGGTAAATAAAAATCTGTCTTATAATCCCACTGTTTTCCAGAACTACTCAAAAGATGATGAAAGTTTAAGGTTAACATTCAGGCACATATTCGTATGAATTTTATTGTATAGTGGTTACTCTTTGGTCAGCAGTTTGAAACCATGAGCAGATCCCCTGAGAGAAATGAGGCTTTCTACTCCCGTAAAGAGTCTCAGTCTCAGAAGCCCACAGGGGCGGTTCTGCCCTGTCCTGTAGGGTCACTGAGTCAGCATCGCTTGGTAACGGTGAGGGAGTGCTAGTGGGAGAGGGGTGATATCCAGAAGATTACTGTAAAAGTTACTAACCATCATAGTTACCTATAATGGAAAATTATTTAACATAACTGTGTATAAGTATTCTGAAGAAATCATAGTTTTTGAAAATATGTTTCATAGCATACTCTCCATCTTCTTAAAGTTTTTTTTCTTAGTATCAGCAGTGACCTTTGTACTCACAGCCTATGCACGTCTACATAGTTCTGTTTGATCCATGCCAGTTAGAATGACAGGCGCAGCTGTCACTGTGGAAGCTTAGTGACTTGTTTATGAACTGTGGTGTTCCTCTCCGACTTTCTCACATCTTTTTCCCCCTCTTTTTCACTTGAAATATATGATTAAAAAGAGTATTTCAAAGAAAGCAATGGCTTGATCTAATTTACAGATGTTTGTTTTTTAAGAAAGATAATTGAAAAATGGCTTCATGTGGATGCTCAGTAATAGGTTTCTTTTCTTTTCTGTGGTATTTCCCTCCACCTTTCTTTTTGAAAGTGTATGATCGGACCTCGTTGCCATTGTGACGGGTTTCTGTACTAACTCCATCAAACAGCATGTGGGCACTACTGCCCTGGCATGCTTTTGGCCAACCCCAGGGTTTTGTTTGGGTTTTTCATGATAACAATGGCAATGTCACCATCCTTTATGTGTGCCATTGGTGACAATAACTATACCACCATGCTGCTTTATGAGGCAATAACTTGGTTTCCTCATTTATCCACTCAGGAACTGGATTATTACCTCATAAAACAGTGTGATTGTACAATTATCAATTAAATTCTGGCTTGTTGAGAGTCTCCAGGAAAAAAAATAAAAGCTTTTTCTTACAGTAGTTGGCAATAATTCTCTCTGTCTGAATTCATGGAACTTTGAATGACAAGGTATATTTTTCACACTAACAATGTTATCTTTTTTTTTTTTTTTTGGCCTTAAAGGTATTATACAGTGTGAAACCCCAAGAACTATCTTACATTGTACACAGATTGAAACCTTACAAATTGTACAATTTTACTATTTCTCTCTGCAATTCCGTTGGTTGTGTAACCAGTGCTCCAGAAACAGGACAGACTTTGGCGGCAGGTAAGTTTCAATGGACTTGAAAAATGTATTGTGCATTTGCAAACAAACATCTATAATGTTCAACATCTATACTTATCTATACTTGAGACTTTTTTTCTTGTTCCTTACCCTTTACTTACCCTGAAAGCTGCCTACCTTCTAATTTAGAATTTTGAAATAAAGTACCTTACACAGTGCCAAGGAGCCATACGTTGCTGCTATAATATTGTAAGACATGTTTTAGGCTGGGTAGACTAGAGAAACAGATCCAGAGACACTCATATATGTGTAAGAGAGAGCTGTATGTCAAGAAGTCATTATATATCAAGCAAACGTGAAAGAGCAGTCCAGATCAAGTCCATAAGTCTGATACTGGTCCATAAATCCCTTTTCAGACTCATGCAGCGACATGCAATGATGCAGAATGCAGGAAGATCACAGGCTGGTGGGTGCAAAGTCTGTGGATCCGATGGCAGTGGACACATCTTCAGGGACCTGGCAGGTCTCAGACAGCTCTAAGTGGCTTGCCAGCAGGAAGATGAAGCAGAGAGAGCAGGGGAGGTTCCCAGGACTCTCCTTATGTGGAGATCATGTCCACAAGGAGGCACGATCCAGCTGTGACCTGACTGACAGGCTAGACTCCACCCCGACACTTCAAGTTGACATAAGATTATGTAACAACCACATGTAATTAGATGCTGCATGGCTATACTGCTCAACCAGCCCCCTAGGTCATAATGGTACCCTGGACACGCAGTAGAAGTGGTTAAGAGGGTTCTCATGGAGACATCGGGAGCCCTCTTCTCTTTATCTTAATCTTTTCTGTGGGTTTACGCCTACCCAAGCCTGCTTTATGGGGGTATAAGGTAGAAACTCCGCAAGTACTGGGTCTCTTTGTTGTTCTACTCCCGTATTTGGTAGGCACTTATTTGTTAGTTTATTTAACATTAATAAGAAATTAGCAAGTCCTCTATTTCAATTTTATAAATGTAGGGAATATCTTATTAATGTTAATGCAATGGGTAGTTTTTGCTTGATTCACTTAGAAAAAAATAGTACTATAAAACTTGATCACATGTATTGCTAATTAAATATTACCCAGCTACTTAGCATTTCATACCTTTTAAACTCAAAGTCTGTCTGGTGATAGCCCAACAGGCTGAATGACTTGGCTTCCATAATGTCCAGATATATTGAAGTTAAGAGACTCCTAAATGCATTTGAGATATTTATTAGCTATTAAAGTATCCCTTTCTGAATTTCTCCAAGAGCCCAATTGTATCGAACATTTTTCCCACTTCTAGAGAACTTTTTGGATTTAAATTATATTGTCCAGTTTGTTTCTTCAACACAAAGACTCCACATGTTTAGAAAGTGTATGTTTCATTGCTCTTGCTGTTATTGGTAGGTGCCAGTGAGTCGGTTCTGACCCACAATGCCCTTGTGTACAACAGAATGAACCATCACCGTGTCCTTTCAATGATTGCTACCTCTGACCCAATGTTGGGGTCAGTACGTCGTTGAGAATCTACCTCTTTTTTTCCCACCTTCTACCAAGCATGATGTCCTTTTCCAGAGATTGATCTCTCCTGAGAGCACATGCAAAATACATGACACCGATTCTCTCCATCCTCACTTCTAAGCAGCATTCTACCTGTACTTCTTTCAAGAAAGGTGTGTTTGGTCTTCTGGAAGTCCATGATATATTAAGTCTTCTTTGCCACCACCATAATTCAAATTCATTAATTCTTCTGCAGTAATATTATCAGTGTTCAGATTTCACATGCACATGAGAGTGATTGTAAACACCATTATTTTAGTTAGACAGTGACATCTTTACGATTTTACACTTGAAAGAGGCCTTGTGCAGCAGATTTTCCCAATGCAATACATCATTTAATTTCTTTTTTTTAAATCATTTTATTGGGTCTCATACAACTCTTACCACAATCCACACATACATAAATTGTGTAAAGCACACTTATACATTCGTTGCCCTCATCATTCTCAAAACTCACTTTCTGCTTGGGTTCCTGGAATCAGCTCCTCATTTTCCTTTTTCCCCTCTCCCCCCTTCCACGCTCCCCCTTCCCTCATATATTTTTTAATAATCATTTTATTAGGGGCTCATACAACTCTTCACAATCTGTACATACATCATTTGTGTCCAGCACATTAGTACATATGTTGCCATCATCATTCTCACAATAAAATGAAATCCTTGACAATTTCAATAATTTCTCCATTTATCAAAATGTGTTCTATTGGTCCAATTTTGAGGATTTTTTTCTTCTTTGCACTGAGTTGTAATCCATACTGAAGATTGCAGTCTTTGAGCTACATCAATAATTGCTTCAAGTCCTCATCCATTTCAGCAAGCAAAGTTGTGTTATCTATAAATGTTTTTTTTAATAAGCCTTCCACTAACCCTTTTGGCAAATTCTTCCTCAAATAATGTACATTCTCAGATTAATTGCTCATCATACAAATAGAAAAAGTATGGTGAAAGGATACAGTTCTTATACACACATTTCCTAATCGTATCCCTTGTAGTGTTTCCTTGTTCATTCCCATGACTGTCTTTTGATCTATGTATGGGTTGCACATAAGCACAATTAAGGGTTCTGTAATTCCCATTCTATTTAATATTATCCACAGAATGTTATGATCCATATAGTCAAATGTAGTTGAAAAATCTCTAAAACACAAGTGAACATCTTTCTGTATTCTTTACTTTCCGTTAAGATCCATCTGACATTATCAATGATATCCATTATTCCGTATCCTTTTCTGAATCTAACTCGAATTTCTGGCAGCTCCCCATCAATGTACTGCTGCATCTATTATTGAATTATCCTCAGCAAAATTTTATTTGTGCATGTTGTTAATTATGTTGTTTGATAATTTCTAAATTTTGTTGGATCATTTACTTTGGAGTGGACACAAATAGGAATCTCTCTTAGTTGGTCTTCCAAATTTCATGACATAGATTCAGGAATGCTTCCAGCACTATGTAAGTTTGTTTAACCATCTTAATTAATGTTCATCAATTCACAGAGCCTTGTTTTTCACTAATATTTTCAGTGCATCTTGAACTTTCCCCTCAATACCATAGGTTCTTGATCATATGATATCTCTTGAAATGATTGAATGCCCACTAATTGTTTTTTATATGATAGCTATAGATTCGATTAATCTTCTTCTTATTATTTTTGGATGCTTCTTGTATCATTCAATATTTTGTCCAAGGAGTTGTTCAATATAGAAAGTTGAGACTTCAATTTTTCCTTTAGTTTTTTTTCCAGCTTGCGAAATGCTGAGTGTATTCTTCCTTTTGGCTCTTTAACTTCAAGGCTTTGTGCATTTCGTTTTAATAGTTTACTCTGTCTTCTTGTCTGCCCTTGGAAATGGACCAAGCTCTTTACTTCATCATATCTGCTATTTGCTTTACATTATATTGCTATTTACATTCAAAAGCAAGATTCAGAGTCTCTTCTGAGATCCATTTTGGTATTTTCTTTTTGATAACCCCTTGTTTTCTTCATATGTGATGTTCTTTATGTAACCCCACACGTGTTTTGTAGTGTTTTGACATTTAATGTGAGTGTAATAATAGTGGTTAAAGAAACAGGATTTTACTATGAAAATAGATTTTAGGAGGGTTAAAGTTAAATAAAATGGGAATGATTATGAAAGAATATATGGGAGAAATAAACCAATTAATTTAGGCTTGGTTGTTTTATAGAAACACATCCCCGGTGCTTATACGCAGTCAGCAACTTAGATTGCTCCTCTGGAACTTAAGAATCATGTTGATTGTGGACCCTTCATTGAGATGAGAGTAAAACTATGACTGCTGGTGGGTCAGTGAAGGCTGAGAGAATCTAAGGGAGTGTCAGGATAGTCATGGAAAACAATCTGTTATCTCTAATTTTAAAACAAAAGTTTACTGAGGACACGTGAGAATGCTTACATTTTAGGAGGAAAGACGAGGAATAAAGGGAACAAACGTTCGAAAATGAACTTGGAGAGCACTGTATCATAAATGTCAAAGGAGGAGAGACTTTCTGTAATTTGCTAGGGGGGATTTTCTAGAAAGTGATTTGTCCTGTGATATGCTGTAGAAAAGAGACTGAAATGAATAGAGTGTGGAGTCACTTTAGATAGCTGTTTAGAGAAGTCAAGTCTGAGTCTATGGCAAAAGACCTAATTGTCATTTAAAACAAATGGTTGTTTTAAAACTGCCAGAACTTTCCTTCTACTTAGTTTACATTAAAATGCAGCATTAACCTATGCTCTGATGTTAACCTTTTACTTTTAGAAGGAATAAAAAATTTCAGTGTAGCTTAATGAGTAATATATTTTTGCCACGACTCGACTCTGATTCGTATCTGCCAAGCAGAAACTAAAGTCACCTGTGTGACAAAAGTAAGAACAAAATGAAATTTGCTTGCTGGTTGATTTATTATAAATCAAAGTTCCCAGAGATTTTTCAGTAAATGAGAAAAACCTACTAGTTTTCATTACTTAGAAAAGTTCACCTATTACAGAGCCTTTATTTTTAGGAGAAGATTAATTACATATGTTTGTTTGTTTTCTGAAAACTTCCCAATGGGCAAACATCTGGGTGGAACTCGTCAGCATTAAGTTATAGAAATATGCAGTGAGAAGAGTCAACGTTTTGTAAAGATAATTTTATTGGGGTCTCTTAGGGCTCTTATAACAATCCATACATCAATTGTATCCAGCATCTTTGTACATATGCCGTCATCATCATTTTCTAAATATTTACTTTCTATTTGAATCCTTGGTTTCAGCTCCCCCCCCCCCCTTTATGACAAGGGTAAAGGTCTGAATGGTCAAATGAATGGTATACCAAGCTAAATGCGGACGAAAGCTTGAGGATTTTTCCTGTCTGTTTCTTCTAGTAATAAAATTGCATTTGAAGGGCACATATATACTCTAATGAATTACAATGATTCCTGGGAAATTTAACTCCTAAGTCTAATTTAGTGAAGGGAGATCATTACAAGAAGGCCAAAAGACACCAGCAGCCTCTCAAGTTTTTTTTTTAACAGTACCCAACATTAGAAGTTATATTTCATCTCTGAGAAGGATCAACTCCTGAAAACTTATGCTTCCAAATGAAATCTCAGGTGTAACATTTTAAAAGACACTTGTGAAGACTTATTTGTCCTGATTTCATGAAAATGCTTGAGAGTTATAACTGGTTCTCTTTTGATTAGATGTTCTTTGAATTAAAAATAGGTGATAATTGGTGATATTTCTGACCAAATACTGCATTGCTGCTCCTTTAATTTGGGTGCCCATGACAAAGTCCGAGATCTGCCCGGATGGAGTCCCTGGTCCAGGAGGTGCAGCTCTGCCGCTCTCTGTGGTCACGTTCTCATTGTCAGCGGCAGCATTAGAATGGCTCCCGGGTGGGGGGAAATGAGCTGATGGACTGATGGCCTCTTTAGCATCCTTGACATGAGTTCCTTTAAGAACACCTTTTAATCTAGGAAATGTGTGTATTTCTACCATTTGCTAATGAAGCCGATGTAAACCTTTCTGGAAAGAATTTCGCTGTGGAAATCCACTCCTGGAGTAACAATGTGATCATTTTCTCTGCCTGTCATAAATTGACCTCCACATCACAATCTTTGAACTGCCCAGCTCCCATTAAACAAGTAATTAGTGATGCATTAAATTTTCTTTCTGAATCCAAAGTGCAATGTATAGGCTGTTAGCTGCTGGGTGGAAAGCACACATTGTTTTGCATGCGTGTACATACATCTTTTCATTGTGAATAGGATCCAGAGTGAGTAAACAAGCACTCTTAATATGTTAATTTATAATTTTAATTACAGTGATCTTGTATATATAGTCATTAGTGAATACTAATATAAATATTTTCTACCTTTTTATTCATAATGCATAAACCAATCATCCAGTTACTTCTCTGAGGTTGCCCATTTTTGTTTCATAATACAATCTTTGTTCTTAGTTATGAATACATTTGTTCCCTTCTGTCTTGAATAATCCCTCATTAAGCCAGTCACTTTCTGCTCCATGCTAAAAAGGAAAAATTATCATGCAAATGTGGCCTGCCATATTAAAAAGCACATTACAAACACTTTTGTTGCTGTCCTTCAATTAGTTTCCCTTCTTTGAATTTAATTCCATTTGTTGTTAAACTACTGACTTGATGTATGGACTTATGAATCTGAGGCTGCTGGCAAGAAAGTGGTGGTGGTGGTGGGGGGGGGATCAAAGCATCTTCGAAGAGCTGCCGAGGCGAGCTGAAATGAATTTGCCTCACCTTTGACAAGAATACTTGAGCAGCACTGGAATCCTCTGATGATTCAACTTGGCTAATTATCCAATTATTTATTTCAAGAAGAAAGACACTGCTTTTGAGTTTGAGAAGTGTAAAGCAATCTGAGAAATTTGGTAATGACAGATGACTTAAGTAACATGGAAGATAAACAGTATCTTTGCAAACTTGTCTCTCCCAGTTAATGGTGTTAATAGGAGGGTGGTGGAGGCCGAGTGTGGATCACGCTGGGGGCGCTGTACAGGGTGGGGGGACCGAAATGACTGACTATAAGCTTTTGTGCAATGTTTCAGCAGATATTTATTATGTTTATAATGATATCCTTGCAGTTAGAGATAACAAAAACGTTTTTAAGAAGTCTAACTCACAGGTATCAATATACGTACAAGGTTCAACTTCTCGGTTAGTTTACTTTGCTAAGCCTGCTCCCCTAAAAAGATCTAAGCCTTGTAAACAAACCAGACGTAGGGCACTATGAAACAGAATAGACTGAGCAGAGTCGGCATAGTCACTCACTCACAATGATGTCTCAGACCATGTGGTTTCTCTGTTCATGCTACAAGTGTGTGCTGCTGTTCTCATTATTCTGACCAAAGATTTCAAAAGCCTTTCTTCTTATTTGGCTTCAGTATTATAATAATATCCGTGCACCTGTATCAATGCTTTTTTGAGAATGAAGAGTAAAGAAAAAAACAAAACAAAACAGGAGACACAAAAAAATACTTTCAGTTACTAACAATGTTGTAACTAACATTGTAATTTAATGTAACACTTGAAAAATCTAAGAAATATCACTTGGTGTGGTAAATGATCATATATTGTGTATATGAGAAGTATGTTATATAGTTATATATAAAATATTTTTATATAAATATATTTATACATATATAACTCTGTATCTGATTCTACTATTAAAAATCACAATAAGTATCTGTAAAGGATCAGAATGGTCTGGTGCAGAAGGAGGCCCATGGGAGAGGGAGGTGGTATTGTACGCTATTGCCCCGTATGACCCCGGCCCCAGGGATGCCAGAGCACGGAGTGTTTTGGGGCAACCATCCTGTGTCTCAGTGTCATTGAAATCCTGGATGCACTGAAGTGTCTCTGTTTGTTTGTTTTGCTCTCTCCAAAGAGCTGATGCTACACTTTCAACCAACATGTCAAATTTCCATACCTCTTAAGCAATGTTTAAGTTGTATTCCTCTTGATTAAAAGCTTTTGGTTCAAAGCAATACTTTTTAATTGCCTAATGATATAAGTCAGTTCTTAGGAAAGAACCGCACATTTAGGAGTTCATTTGCAATATAACTGAAAAATTCATTGCATGGCAGTAAAACAATTTACTGTTAATTACAAGGAGAAGAATTTGCTGTAGCATGCTCACAGATTGCCATGAATCATGCAGCACTCCTAGAGATTTATAACAGATGTGTAAGTGGGATGAATTAGCAGGGTTTAATAACAGAGACACAAATCATGCAGACTTCAAGGAGCTTTAATTGATATACTAGAATGTGACGGGCATGAATCACTCAGCCATTCACCAGCACTGTAACATATGGTCAGCTCAATATGCTGCATCTTAAATCGGTTGGTGAGTCGTTGCTTGTCCCATATGGTGAAAGCAATATATTTTTCATGATTAAAAAAATACACCCATTTTTTTAAAGAAATATGATGGCAAAGCATGTATGTTATTGAACAGCCTCCCGAATGCCAAACTGCTGTTTACCCCCTCAGGCTTTTAATGCTTTTTTTTCTTTTTAAACATGGCAGCTTCCCAAAATAAAGAGTGGCTACTATTTGTAATACTAGATCCTGGTGGCATTTTGAGGACTAAATCAGTGTTTCTTGGCACATTTGATGCCCCAGCAGAACCTATAGAAAAGCACAGCTGACAGTAACTGTGGTTGTCAGGGAGCTCCTTTAGACGTGGAGAAAGCAAAGAAAATGAAAGGAAGGATGTCAATGTCAAGAGCAGTGCTGGGATGTCGGGATGTACAAAGAGAATGACAATCTGAGTTACATAGGGATGCTCTATTTAGCAGGGCAAAAGCGTGGCTGTGTTCATACCATGACCCCTAATGTAACTATCAACGGCATCATTTTATTCTAACCTTTTAATTAAATATTCAATTCTTCCTAAGAATTTGAAGGAAAACCCTGGTGGGCCACGACCTAGATGGCAAGAACAGTTCCTTTCCATCCCTAGAGAAGGTTTCCATGTGTGAGGACAGCCATCCCGGTGAAGGCCAGTCACCGCTCACCTGCGAACATGTGTCCATTGGAACCAGTATCTGGCAGCTTTAGGAAAAGCTTTTGCACCACTAGTTAATCTGACAGGCTTGAAAAAGCAATATTGCAGCCTTAGAATTGTGGCTGCCAGAATTTAATGTCAACAATTAAAATTTATTTTGATCCTTACCTAGTGTTTATTACTGTTTGTATACACAACAGACCTTACTAATACAGAGATGCACTATTAGATGGAATTACCATCTGTTCAGAGTGAAAAGCTGGCATCTGTCTTAGATTCTAAAACTAAAATGATATTATTTCTAACAAAACAAAATTAACTGCTTTTTACTCACCAACTTTAATGTTGGGTGCATGGATGCACCCAAGGAAAAAGAACCCCCCACAAAGGGGGTGAGGCTGGGGGGTTGTGAAGTAAGTCCTGACCTCTGTCTCCAGATCTGCCTTTAGCTAGGGCACGTAAGCAGGAGCGCTGTTGGCTTTTTTCTTGGGCTGAAGCAGCGTGGCGACAGCAATCTCTGAAGACGCAGCTGTACCTTGTACTAAGTATATATCCATCGGAAGGCACCAGAGCCAGCCAACGAGAATACCTGAAATATGAGCGAGTGCCTCAGCGAGCCTACAATGTGAGATACGTTTTGGCAGATGTGCCCTGAAGAAATACCGGAAAGTACACTCACCTACGGCCGGTGAACTCAAATCCCACCCTATAGGGTAGAGCAGCACTCACCCAGCGAGCTTCCAGCACTGCAGTGTTTATAGAAATAGACGGCCAGGCCCTTCTCCCCGAGGAAGAGCTAGTGGGCTTGAACCACCAGCCTTTCAGTTATCAGCTTAAATGCAGCACCATCAAGGATCCTGGAAAGATGAGCATTAGGCAAAGATGTAGCTCAGCAAAGTTGGCTCCATGCTACAGTGATGCCTGAGGAAAATACAAATGCTATCTTCTATGTTAGCCTGTTCTCAAGCCACCCCGCCACTGGCATTGACATACTTAGAAGATTTATATGCAGACCTCCTCCTTTTTCCAGCCTAAGTATTTTATTTAAAAGGTCTCCAGCGCTCTAAAGTTAGAAATTTTGGAGTACCAAGGACAATGGTAGTTTGAATGCTGGTGTTATAACGATCCGTGATGCAACTTTCTGAGAAGCCAGACTTCCATTCTATATATCACAAAATAATAAATTGTGTCACACCAGCATTTAATGCATGTACACAGTGCATTAACTGTAACTGTAGTACATTTATTTGTGCTGGAGGAGACTTGAAAATGATTAAAAAATCAATACTTTGCTGTCAGAGAAGCAAGTGTTACGATGCATTTAAGTAGTTAATTGCATAAGCCCCATAAAAGCTTCAAGTTGGGGTAGCAGGAATGCCATAATTACAGTCCAAGCAGCTACCACTTATTAATGGGGGACTTAAGGGAACAGTGGTTGCTGTCATCATGGCTTCTATATGCACAGTTCAGGAATAATGGATCGTCTTCTGCCTTTTCATGTAGGATGCTAGTTGTGTGCAAATTACTGATGACCACTGGAATGATAGCTGGTTAAGATCGTGTTTGTTCACTACGGGGTGATTCTCCCAAGGTCCCTAAGAGTAGTGCTTTCTGCTTGCTTATTATGTCATAGAAATGTGGGGAAATTGCAAATGCCACACTGGGTAAAGAACCGAGGGGCTCCAAACGGAAGCGTGGAAGGCAGAGGGGACTCTGAATGACTTCCTGGAAGCCTGGTGACTCGTTCTATTCAGTGACTCATTCTGGTTCATTAGCTGAGGAGCACGGCTTGAAAAGATTTGACTGCAGAATTTTAATTTTAAAATTATGTCTGCCATGAACTTTAACAAAAGAGCTACCTGAGAAACAGACACGAGTCACTGAATGGACCGGTGTTCCATGCGAACGAACTAAAAACCCGGTCTAGAACCTAAATGCTTTTCTTTCCAGATCAGGCCCTATCCTCTCTGGCTGGGGACTAGAAGCCATAGAAGTAGGAAAATCGTGTTCTTTTCCCCTTAGTTAAAGAAAAAACTTGCGTAAAAGGCAATTGGCTTCTTCTAAGTTCTCTGGAGAAGAAAAATGCATCTCAGTTTGAGCTATTCTAAAGTCCGAAGACAGAGTTGGTTTTTCCTCATCGATCCTTTTTGCTTGCTGGATGCCCTTGAGTCCCCTCCACTTCGAGGTGACCTCTGTGCAGCAGGGAGAACATGCCTTGGTCTGGCGCCCTCACACGTGTTGTGAGGCTGGAGTCCGTTGTTGCAACCCCTCTGTCAACCCATCTTCTGGGTTCCTTCCTTTTTGTCACTGGCTCTTTTGGGGTTTTTAATAAGCATGAGGCCCCTCTCCAGGGACTGGTCCCTCTGAGGAGCATTCTGGCAAGACTTCTAAACCAGATTTCCTTGTGCTTTTTGCAGTCCATGGTGCACCCAATGGTTTTCGTCATCACTATTACCCAAATGCATCACTTCTTATTGGTCTTGATTCATGGTCCAGTTTCCCTATGCCTGTGAGGTGATAGAAAATACCAGAGCTTCATCCTCAAAATGACAGTTTCACTTTTAAATGTTTTTGTTTTCTTCAGAAGATTGGCCCAGTGCACAGTGTCCCCTGATTTCTTGTCTGCCGCTCCGTGGGCGTTGTTTGCCCTTTCAAGGACAATGAGATCCATGGCAATTTCCGTATTTCTCCGGTTACTGTGGTGTTGCCTCTTGTAGTTCTGTGGTGAGGATTTAAAGACGGTTCCCACATCATCTGTACGGAAGACTGTAGTCTTTGATCTTTATTACTAAGTGAAAATTCTCACTTTCAGCAAGCGAGATTATGTCATGTGTATATCACAGGTTGTTAAGGAATCTACAACTAATCTTACTCCAATATCCTTCTTCATATAGTATTGCTTCTGGGATTATTTGCTCATCATAGAAATTGAATAAGGCACATCTTTCTTGATTTTAAAATGTGATCCCTCTGTAGTGGGGAGAGAGCGAGAGAGCGAGAGGGGAGAGGGGGGAGGGGAGAGAGGAATGAGGAGAGAGGAGAGAGGGAGAGGAGAAGAGATTGATTTACTTCAAGGAAATGAATGGCTCAAGCAATGGCGAGAGCCGGCAAGCCTGAAATCCCTAGACTAGAGGCTTCTACTTCTACTGGATTGATGGGCGCTGTTGCCCTCGAGTCTTTTGGGACTCATGTTGACCCTACAGAAGAAAGTACAACTGTCCCATAGGGTTTCCCAAACTTTAATCTTCATAGGGACAAGCTGCTCCATGGTTCTCCCTCTTCCTCCCCTGGAGGGAGCAGCTGGTGAGGCTGCCTGTCTCAGGACAGGCAGCCTGGTGGCACAGCTAAGGACCTGCTTAGAAAGGTCGGGTGATATACCACCCAAAATTAGCAGACGGAAGCCTTACAGATCACAACAGAATAATGTTCCATACAGTGCAGGAAGCCAAGTTTCCCAGGTTGGAGGGCACTCAAATACACCATGAAGATGGCAGGGCCAGGCCGTGTTTTGCTCTGTTTTACATGGGAGGTCATCCTGAGTCAGACCCACCTCTATGGCAGTTAACAACAACAAAACCAAAATCCGTTATGTAAATGACTTTAAAAAGCAGTGTTAAGGAATTCACTGACAATTTATATACATTTTGTAGTTGAGAACGCCGAGCCAAATGCAAGTAAAGTGATTTCCTAAAATCTTACAGAATTGGAAATTAAAAAGTAATATTTTTGTTAAAGTGGAATTTCCTTTCTATGTTTTTTCATGTTGTATCTTAATTTACTCTTTTATAAATAAAAATTCATTAATAACATGTATTTGTGTCTTTAATATCTTCATTTCAATAATTTGACAAAAATCGTTTTGATCTCTCAATAACCATGTTTGTCTAGTGTATTTTCGTTCCTTCTTTCCCTCCTTTTCGCCTGCCTTCCTGCCTGCCTGCCTGCCTTCTCTCCTTCCTTTCCTCCCTAATTCCATTTCGTCCCCCTTCCTTTCTTGCTTTTTAAGTAAGAGAATAAAAAAATATCCTCTTTTCACTCATTCTCTGGCGTTGACTTCGTAAGATAGTCTAACAGTTTTGGTGGAATAATTCCCCTATGAATTTGAAAGAAATGCCCTACTGCCCACTGGTGTGTAGACCGTCACCACTGATTTGAATGGACTCTTAATCTAAAGCAGCTGCTTTTCAACCTGAGAGTCGCGACCCCTTTGGGGGGTCGAAGGACCCTTTCACAGGGGTTGCCTGATTCATAACAAAAGCAAAATTACAGTGATGAAGTAGCAATGAAAATAATTTTATGGTTGGGGGTCACCACAACATGAGGACCTGTATGAAAGGTTGCAGCATTAGGAAGGTTGAGAACCACTGATCTAAAATGACCTTAGTGATCATAATAATTTACTAAGAAAGGTATTTAAAATAAAAACATATTTTAAATGTTTTGATCAGTTGCTGTGTAGTGTGTTCTGATTCCTGCTGGTACCAGGTACGAAGAGGAGAAAAGTACTCCACAGGGTTTCCAAGGTTATGAACTCGTAGCAGCAAAACACCAGACCTGTTCTACAATGTGCCTGC
Organism: Echinops telfairi; assembly: GCF_000313985.2. Lineage (NCBI taxonomy): Eukaryota > Metazoa > Chordata > Mammalia > Afrosoricida > Tenrecidae > Echinops > Echinops telfairi. Next base: position 63,604,533 of record NW_022111324.1, on the reverse strand, counting down.
GGATAGATTTGAACAGTCAGCCTCTGGCACTCAATTTTTATAGGTGTTAAAGAAATAAGCTGTTGGAATTTCATTTTGATTGAATTTACATCTCTTATTAGGCAGCATTCTTGGGTTGTGCTATCAGTGAGGAGAGGATTCTGAGTGCTACTCTGAAAACGTCATCATTATCCCCGTATGGATGGGTAATTGACATAATCTGGACTTGTACCCAGATAGTCCCGGAGGAAGAGGTTGTTTTATAAAAAAATAATGAAATCCTTCCATTATCAAGTTCAGTTAGCATGCTAATCCTATAATTTGTGGTTTTCTATTTATCCATATCAGCGATGTCTAATAAGGTAGCCATGTCTCATACAAGCCTATTTTAAGTTTTGTTAAAGGAAATATTTCATATCTCATTCTCCTAAGTCACATGCCAAATGCTTAATAACCATATGAATGTAGTGTGTACTGCATCAGAAAATAAGGATTTAGAACATTTCTATCACTGTAGGACATTTTATTAGTTGTCTGGGCTAGGTGGCATGTTTTCCAGAAATCTCACAAGCTAAGACAACTACTGCCTTTAAGTCAATTCCCACTCATAGCAACTCGATGGATCTTTACAGGAGCAGGCAGCTTCAACTTTCTGCAGCTGAGTGTTTAAAAGTTCCAGAACACTAGGCAAACTTAAATATAATTTAGGCGCCAACCCAGAATAATCTCAAAAAAATTACTGTGTCTTCCTAAATAGCACATTTTGTAAAATAGAACATTATTTTCTATTTTATTGTCAAGAATCTTAGACAATAACCACCCACAATTTTGCTTACAGCTGAGAATGGCTTGCTGGAATTTTTATACAATAATCTGGAATGGCAAACTGGAAAAAAAAAAAAAGCTTCGTGGGAGAAAACATTTCTGGATGATTTAGTCTTTTGTTTGGGTATATTTTAGAGAAGGTTCATTGGTTGTAGAATGAAATCTTTGAGAACCCACCATTTAGCAAATTCTTGGCATGTAATACTAAGGGCAATCATGCATATAACTTAATGATTCATATATATTTATATTTGTAAAATATCACATGGTTGCAGTGGCAGAAGAACAGAATTGTTAATTATCTTTTTAAGTTGATGAACTTTTTTGCTCAGTGCCTAGCCATTTTTACTGAGTTAAAATAGAATCACCAGTAACTGTTTCTTTTTGGAATGCTGGCCAAAGCTTCTAGAAAGTTCATAAATTATAATCCTAGTCTATTTTATAGTGGATTTCCTTCCAAGGTTTAAAGGTGCTCCTTCTTGTATTAACATCATTCTAATTATGTTATGGAAACAAGCAATGTTATCCTGTCTGTGGGAAGCTTCCTTGAACAAGTGCAGCTTAGCCCACAGCCTTAGTGTGGGTCCTTCATGAGTACGCTGGTGATTGTGGCAGTTCTGTTTCCTCCACTTCTCATCTCTAAGCCTGCGAACACAAACACCCGGTGCTAGTTGCTGTTGGTTGGTTCGTGGTGGCATCTGTGTGTTACCTTTTGCGTTGTTAATAAAAAGAGTATTAGCTATAAAGAAGTCCTTGGTCTCGCATACTTCTATCATGAAATAGCCAGCTTCATTTCTATCACCAAGGCCTATTTCCAACATCTATTCCCTCCTCTTTGCTTTCAACGTTTACATTCCAATCTCCAATGATTACATCTTGATGACATGTTTATTCATTTTCATGCTCAATACCTGGGTAAATTTATTCCATTTCTTCATCACTAGCTTTAATGGTTGGCTTATAAATATGAATAATAGGTGGATTGATGGATTTCACTTTATGTGGATAGATGTAGTCCTATCACAGACAATAATGCACTTCAAGATAGAGAGTGAAATGTTCTTTTTGAGGATGAATGTGACACCATTCCTCTTGAATCTATCATGCCAGCGTAGTAAACTCTGTGATTTTCCGATTCAAAATGGTGAAATTCCAGTGCATTTCAGTTCTCTAAACTTGGGATGTTGATCTTTATCTGCTTCATTTTGCTTTTGAGGACTTCCAGTATTGCCAGATTCTTATGTTGTACATTCAAAGTTCCAATCATGAATAGATGTTTGCTGCGGAGTCTCCTCCTCTTGAGCCATGCCCCGTCAGCAGACTAATGTCCTGAGCTTTGCTCCATCCATATCATTTTGGTCGACTCTTCTTTGAGAAGGCCACTCTTCCGCAAACGTATTTTGATTACCTTCTGACTCAGCTGCTGGCACTGTGTGTAGCACGGTTCTGCCGCTATGTTCAGTATCTGACCGTGTGCTGATTCTGCCCATAAAGTTTTCATTGACTAATTCCTAAACCTGGACAGATTAATCATCCTTCATAGTCTATTCTTAGTCTGGAAGCTCTCCAGACCAATTCACGTTGGGTGACTCTGCTGGTATTTGGAAAACTGTGGCATAGCATCACAGCAACACACACATCACAACAGCACCACAAAAGGACAGACAACTGGTAGAAATACTGCCTCGTCCTGTGTTATATGCTTGATTTCAGTAAATACTGAAATCTCCTGCTAACGGCCAGTGCGTCGATCCTTCTCACGGACGTTTCCCTTCATTTTGTTTGTCCCTTTACTTTCCCAAACATGATGGCCTTTTCTAGTAATTTTCCTAATGACGACATGCCTAATGTAAGTGGGAAGTACTCTCATCCTTCCAACTTCTAAGGAACATTTTAGTTATATTTTTTCTAAGGTTGACTTATTCACTCTTTGGTCAGCCATGTTATATTCAGTACTCTGCCAATCCCACGATTCAAATGTGTCATTTTTTCGTTTACCTTGCTTTTTCTTAGACACACACAGTGGGTATGAATCTGAGATTTTACCTCTAAGTGTATTTGACATGGCTTTGTTTTATAGACATTAAGCATACAAAAACATTTAAAAACAACCCAAACTCAAAACAAAAGCTCCATTTTCAATAACTCAGTTGTAACTCTGTTCCCCCCTTTTCATCAACTTGTAAAGGACCTTAATCTTTGTCATTCCTGGGCTTCCTCAGTTCCAAAGAATTACCAGCATTCCAGGACTTTTAATGCTCAAGGATTGCAAGAGCACTGGGCACTCATTGCCCAGCACTCAGATCAGGGCTGAAGGTGGGTCCCTACAGGACCAGGGGCCACTCTCCTCCTGACAGGCCTGAGCCTGCCTCCGGTCTCTTCTTCCTGGAGCCCTTTTTAACGGATGAAATCAAAGGATGCTCTTGAAGATCTGCTCTGCTTAGCCTTCCGATTTTATTTTATTTCATTTCGTGTAAGCCAGCAATGAAACCTCAAAAACCAGAGATTTACACATAAATGACTTTCTGACTTAAAGACATAAATAAATACAATTTGGCAATCTTGGATCATATTTCTTGGATCACTCATTGCCTGGAAGAAATTGGTGACAATCCACACAACCACATTTTTTTTGATTCCACACTGCTCTTTGCTTTTTTTACACTCCCATTTAAAAAAAAAAAATTATTGGGTGCTCATACAATTCTTATCACAATTCATACATCCATCCATTGTGTCAAGCACATATGTACATTTGTTGCCCTCATCATTCTCAAAACATTTGC
>NW_022111324.1:63590980-63600685 GCF_000313985.2 Echinops telfairi | reverse complement strand
GCTGAAGGGTTTTCCACATGAGATCTAGCCTGGTATCTGTACCAGTGTACATCCTCTGGTCTAGCCAGACTTGCAAGGTAGAATTGGGGTCATGATAGTGGCGGGGAGGAGGCATTTAGGAACTAGAGGGAAGGAATCCATTCCCTGTTTAGCCTCTGTGACTTGCATCCCAGAGGTGAAGCTGTGTTAAGAACCCCGTGTCTTGTGACTAGGGTTAATCTTCGACTGCAGGCGTCTCCTGGGGAACCTGAAACTCCTGGCTGGGGCAGCTCCAGCTCAGCCAAGGAGCTCTCTCCTGAGAAGGGAGCAGCCTGAGCTGCTCTAGACGAAAGGCTGGGGAGTGGTGGCAATTGCGTGGTACAGTGGATCTGGGTTGAGCACCAAGAGCAGCTTCTATATGTTTATGAAATGTGTTATTGTGCAAGAAAGAAGAGAAAAATTACTTGAGATTAAAAAATAGTTGATTTGTGTAAGTTTTGTGCTAAGTGTTGGTTGTTATTGTGCTACGGAGTCCATTCTCACTCTTAGCAACCCCGTCGAACAGAGAAGAACTAGCCATTTGCACACCTTTGGGGGCCATTCAACTAAACTCTGCACTAGGATTTCACTTCCTGGAACAATATTAATCCATGAGATCATACAGCTTTGATTGTGAGTGTGATGTGTGCAGTGGAGTCCCTGAGCAATACAAATCCCTAACAGGGCTAGTTGCTAACAGAACGGTTGGAGGTTTGGGTCCACACAAGAGATGCCGTCGTAGGCACATCTAGATCTTCTGAAAAATCAACTGCTGAAACCCCTATGGTGCCCCCAAAGAATTATGACTCAAAATTACCATCCCTCATTTCTACTCTAAGGAACCTGGGTGGCATAGTGGGTTATTAGTGAGTTGCTAACCATAAAGTCAGTGGTTTGAACCCACTCATGGGACAGAAAAATGAGGCTGTTTATTCTGTAAAGAATTAAAGTCTCAGAAACCCAAAGGGGAAGTTCTACTCTGCCCGATAGGGTCGGTAAGAGTGGGAATCCACTTGATGGCAGTGAGCGAGTTTTATTTTCATTCTAACATGAATGAGATCACTATGAGTTATTGTTGCTGCTGTGACTACCTGCTTCTCAGGATAGAAACCACATCCTTGGTGGTAACAAGCGTTTTCTGATATTTAGCCCCAGCCCGTCTGAAGTCTCCTTTCGTCAAAGGGATCAACAGCACGACCATCTATCTTCGGTGGCTCCCACCTGAAGAACTGAATGGGCCTTCTCCTATATATCATGTGGAAAGGAGAGAGTCATCTTTAGCAGCTCCAACAACCACAATGATGAAAGGAATTCGTTTTATGGGCAACGGGTATTGTAAATTTCCCAGCTCGGTTCTGCCAGTCAACACAGACTTTACAGGTAAGTGTGTTTGACATTGCTTCATTTAAGAGGCACTGAGCCCCAGGGGGTTTTCTATCATTTTGATACAACGTTACAATGAAAATCTTTATTATGCCTAGTTCTAGAAATATTCATTGTTTTTATGCACTTAACCCCAGTATATCCATATGGACACTTTTTCAGTATTCTGAGGAAAACAGAGGTAAATGGAGAAAAGGAATAATAATGAGGAAAGATTAAAATCTGCTGTATTGGATCAAAATATGTATTCAAGATAATTCTCATGTCATTCACTAAAAAGTCCTCAGATCATTAACGACTGAATAGTATTGGAGATTCTCAGTGCACATCAGGTTATAAAAGCCTCTTAGTAGAATTGTGACCAAAAACCTAGAACTTTTTAGTCCATTATTTCTAACATTTCATGTAGCTTTTTCCCCCCTTTCATGTGATATCATACTATTCCATGTTTGATTGAGAGCATATAAGAAGAACTAATCTCATGCAAAACACATGGACCAGGACTAGGGTAGGGTGAGGGAGGCGATTGACTCACATGCAGAATTTAGAGGCACCCAAAAGCGCAGTAATCAGGATAAGTAATATTTTAACTCATTAAAAAAATTAAACCAATGTGAAAAACCATGATGAAGGAAATATAAGAAATTTAAACTAAGAAAGATCTAACCTTGCACTTGGAAGCCCTGCCCCATCAGCCTCATCCTCCCCTCGCCCTGTCCGGTACTGGCAATACACTATTCTGGAATGCATTTGTCTCTACAAATTACAGTCTTTTAAAACACTCTTTCAGTATAAATACACAAAACTGGAACTATATACATACATACATACATAAATGCTTTATATATATATATAAATACATTGTAGCATATTGTTATTCTTTAACACATTGACTGTGTTAGGGGCAGAAAGATAGAAGGCGGGCTTTAAATGTAGCTCAGATATCATTGCTTGATTTTAACCTCAAATTGTAAATAGTTTGCTTTGGGGTGAGCCTGGCTGCTGATGTATATTTGCAATGAATCATGATTATGTTCTAGGTCAGCGATATTGAGATTAATGCATGCCTAACTTCTTGCCCAGTACATCAAAATCATCGCTGAATATTGCCTAATTCAACCATTGAACTCCCCTAAACAGTTCCACATCTATTTAATATTCTTCGATGATAAAAAAAGAAGAGATTTAAAAAGCACATATTGATGAACATTTTGTTTTGCCTTAAATGGAAATAGCACCGAGTACCTTCGGCATACGTTTGGCTTGTGCTGTGTGGCTCTGAGCACCCTGCATTCCTTTCCATTCAGCTGGGGGTGGCTGCTGTCAGGATGTCGGCTTGGATTTGCTGGCTAGCCAGCAGACAGGTTTGATGGTATCCCCTACTGTTGTTGCGGTGAAAGATAGAGTGGCCCATCCACCGTTAATAAATTTAGTTGTCCTCGCTGTCTCCCTTGCTGGCGTTTTACTGGGAGGTGCAAGGGCTAGGGGCAGATGTAGCATCTGGGAAGTTTTCCAAATTCCTCTTTTAAAAAGTTAGCTGTAAACAGCGGTCTTATGCAGCAGGATCCTTCTGTCTGTGACAAAGCCTCCAGATGCAGAGGAAATGTGCTGAGCGCACACAACCTGTGAAGGACAAGGCAGGGGGATCACGATTTTGCCTTTAACTGCTCCCGAGAGCTTTGGTGATTCCTAGAGAATAAGAGTTCGTCCTGAGTTGACACACTCCTGGGCATTGTTGGTGCCTTTTTATTAGTAGCTTTGCCTTCTGTTTAAGGCTCCCTCTCGGTGGTAAAGTAGCCAGGTCTATATCATGTTATTGGTTGGATTTTTATTGGCTCAATTGCCAAGTTTGGTTGAGCACATGCTTTTATTGAATTGAATCATAGTTTAACTAAATTTAATTGCTCAGCCAATTAAAGAGTGCTCCTTAAAAGTGATTTTTTTCTACATAGTGAAGTCAAGTTTATAATGGACAACCATTGGTTTACTAATGAATTATCTCATTCAATCCTTCTACAACTCTGTGTGACAGGTATATTCATGGGTGGTAAGGAGTCCAATAAGTGACTTGCCTGATATGATAGCAACTGGGTTCCAGGATTGGAGCAGGTATTCGAGAAGTCTGATTCAAAGACTTGCCCTCTCTCATGGAGCAGAAAGGAGCAGGCATTGAGGGTGTTTTATATGTGATGGAATAAAAAGCATATGTAAAAGTTAGAAATAACAAAACGCAGCTCAACATTGCTAGAGTGGCTATGAGTTGGCATAGACTCCACGGCAGTGAGTTTGATTTGGGTTAAACTTTCCTGATCTAAATACTACTCACCTTTGTGGGTTTGTCTCAGTTGTTAGTTTTCAGGTCGCAAAGAGTAAACCGAGCTGGCATTGTTTATTTATTTATTTATTTGCATGCTATAAGACATCTGAGAGTTGTATAGAATGTCAAAGAGAATCCATTTTATTCCCTAGCAATTAATCCAAAGTGTTATTGTAAGATAGATGTAGGATATATAAATGAAATTATGTTAAGTAGATTGAAGTGATATGTGCCAAACAGTGTTCCCGATTCACCTTTTTTATGCTTTAAACAATTTATATATTCTTGGGCAAGGATAATGACCAGGGAGTATGTCATTCATTAATTTCCGAATTCTATCCTTGGTGCAAGCAATCTGACTTATTTTTCATGAATGAAGCATGCATACTATATTTTTTAGGGTTGATTTTACTCCCCTTGCCTGTATGCTAACAGTGTTCTTTCAAAATAAATCTTTGGAGGCCTGGATTATCAATCATTAACATCAAGTATAAATTTGACACCATTTATTAGCTCCCAAACTCCTATTTGACTATGAATGGGAGAGTTGAGAGCAGACTAGTATGTGTCAATTTTAAGTCGCCATATGTCTTAAAAAAAAAACAACCCCAAAATGATCGCTGTTCATGCATTATGGTGAACCAGTGTATGTAAGAGTATACCTGTGCACCTAGGGTTTTTAATGGCTGTTTTGTAAAAAAAAAAAAAAAAGTAAATTTTAGAGTCTTTTCAGAGGTATCTCTGGGAATGCTCAAACCTCAAACCATTCACTTAGCAGTCAAACATGTTAATTGTGCTGCATCAGGGGCTCTCAATGTGCATTAGTGCACAGCTATCAGAAAAACAAAACAAAAGGGAAAAAAAGTCATCTTTCAATGTTTTTGTTTCCTTTTATTAAAATTTGGTGTAAAATCAATATCCAGGAGATAAACCAAAACACCTCACTGCCACCAAGTCAATGAAGATTCATAGCAATGGGAAGAACTGCCGCTGTGAGGTCCCAGGACTGGTTCCCTTTGGAGGAGTGGAAAGCCCATCTTTCTCTGTCAGCAGAAGAAGTAGTTTCGAACTACCAGCCCTCGCAGATTGCAGCGCACTGTGTAACCACTATGCCAACACGGCTCCTCTCTACAAGAAAGGGGAGAATTGAAGGCGAGAGCTCACTTAATGATCTTTGTACAATGCCTACCAAACATCGTGCCCACCACTCATTAAATGTTACTAGGTGCCGTGGGATCAATTCCAACTCAGAGCTATCCAATGTGACAGAATAGAACAGCCTCAAGGATTCCAAAGGTTCGTCCTTTACAAACGCGGATTTCCACCCTTTGCCCTGTGGAGCTGCTGGGTAGCTTTGAATTGCATGCGTTCAGTTAGTAGCTGAGTACTTAATCATTATACCACAAAAGATGCTTCACTAAACATGACCCTTTAGCTTGTAGATATTGAGCAAATAACTATGGAGTGTCAGAGTTTTCTAAGTAAGAGTCTTCTATAATTTGTAAAATCAATATTTTATTAATTCATTACCAATTACACATACTATGTTGTATAAATGTATACACACACCCCAGAGTGTGCATAACATGCAAGACTATATATCAAATACTTCATTTTTGTTATGGAAAATAGAGAACTCAATTTAACTGGGATTGAGATATTGGGTAAACTAATTTTGATTGATCTAATCTTGCTTACCTGTTAAATTGAGGGTGTATTAAATTAATAGTATCTCTGTTCTGCCATCTACAATTCTGAATTTCTAAATACAGAATGAGGTAGCTTCAAAAGGTTCTTTGGAAAAATGGAATTAAAAGAAAACAATTTTTGTTCAAACTGTTTGAACCCACTTCATATTTAAGTGGTTCCCCAAATCCAAAAGTGAAAGTGTTACCATAGCATCTGTAAGTTTAAAACACCAACTTAAAAAATAGATTTATTGGTGTATTATTTACATATGTACAATTTAATTATTTAATCATTTAGAATAGTGTGCAATGATCACCACAATCAATTTCAAAACATTTTCTTCTCATACTCATTGCTGTTAGCTCCCCATTCCCCCCACTACCACCTGCCATACCCCTAGGAAATTATTAATCCAGTTACAGTCTTTATAGATTTGTCTGTCCTGGATTTCCCATACAGAAAAATCATACAAAAGATGAACTGGAAGCCAACAAAAACAAACAAACAAAAATATCAAAACAGAACATAGAGAAACCGCAATAAAAAAGAAAGCATAAAGTATTAAAAACTGAAAAAAAGGTTAAAAATTGGGTCAAAAGAACATCAAATAAAAAGGTGTTAGATTTTAATCTAACTACATCTGCCACCTTTTTTCACTTCATGTAAAGAGGAGTTGAAAGCTTTAATGGTAAAGATCAAAGACTACAGCCTTCAATAAGGATATTTGTAAAGAAAACAAAAATCCCCATAACAGGAACATAAGCAGCAGCATAATAAGTAGAGAAAATATTGAAGTTGTCAAAAGTTTCATTTACTGAGATCTGCAATCAATGTCTATGGAAGTAGCAATCAAGAAATCAAACAACATATTGGATTGGGGCACATCTGGTTCACAAGATTGATTGAAAATGTTACAGAGTCCTGTGAGCACTCAGGTGAGCCTGGCCCAAACCATGGCCTGTTCAATATCCTTATATACAGGTGAAAGTTGTGCAACGTATAAGAAAGCCTGGAGAAGAACCGATGCATTTGAATTATGCATTTGGTGAAGAATATTATATGCACCCTGGGCTGCCAGAACTAATAAATCTCTCTTGGAAGAGTATTAGAAAAATTAGAATTTTTCTGAGAAAAAGGGTAGCTAGACTTTGTTTTATGTACTTTGGACATGCTCTGTTGAGGTCAGTCAATGGAGAAGAACATCAGGCTGGTTAAAGTTGAGCATCACTAAAAGAAAGAAGAGGTCCGGCAGTAAAATAGCTAGATAGTGGCTGAAAGCATGTCATCAAATATAACACAGTTGAGGGGATAATGTAGGACCAGTCAGTGCTTTTACATAGGGCAATTATGAATTGGACCAACTCGAAGGTGCATCAAAACAACCACAACATTGGCACAATATTGAATTTTGCGGGAAGCAGCAAAAGAAGCTGGAAGGAGTATACCACATCACCATATTGAAAAAAGAGTTAGTCAACGTTCATCCATTTAAGCTGTTCCTATGACCAAGAACGGATCATATTGCAGCAAGAAGTTCACTTTGTACTGAAGGCATTGAGGCAGAATATGATCTAGGAATTGACAGCGTACAGATGGTATGTTTCAACAAGAGGAGGCAATGCTGGAGGTGCTGATTCGTCCATAGCAAGGAAGGTGAAAGAGCTACCTGCCTAGCTGACTGGAAGAGACCCCTATTGGTACCATTGTAAAGAAGAGTGATCCCGAAGAATATGTAAATTGAGAAATATTAGTAGTATTGGGTTGATGCGGTGGCTGCAGCAATGTGCTCAAACTTAACAATGATTGTGAACAAGGTGTAGGATTCAGCAGTTTGGGTTCTGTTTTACAGAAGGTCCCAACATGACAGCACCTGCCACTGCCAGGCAGGATTCACAGTGCTTGACTCCTTCCAAAGGAGGACTGGCAAATGGACGATTCTTTTGCTTATGCAACTATAGGATATAATTGTGTCATAAGAGACAAAAATAATACTCATTTATTTTCAGAAATGCCCAATGAATCTACGTGATTTTTAGAATAAATTGTTATTTTCTTTTAATGCTGCAAATCCAAATGGAACCTGGCAAAAACAGCAACTATGAGACTGCTCAGATTGGCATTCCAAAGGTGACCCTCCCTCTCCTTGTCACTTTCTTTTCCTATTAGTGAGAATAGGTCCATGATCATTTGGGGGAAAGTCTGAGTATTGTTGTATCCAGATGCCAATCACACTAGCCTTTTAAAGTGCCTTCTCTGGCGACCCTTCCCAGAAATCAGGAACTGCCTTTGGGGAGATCTTTGTAGCAAACCACTAGGGAAAAGAGAATGCGCGTGTACCTGGATGCGATTCCTTTTGTCTGTCTTCATGAGAAATGCGATGACTGATGCTGAATATCTTGCAGATGAAAATCCTGTACAGTTTCTTCATAACAACGCTGTTCAAGGACACGAAATGATTGTCATGCTTTTTGTTTCATCTTCTTCACCTTCCCCCACATGGCTGAACTAAAAAGTACAATTCACGACTAACATATGGAAACACGAAGGCAACTTCCTAAAATCAGTATTACTTAAAAATATATATATTCTTGATCTATGATCTTTAAGCTTGATGATTATTGTTTTCTACTGTTTTTTGTGAATTAGGATCTTTCAACAGTTCATTAAAATAAGGCTGAGAACTTCTAGTAAAGTTGTAAGTAGGGCAAGCTTCCTCAGATCAACTAATTAGTAAACGCATATTAATTATGACCTTCAACACCCTTGGTGTAAGAGTATTTGTTTTCCTCTGAGTGGGAGCAAGCAATTTTGCTAGAAATAGCTTTTTCTTTGTATAATAAGAAAACCCAAATCCTCTCAAGGCAGATTAAAAAAAAAAACAACAAACAAATACGTTAGATTTTTACTGTAGTTGTTGATAAACAAATACCATATCTGAATCTGTTGTGTGGCCTAGAAGTTTAATGAACAGGCTGTCCTGATAAAAATAGGTAAATAAAAGGAAACAAGCATAAGCACATGGAACATTGGAAGACAAGGAGGAGCAGCAGCTCTCAGAGTGAGGCGGCACACGCGTCAGAGAGATGAGACTGTCATTGAACTCCCTCCCCTGCAGGAACCCTGGGGGGAAAGTACACACGAGTAGCTTACTCAAAGACATGATGGCACATTCAACAATGGTAAGTGAGGGTTGTCGTCACACTCAGTGTAGTTGTTCAGTGCCAATTCATTAATTCCAACTCACACCAACCCAAGGAACAACCGAAAGAGGTACTGCCGGATCCGGCTCCGGCACCACAATTGTTGCTGTGTTTGAACCTTGCTGTAGTAGCCACTGTGTAAACCCATCTCACGGGGATCTTCCACTTATGCTGAGTCGCTGTTGGATCGAGCACGATGTCCTTCTCAGGTTCTGGTTCATGCAAATGGCAGGTCTAAAATTTGTGAATTGAAGTCTCGCCATCCTCCCTTTCAAAGAGTATTCTGGCTGTAATTCTTTCAAGACAGATTGAGCCACACTTCTGGCAGGCCGTAGGATATCAATGTTCTTTGGCAACACAATCATTTACCTGTATTAATTCTTCTTCAGTCTTCTGTATTGCCCAGCTTCAGCGCGCAGGTGAAAGACTGAAAACACATGCCGTGGATCAAGTGCACCCTCGTTCTTCAGGTGCAACCTTGTGTTTTCGACACTTTAAAGGTGTCTTTTGCAGAAAATTTGCCTCTGTACTATATTGTCTGATTTCTTAACTGCTCATTCTATAGACATTTATTGAGGATTTGAGTAAAAGGAAATCCTTGGTAACTTCAATATGCCCCCTATTTATCCTTAGTTTACTACTGGTCCAGGAGGAGGATTTTTTTGTCCACTGAAGTGTAATTCTGTTTGTTTTTTTAATCATTTTATTAGGGGCCCATACAACTCTCATCACAATCCACACATACATCACTTGTGTAAAGCGCGTTTGTACATTCATTGCCCTCATCATTCTCAAAACATTTCCTCTCCACTCAAGCCCCCAGCACCAGGTCCTCATTTTCCCCCTCCCTCGCTGCTCCCCCCTCCCCCATGTGCCCTTGATAATTTATAAATTGTTATTTTGTCATATCTTGCCCTGTCCAATGTCTCCCTCCACCCACTCCTCGGTTGTCCATCCCCGAGGGAGGAGGTCACATATAGTTCCCTGTAACCGGTTCCCTTTTTCCTACCCACTCTCCCTCTACCCTCCCAGTATCGCCACTCACACCACTGGTCCTGAAGGGATCATCTGCCCTGGATTCCCTGTATTTCCAGTTCC
>NW_022111324.1:63439414-63588763 GCF_000313985.2 Echinops telfairi | reverse complement strand
ATGTTGTTCCATGTAGGCTTTGTTGCTTCTGAGCTAGATGGCCGCTTGTTTACCTTCAAGCTTTTAAGACCCCAGACGCTATATCTTTTGATAACCGGGCACCATCAGCTTTCTTCACCACAATTGACTTATTTTGAATAATATATGAATAATACCACTTTTGTTTTGAATGTCAATGATAAGGTTGATATAGTAATAAAATTGTTTTATTTTTGGCATTTTACCTTTGTATAAAATACAGACAGGAAATGTTATTATCCTGAAACCTCCTTTTCTATTTAGCATTCATAATAAATAATACCAATTGCTTGAGACAGAATCTGGAAACTTTTAAAATATTGCTCCTCACTCTCTTCCTCACCCACCATCAAGTATGCCCTTAGAGGGCCTTCTTTTTCTGATACCTCTTTTACAAAATTTCACTGTAGCCTCTCCCTCATTGGTATTGCCTCCTATCAGTTTTCTGATGGATCAACCAATGAAAACCTTATGAATGACCACAGCACACAGTCAGATGTAATGTCAGCCCTCCTTCGGGCTGGATGGCACTCTAAATGCGATTCGGAAAGTGCTTTCTCCTCAAAGTAGACTTGATCTTAATGATGTGGATGGAATAAAGATTTGGGGTGGAGGGTGTCTTATTTGTCAATGAAGCATGAATAAGACAAAGAAGAAATATCTACAAACATCCAGTAATAGTCAGAATGTGGATTGTACAAATTATGGATCTAGAAAATTTGGGAGCTGTCAAAAGTGAACTAGAACACATAAAGATTGATAGGCTAAGCATCAGTGAACTGAAATGGATTGGAAATAACAAATTCAAGAGAAATGGTATAAAAAAAGAACATATCCTGATCTACCTTGCAGTGCAATGCGGTCTGTGATAAGATAATATCTATATGCCTCTAACAAACTTCAACAAAACAATTATTATTAAAAAATGCTTATTACTCAAAGTTACAAGTCATCCATTAAAGCTATAGATGAAGAAATTGAAGAATTTCACCATGTTCTTCAATTTGAAGTGGATCAATCATGCAATCAAGGTATATTGATAATTACTGACCACTGGAATGTGAGGTTGGAAACAAAGACAAATATTCAGTAGTTGGAAAATATGGTCTTGGTGATGGAAATGAAGCTGGAGATTGCATGATAGGTTTTGTAATAGCAATGACTTTTTCATTCCAAATGAGTTTTCGACAACATAAACAGAGGCTATTCATATGGACCTTGCCAGCTGTAATACACAGGAATCAAATTTTCTATGTATGTGGGAAGAGATGATGGAAAAGCTCAGAACCATCAAACAAAACAAGGCCAGGGACTAACTTGGAACAGAGAATCAATTGTTCATATGTGAATTTAGGTTGACAGTGAAGAAAATTAAAACTAGTCTATGAGAGCCAAAATATGACCTCGAGTATATTTCTCCTGAATTTAGAGAGCATCTCAAGAACAGATTGACAGATTACGCCCTAAGGAACTGGAGGCCTGAAGAGTTCAACTTTGGAATGACATCTATATCGTCATAAATGAAGAAAGCAAACAATCATTAAAAAGACAGGAAAGAAATAAAAAGTCCAAAATGTGTTTCAGAAGAACTCAAACTTGCTCTAAGACATAGAGTAAGTAAGGCAAATAAAAGAAATGATGAAAGGGCATTTCACTGTAAAGTACTATAATGAAATGTGCAAAAACTTGGCATTAGAAACTAAAGGGGAAAATACATTCAGCATGTATCAATCCAAAGAACTGAAGAAAAAAATCAAGTCTTGAGCTATAATATTGCGTGATGCAGGAAACATCAAAAAATAATGAAAGTAATACATAGAGCCACCGTACCAAAAATATTGGTTGATATTCAACCATTTCAAAAGGTAGAATATAACCATGAATCAGTGATATTGATGGAGGAAGTCCAAGATGCGTTTAAGGCATTGGCGCCAAGCAAGGTACTAGGAATTGAAAGAATACAAATTGAATTGTCTCAGCAAACTATTGTTCCATGGGAAAACAGCTATCTGGCTAACCGCCTGAAAGAGATCTATATATGAGCCCATTCCAGAAATTATTTAATAGCATTAATAGCACATGTAGGCAAAATGTTGCTAAAGATAATTAAAGAATAACAATACATCAACAGAGTACAACCGGAAACCCAAGCAGGATTCAGAAGATCATGGAAGAATATGATGGTTGATGTCACATGGATCCAGACTGAAAGAAAAGATATGTATTTGTGTTTTATTAACCAAGCAAATAGCAGACTGAATAACAGGTAGGAGAATGGGAGTTCAAGGAAACTTCATTCTGTTCTTGTGGAACTTAAACATGGATCAAGAGACAATGGAAACAGAACAAAAGAATACGGCATGGATTAAAATCAGGGTATCATGGTTGTATTTTTTTATCATATTGGTTCAATATTTATTGCTGGGAATAAGCTGAGAAAGTGGACTAAAGGAAGGATAATGCTACATCGGGATTGGAGGAAGGCTTATGAACAACCTCTACTATGTTGCAAAGTGCCATCTCGTTGTTCCCATGCCTGAGCCCATTGTTGCAGCCGGGGTATCAATCCTTCCTCTTTTTCTCTGCCCTTCCACTTTTACCAAGCATGGTGTCCTTCTCCAGGGACTGATCCCCCCTGACGCTATGTCCAAATTCTGTAAGATGAAGCCCTGCCATCCTGGCCTCTACGTGGCATGTTGGCCTTACCTCTATAAAAAGCCAGACCTGTTTGTCCTTTTAGCAGTCCATGGTACTTACATATCCTTCTCCAGCACCACAATTCCACTGTATCAATTCTTTGATCTCCCTTAATCAACATCCAAATTTCACATGCATATGAGCCAACTGAAAATACCATGGCTTGGGTCAGGTGCAATTTAATTCTCAAAGTAACATCCTTGCTTTTCAATACTTTAAAGAGGTCTTGTGTAGCAGATTTACCTAATACAGACTATCTTTTGATATCATGACTGCTGCTTCCATGAGCATTGAACATGGATCCAAGCAAGACAAAATCCTTGACAACTTCAATTATTTCCATGATGTTACGGATTAGTCCAGTTGTGAGCGTTTGGGTCTTTTTACATTATCATAATCCATACGGAAGGCTGCAATTATTCATCTTCATCAGCCAGTTCTTTAAGTCCTCCTCACTTTCAGCAAATAAGGCTGTGCTATCTGCATATTATGGGTTTTTAATAAGCCTTCCTTGTTCTTGATGCCACAGCTTCTCTTATTAATTTTCTCAGCATACGGATGGATCAAGTTTGGTGAAAGGATAAACCCTGATGCACACCTGTCCTGGTTTTAAACCGTGCTGTATTCCTTTGTTCTCTTTGCACAACTACCTTTTGATCCATGTCCAAGTTCAATTTCTGACTGAAGATGTTGGTAGAATTCTTCAATTTCTCGACCACCAGCTTTTGTAGTTGGTACACAAATTTGAATGATAGTTGCATTGAGTGGATTTCCTCAAAGGAAAATAGATATAATCCTATCACAACAGCATTGTACTTCATGATTGGTTGAGCAATGTGCTTTTTGACAACAAATGCCACACCATTCCTCATGATTTTGTTATTCCTGGCATGGTAAATCATATAATATTCTGATTCAAAATGGCCAATACCAGTCTATTTCAGCCCACAAATGTCTAGCATATTTATTTTTATACTTTTTATCTTTCATTTTGATGACTTCTAATTTTCCTAGATTCACACTTTGCACATTCCAAGTGGCAATCATGAACATGTTTTGCAGCCGGTCCTCCTTGCCTGGAGTCGTTCCTGTACCTTCAGCAAATGAAGATGCCAAATACCATACTCCTAGATGTGCTACATGACTCATGTCACCAAGGTCAACGCCACTTGGAGCAATCAGCTCCTCCGCTCACAAGTCAAGTGATCTTGGACCTGAGAGTCATTTTCCTCCTCCCACACTATCTCCAACAATGTCTGCTTCCATTCTGTAGAACTTCACTATTTGACGGTGTTTCAAAGGTTCACATGAGGTTTTCAGTGACTCCTTTCTTTCAAGAGGGGAGATGACCACTTCTTTGTTGTCTGTTCTTAGTTTGGAAGCTCCTCTGAAACGGATGCCCTTTGGGTGATCCCGCCAGTCTTTGAAATACCAGTGACATAGCCTCCAGCATCACAGTAACACACAAGCCACCCCATTATGACAAACTGACAGACAGACAGGGACCAGTATGACACAAATAACATAATAGTGATTTCTGAGAGTGAATGAGGGCTTGAAGCACTTGCTGATTCAAATAAAGACTGCAGTCTTCAGTGAAGAAAGCAGTTCCAAGTAAATAAGACAAAATTTATCACAACTGGACGAGACGATCGCATTTACCAGTGATAAAGGGAGATAAGATTGAAGTTGTTGAAGATTTCATTTTACGTGGATTCACAGCCAATATCCATGGAGGCAGCTGTTAAGAAATCAAACAACATGTTGCAATCAGGAAACCTGGTGCACAAGACCCATCTGACGTGCTGAAAAGCATGGATGTCAGTTTGAAGACATATATTCTTAATCCACGCTACGGTGTGTCCACTCACCTCACATGCATGTGAACGTTGGACAGTGACTATGGACTCTCACAGCAGAATTGATGCATTGCAGTTACAGTCCGGGGAAGTGTGCTGAAAGAACTATGGACTACAGAAGGAACAAACAAATGCATCTTGAAAGAAGTACAACCAGAATGCTCCTCAGAAGTAAAGATGGTAAACCTATGTCTCTCAGGTTTTGGACATGCGATCAGGAGTGACCAGTCCCTGGAAAGGGACAGCATAATTGGTAAAGTCAAGAATTACTCAAAAAGAGGAAGACGCTCAACGGGGAGGATTGACATAGTGGCAACAATGAGACCCAAGGGAATGATGGTTGTGAGCGTGATGCAGGCCTGGCGATGTTTCATTCTTTGGGACAGAGGGTTGCTGGGAGTCACAGAGGGTCTGACGGTACATAAGGACAACAACAGTGACAACAACATACCATTGAAGGATTGTCCTGCCTCCCGAGCATCTTCTCATCCCACAGTTGCTCCGATGACCAGGTCTTGGCATAGACTGATGCTTTTGCCTGGCCTGGGTTTCCCTATCTATCTCCAGCGTCTTCCCTAAGGTTCATCTGGCTACTTCCTACTCGGGGTGAAAGTGCCAACTTACTTCTTCCCTTCAAAATCTTCTGAGACTCCCTCTGGCTCTCCCTGCCAAAATCTGGGATGGAGACTCCTCCCATGTTCTAGCACAGAAATCACTAATTTCCCTATTAGATCCTGTACAATAGTTTATGGAAATTTCTTGTTAATTCATCTCTTTCCCAATTATACAGAAACTGTGATTTTCTGAAACTAAAGGACAAAATTGCCCCCCCCAAAAATGAATAGTTTAAACAGAAACTTAACCCCAAAGTGAAACATATGTAAGGATAAAAATTACAATATAATAGTACACATCACATGACATATACCACATGTTCAGTAAATATTTCTTGAATGAAGAATTAATGAATGAGTGATAGGAAAAGGAAAATTCATCAGAAAAATTGCTTAGCTATAAGCAATTTCTGGGATGCTTTTTAAAAGTAATGATAACAGAGAGTGGCAGCCCAATGTCTTTAAATTTTATTACCCTAAGATGTAAATGATTAAGAAAGTACTTCAAAGCTATAGCGTACTACAGACAAAAAGTAATTTTTATTAATGGTCTTCAGTTACTGATAAAGTTACTTATTTTTGAAGTAGTTTTATTGGCATTTAATTCACATATCATGCAATTTAATAGTTCAGTCACATTCTCTCAACTGCATTGTTGTTAGCTCCCCACGACCCAGCAACCTCTTCTTCCCTGCCCTTTACCCACTGCCACGGAGTTGATAGCAGCTCAGGGAAAGCATATGGGACAAGGGAGAACTGCCCTGTGGGTTTTCAAGATTGTAACTCTTTGCAGGAGTAGAGAGCCTCTTCTTTCTCAAACTGAGTGACTGGTGGGTTTGAAATGCCAACCTTGTGGTTAGTAGCCCAACATGTAACCACTATGCCCCAGGGCTTCTGCACCTAGGTAATTATTAATCTAGTTATGGTCTCTACAGATTTATCTTTTCTGGAATGTATACAAAACACAAACAGGAAGCAAACAAAGAAAAATCAACAACAATGACAAAACAAAACAGAAAAACCACAATCAAAAAGCAAACAAAATATTAAAAACTGAAACCTCTTTAAAATAACTCAAAATGGAGATAAATTATAGGGTGTTACAAAGCTACTTCTATGTAAATTTTCACAGAGTGACTTCTATATCTAGACTTTTCTGCCTGGCCATGGCTCACATATAGGTTGTTGGAAATTAGGTTGCTGAGCATCTCTCAGATACAAGATTTCTTTGAGCTTATTTAATTTTGAGCCTAATGAACATTTTGACACTTTTGCCTATATATATCATTAGGGCTTATTGCTATAGGTTTAGGATGACAGTCATAATAAACATGTAGAGTACAATAAAAAGCACTTTTAATCTTGAAAGTGCTTTATAAACAACACTGATCAATGCTATGGGTGGATTAACAACATCAAACTGATTGGATTCTATTTCAAGGGCAATGAAGATATTGATGCCGGTATTCTATTTTAGGAGGTAGTATTGGTGGTTGTTAAGAATGCAAGTTCTGGAGTGAGGCCTTCAGAGTTTAAAATCTGACTCCATAAAATGCTGGTGTGGCATTGTGCAAATTCTTCCTCTGTTAGGAGCTCAGTTTCTTTACCTGTAAAATGGACCATTGTGGGTTTTCCATGAAGGAATCACTGTAACAAGTTAGTCCAGAAGATTCTAGCTACCATTGTTATGGTCACACTATGGCTGCTATTCCACCACTTGTCTGTCCATTTGTTGTATTGTGTGGCTTGTGTGTTGCTGGAAGCTATGCCACTGGTATTTCAAATGCAATTGGGGTCACCCAAAGGAAACAGGTTTCAGTGGAGCTGCCAGTCTAAGAACACACAACGAAGAAGGAATCAGCTGCCCACTTTGAAGGATAGACCTGTTGCAAACCTTATGCATAGCTTTGAAGCGTTGTCAGGTGTCCAAGGCCTAATGAATGGAAGCAAAGCACTGCTGGAAACAATGCCCGATGATGAGCATTTCCAGTCAGAGAGTATCCAAAATGTGATTGAGGAGGAATTTCTTTCACCAAATGGAGTCGACCATGGTAACATGAATGGGGTAAAACTTGTGGGAGTGGAGGCTTGGTATTTTCACTTGCCTCATATGCATGTGAAAGTTGGACACTGGATAAAGAAGACTGGAGAAAAACTGATGCATTTGAATAACTCTTACTACTTCTCATCTACCAATAACTCTTCATTGCATTGTCATCTGGATCTTTTACCCCAAGTGTATTAGTCAAGAGTATCAATAACTTTTGAAACAGTAGGCTTTTCATAATCATGGCTCTGTGTCTTCCTAAACAAAGGCAATTGTTTTATCATAAAGAAAAAAAAGAAACTAAATATTTCTCACTTTCCCTTTTTATTTACTGTAAAACCTTTGAAAGATTTGTGATTCTTCCCTCCATGCCACCGCCACCTTCTCACTGGCTCTGTAACTGTCTCTTTAAATGAAGAGTGTCTATCATTCAGTCAGTCAATATACAGATTTTTCTAAATTTCATCCCATTTGCCAGATGCTATGGTTGATATAGTAGAAAGAATATTGAACAAAATAGGCATAGTCCCTGACCTTTGGGAGTTAAGATCTTTTGGTTAAGGCATGCATTAAATGCATAATTAAACATATATGTGACTTCTAATTCCAGCTAGGTGACTTTTATAAAAAACACCCACTCCCATGTTGAGAAAAATAGTGAATATTGTGTGTTAGGCAGGGTTCTCTAGAGAAACAAAACCAGGGCACTAATGATTATATATTTATGCATAGGTTTATACAGTGAGAAGGAATATAACAGTTAATTAGTCCACACAGCAGTACAGAGGGTTCAGTTCAGTTCACTTCCATGGAACAGTTAATAAACTTGAAGTACTACTTCAACTCACGTGGGCTGCTGGGTCCAAGGTCAAGGAAGCAGACAGAGGAGTCCTCCTTCAGGCAAGGCAAGCAGAGTCTGCCCACAGGCAGCAAACAGCAGGGTGGATCACCAATAGTCAGTAGCTCATGAGTTTAGGGAAGCAGGCCTGGGTGAGATATCGGAATGCAAGCAATGCAAGGCGACAGGATCCACCAGCCTCAAGCTCAAGTGATGTATGCACCAGCAGCATGTTGAACCAGGTCTCAAAGGAGCCTCAAGCTCTAGCACATGATCCACGGATTGGCCTGGCCCACAGGTTATGTAGCTCACAGGTTGAGGCAGACAACTAGTTAAAGCAGCAGCAAGCTCCAGGATGCTCTGATCATCAGAGAGCAAAATAAAAGGGGGGAGGGAGCTTGCAGAGCCATTTATCTCTTTGCCCTTCAATAAAATTGAGATCTGATTGATCCCACATGTTCCTATTGGCCAGGTTAGCACAATAAACGTATCACATGTTGGATGCGGTATTTTGGAAATATAGTTGCTTAAAGTCAATAACGCCTACCTAGGACTGCCAGTCCTTGAGGTATAAAAGTCCCAGACATAAAGAAAGCAGTTTAGTTGACCCTTTTTTTATCTTTGTTTTTTATTTCCATTCTGTTTACTAATTTCTGTGTTACACAGCTCTGTGGGAAAATATTGTGGCTGCCTGCTTCTATAAAATGTACAGCCCTTGAGAGCCTGTGGGTCATATACTCTGTTCTATATGGTTGATATAAGTCGAAGCTAACTTGAGGGCAATGTGCTTTTGTAGTTTTTCATTTTTCTTGTATGTGGTGGTAGATTGTTTGGGTTTATATTGTATAGACTCGAGGGGTGGCGGCATGGCTTGGGTTTGCTGCAGGCATGAAAAGGGATACTGAAATTAGAGGTCAGGGCTACTGAAACAGTAAACACCCGAGGACTAACACCCATGAGGGAAAGGAAAGAAAAGCGAAACGTATATTTTTCCATGTGATTTTTCCCACAAGGTGTTGAATTTTCTGATTGTTAAACTATATGCCCCTTGAGCTAAACTGAGAAAAATAGCAAGGGTTTGATAAGAGGATTAAAAACAGTTAGAAATGACACTTCAGTTTCATTTTTCAAATCTGACACACACACAGAACAACAGCAGAACACACTAAACTTGTTAGGACATGTGTATCCATTTGGTAAAATCTGGAGACAGATAATACCAAGTCTACAACTTCTCATATGTAATATTTGCATCTAATTCAATATGACCAGGGATGGTGGGAAAGAGGACTAAAGAACCACATTCTTAGACAAATGAAGCAAAAAATAGAGTAGCAACTAATCCTCAAGTCATCAGAGGCAGAGCATTGTTACGCAGAAAGGTTTTGTTGTTTGGACTCAAGGTCTCTATTTTGGGAGACCTTAGGGAACATCCTAAGTTTTCACCAAGTCTCCAGAAAGTTCACACGTTATGAGTGAGTTTGTATGCTCTCTAGGACCTTTGGGGTTTTGCTAAAACTCCAGTGGGCCTGCCCTCGCAAAGCTTACAACAAACTTGAGTGATTTCACTGCTTAATCTGAAGTTTATACTAGTCAGTAGGAAAGATGGTCCAGAGTCTTCATTTGTATCTGTTTATTATGCATAATGTGACAGATAATGAAGTGGTCAAGTGTAAGTGGTCAATAAATTACAAAACAAAGATCACATTGCTAGCAGCCTTAGTCACAGAACTTCAAAATTAGTTCAAACAAATGTTCTAAAGAAAATAAAGGACATTATGAAAAGATTTATACCAAATTGAAATCCACAAATTACATATGAAATAATAAATCTATAAACTATATATGAAACTAAAAGCACATTCATGGGCTTTTCAGAGTAGACATAGCAGAAGATAGGACTAGGGAACTCAACAATCAATTGATATTTTTCAAACTGAAGCACCAAGGGAAGGAACAATGAAAAACAATAAAAACAACAAAGAGCCCCCAATAAAAGTATTTAATAAAAACATCAACAACAAAAACCCCCAACAAATTATAACTGACATATATGTATTTGAAGTACCAGAAAAAGAAGAGTGAGAAAATGGGACAGAAGGTATATTGATATAAATAACACCAAGGGTTTATCACACACACATACACACACACACACACACACAAATCACATAAGCCAAAGAAATTCAAAATCAGAATAAGTAGAAGAAGCCAAGTCCCACCTGGGAATATCACATTTCACTTATTTAATGTAAAAGACATAGAAAAAAATAATCTACAAAATAGCAGAGTTAGACCAGGAGACTTAGCAACGTTATACCTTGCTTTTCAACAAAAGTACAAATGCCAGAGTATTGGGGAATGATGCCTGGGAAATTGAAAGGTTAAAAATGAAAATGAAAATTGAGATTTACATACCCAGGAAAAATACTCTTAAAATGATACAATGAAATGTTTAATAATAAGAAAAGGTGAAAGTTGCTGCATATAGACCAATACTGTAAAATATATTAAGGGAAGTTCATCAGGCCAAAGCAAAAGATCCCATGGGGCAGCACTTCACTGCAGCCAAGAATGAAGAGATCCATAGAGAATACAGATGTGGGCTAGTAGAAAGAATAAATATCTGGACAAATAGAAACCAAGATAGGTGGTAAAAGCAACAAAAATAAAGCATATTGTAAACTGTATAACACCATCTAAGAGAAAGATATACAACAATCACCTTGTGACAAATGGTGGCAGAGCATTATAATGACTTAACCTGCAGTAAAATTATTACCAAATCAGTGATGTTGAAGAGCTCTTAAAGTACACCATTGTTGTTGTTAGGTGCTATCCAGTCAGCTCCAATCCCTGATGCTCCTGTGCACAACCGAACAGAACACTGCCAGGTACTGTACCAGCCTCAACATTGTGTCTAGCCTTGTGTTCATTGTTGCAGCCACTGTGTCAATCCATCTGGTTCAGGGCCTTCCTCATTAGACCATCAAAAACCAAGGAATCATATCATAATATCTTAGGTTAATACTAAAAAAATACTGACAGTGCGTACAAATGAAGGAAAAACTAAAAGAAGAGAACCAATGAATAATAAGCAAAAAATTGAGTGAAAAAGGGAACAAGAAAGAAGAAAGGAACAAAAGTTACTGTGATGCTTTAAAAAATGCCATCATACACACAAACCCACCCATACCAGTAATTGCATTTATATAAATGGTCTAGCCAATTCAGAACAAAATTGTCAAACAGAATTTTTAAAATCAGATAGATTTTATTTTAAAGAGATACTTTAAATACAAAGAGAAATTTCAAAAGTAAAGAAATGGAAAAGCTAATAACAGACAAAGAAAACTTCAATAAACTTAAATATCATTAGAGATAATGATGAACATCATATAATAACAAAAAGATAGGATTTAGTAGGTGGGAAACAATCATACATCATTGTACTATAAGTTCAAAGTATATAAAATAAAAATTGATAGGATAGACACAGAAATAGACAAATTTACACTCATAGAGATCTAAAACTACATCCAAATAATTGATAGCAAATACAGATAAACATTTGCATAGATGCAGATTTTTTTAACATTAATGATAAATTTTTCACTATGTAGAAAACATGACATTCTAATAATTGCATAATACACATTTTTGATGTTCACATAAGACATTTTCCAAATTAGATAATAACCTGGCCCTGAATCAGGTCTCATAAATTTTCTAGAATTGATTTAATACCATGTATTCTCTGGTAATTATTGAATTAAATTACAACTCAGTAATGGAAGAAACCTAGACTAGAAAATATATATTGATAAAAAGGAAGTCATAATTGAAATTAGAAAATACTTTGAGCTTAAAATATTATATATAAAGTTATATGATTCATTAAAAATCTGTGCTTACAGAAACATGTAGAGCTTTGAATATATATATATTATTATATATATATTATATATATATATATATTAGGCAAAAGGGAATAATTAGAAACTAAGCTGCTAATTCAACAGGAAGCCAGAAGGGGGAAAAAAAGCAGTAAATCAAGCCATAAAAAGTTGAGATAAGTGGTGTTAACAAACCCAGGGACAAGGGAACAACAAGTGATCCAAATTGGTGGTGAGGTGGGTGTGGGAGGCCTGGGAGGGCATGAACAAGGGTAATGTAACAAGAGGAAGTGCTGAAACACTGGAGGGGACTCAGCATGATAGTGGGACAGGAGGAAAGTCAAGGGAAATAGAGGAAAGAGCTGGGAGGCAAAGGGCATTTATAGAGGTCTAGATAAAGACATGTACATAGGCAAATATATGAGGATGGGGAAATAGACCTATGCGCCTATATTTATAGGTTTAGTATTCTTAAGGGCCCCTGGTGGCATAGTAGTTATGCATTGGGCTGCTAACTGCCAAGTCAGCAATTCAAAATGACCAGCCACTCTACAGGAGAAATAGACCTATGCAAACAGCTTCATCTCCCTTCCTCAGAGAAGCTGGTGAGTTTGAACCATGGACTTGCAGTTAGAAAACCTAATTTACTGTGCCACTAGGTTCCTTCAGACTATACAACTGAAAAAACTCATTGATACTGAGACACTTCCAACTCATAGCAACACCATAAGACAGAATAGAACTGCTCCTGTGGGATTCTGAGACTGGAACTCTTTATGGGACTAGAAAACCTCCTTCTTCTACAGAGTGGCTGGTAGATTCATGTGGATGACCTTGTGACTAGCAGCCCGAAGTATAACCACCAGGGCTCCACTGTAGGACACAGAAAAACTCTTCCTTTGGGTTTCTGAGATTATAATTCTGTTTTTTAATTTCTGTTTTCAATAAATACTTTTATTGGAGGATCTTACAGGTCTTATAAGAATCCATTGTATCGAGCACATTTATACATATGTTTCCATCATCATTTAAAAAACATGTTCTTTCTATTTGAGCCCTTGGTATCAGCTCCTCTTTTCTCCCTCCCTCCCTCCCCTTCGTGACCCCTTGATAAAGTATAAATTATTATTATTTTCATATCTTATACCATCCGCTGTCTCCCTTCACCCACATGTCTGTTGTTCCTCTTTCTCCCCCTTCTCCCAAAAGTACATTAAAAAAAATCATTTTATTGGAGGCGCCTACAATTCTTATCACAATCCATCCATCCATCCATCCATTGTGTCAAGCACATTTGCACATTAGTTGTCATTATCATTCTCAAAATATTTGCTTTCTACTTGAGCCCTTGGTATCAGCTCCTCATTTTCCTCCTCCCTCGGTGCTGCCCCCTCCTTCATGAACCCTTGATAATTTATAAATTATTATTATTTTGTCATATCTTACACTGTCCAACGTTTCCCTTCAAACACTTTTCTGTTGTCCATCTTCCAGGGAGGAAATTTTATGTAGATCCTTGTAATTGGTTCCTCCTTTTTACCCCACCTTCTCTCCAAACTCCAGGTATCACCACTCTCACCACTGGTCCTGAAGGGGTTCTTAATGGGAGTACAAAGTCTTGTCTTTCTCCTGTAGAGTGGCTGGTCATTTTGAATTGCTGACTTGGCAGTTAGCAGCCCAATGCATAACTACTATGCCACCAGGGGCCCTTAAGAATAGAATAGGTAAGTCAATATTGTATCAGCAGGTTGTTGAATGCCTTGTATTTGTCCCCAAGTCCTAGCAACCACACACACACACACACACACACACACACACACACACACACACACGTGAGGGCCCTTTTCTTTTGTGCTGACCCTGCTTTCAAGTACCACCTGCTCCTCTGGGAACAGACCCCGTCATTGGGTCTGAGAGCTGCTTCTTTCTGTGAATGCATTTGCTTTATAAATGTTGATCAAAATCCGAGAGTTAAAATGAAGAAACCTATTTTAACAGATTGCAAGAAACACTTGACACTCTAGAAGATTAGTGAGGGCCTCCTAGAGGATATGCTTTATCACCTGCAAAACGTGGGCGGAGTGAGCTAGGCAAATTCGGTGGTAGGGCTGTGTAGGTCAAGAAAGTACATACTGTCTTGAGGTGAGAGAGGCCATGGTACATAAACACATCAACAACATGGAATCTGTTACACCCGGAACCAAGCAAGCAAGGAGCAATATGGTGTTCGATGTAATTGAGTTATGTTTAAAAGACCTAACCAAATCATGCAGGATCTTTCAAGACCACAACCTTGAGATTTTCAGTGTAATTTTTCTTCATCTTCCAACCCCTGTAAATAGAGTGGAGCCTCAGGCCAAGAATGCTTTAAATAACAATTTGCTAAATGAAATTGATTTTTTATAAGTTAACTTATTAAACGTGACTATTTCATTCAATCATTGATGGCTTTTGCCTACAGAATGTCATACAAAGTAGCTAACTATCTTTTAGAATTAGTCTTTGTTGAATGTTTGAAAACAAAAACAAACAAAACCATCAAACTTCCCACAGGTCTATAGCATTGTAATGTCAGGAAAAAAGAGCGAGAGATTTGTATTTTGAAAAAGTCTCCAGATCTACTCAGTAAAGCATATTCCTACCATCTGGCCAAGCTATTCTTCAGGATATTTGGCTAAGAAAAATGAATAATGCATCCATATGAAGACATTTAATTAAATGTCCATAGCACCTATATTCACACATGCCAAAAAAGTGGAAACAACCCAAATGTTTACCAAATAGGTGAATGAATAAATAAAGTGAAAAATTACTTAGCAAAACAAAGGAGTGAACAACTGATATAAGCAACAAGATGGATAAATCTCAACAAATATGCTTATGGCAAAAGAGAATGTATTAGATGAATCCACTTACATGGAATGCTTTTAAAAAGTATTAAGATGAATGAATAATGATAAAAAGAACAACAATGAATGCCTCGATCTAGGGCAGAGGGGATGGTCAAATGTCCTGTAATGGTTGGGTGGTGATTTTTAAAATGTATTTTGTACTATTTACACGAATGACTTGCGTGCTATATATATTTTTGGCCAACTGCATACCCTACACTCCACACCCCTAGTCAGTGGAGTATTTTTCTAAAAATTATGCTACTTATTTTTAATATCATGATCAAAAGCCAAATGTCATAGCATGCTTACAAAAATTCCTGAGGGTGGGAGTGTGTGCAGATCAGCAAAAAAATATAAAAAGAGATAGCTTAGACCCTATGTTGGTTGTTTGCACAAAAATATAGTACATCTGTCAA
Source organism: Echinops telfairi (assembly GCF_000313985.2). Taxonomy (NCBI): domain Eukaryota; kingdom Metazoa; phylum Chordata; class Mammalia; order Afrosoricida; family Tenrecidae; genus Echinops; species Echinops telfairi. Next base: position 63,573,484 of record NW_022111324.1, on the reverse strand, counting down.
AACATAATGAATTTCACTATTTTCAATGAATGTAATTTTTGCATTAAATTACACTTTAGTAAAGCTGATATTGTAAACACTAGTGGAACCTCCGAGACCATTTTAGTTAAATACCCTTGAACTGTGAAACCAAACTTACCCCTGGGGCTACCTCTATGGCCAAATAACAGCTAACTCTTCAAGATGAACCGTCGCCCTCATGAGGAGCATGTCCCTCAGAATAATAAATGATAGGGGAGCTAAAGGGTAGCTGGAATAGTGTTGTAGAGAGGGAATTATAAAGAATATTACAAAACAAAAATGTGCAAAAATTGTTGAATGGCTAAGTAAATGGCTTATGGGCTGCATCCGAGCTCTTGTAGCTAAATAAGGAGAAAGTGGAATCCAACTTAACACCAATCCAAGACTGATTGCCACTAGACAGAGGTCAGAAAAACCGCCCCCTTCAACTTCTTTTATCCTACTCTGACACCAAATGGCTCTCCCCTGGCACTTTAGAACTCTGCTGGGTTCCACAATCCATTGCAGTGGATACACAGAACTGACAGAAAATACCATGACTATGGGGGTTTATCATGGAAGTCAACAGGTTATTGCAAGTTGGGATCAGAGAACATTAATGATACAGCCCTTTGTCTATAACAGCACCTCTTCTCAGCCATACCTGCACTCATCTCTCTATGTTGCCCATTATTTCAGCGTGGTGACCCTTTGGTCTGCTCTACTTGTGCAAGTGTTACAAAGCTCCTTGGCCACGGTAAATGGCTGAAAATGGTCTCCAGTCTGCAAGCCAGCCTCCTGGCCAAAGGCATTCTGATTCAGTCAGTGCACGAGCTGGGAAAGCCCACTGCTCTCTCGTGGTTTTAGCATCTTCTTCTACTTTGTCCCGTGGGCTCATGACTGACCTCCAGTGCCTCTGCTGCCTTCCTCGCCTCAGACAGGGGCTCTCCTCTGATTAACTGGGGACTCTTCTTTCTCGATGCTCACGGGGCTCCTTGTTCTCACATCTGAGATGATGCACCTGTTACCCAGCAGAACGTAAAACCGGCCAAGCACTGATTAGAGCCCTCTACTCCCTATGGATCTATAGTTGCCAATAGAGCTATGGAGGCTAATCGAAAGTATATGCCATTGCTACGGGGTCTAACTGTATCCAAAGGAGCTCAGGACTAGTCAGTGCATTACGATAAAACATGGTTGCGCTTTTTCTCTCCAAAATGTCTTGAAGCAATTTGTTTCTAAAGGTTTAATAACCTCTTGGAGAATGCTTTGCTTTCGAATCAACTTTTTAAAAAAATGTGGTTTGGGCCCAGGTTTACAGAGCCAATTATTTTGCCATTGCAGTGAAGCGCGATTACTTGCTATGTCACTGGTATTTCAAACGTCGGTTACGGGGAATCTGGGTAGAAGAGCCATCACAGCATGCCCTTCTCCAGGGCGTGCTCTCTCCCAACAGCACGTCCAAAGGACGCGAGACAAGGTCCTATCGTCCTGGCCTCTGAGAAGGCTGTACTTCTTTCGAGAGAGATGTGCTTGTTCCTTTGGCAGTCCATGGTATTTCCAGTATTCCTCACCAGCACCATAATTCACACGCATCAGTTCTTCCGTCTTCCTTCTTCAGTGTCCAACTGTCGTGTGCAGATGAGGGCATTGGAGACACCATTTATCTGTCAGGTTGTGGTGGATTGTGTGTTGCTGTGACACTGGAGGCCACGTCCCTGCTATTTCAAAGGCCAGCAGAGTCCCCTGAGGTGAACGGGCTTCAGCAGAGCTTCCAGCCTTAAGAATAGACTCTGAAGAGATAATATGCTGTCCACGTCTGCGGAATTAACCACTGAAAATCTTATCAAAACCCCATCGGCAGTTCTCTGAGGCCATTCTACTCTTCTCGTCCAGCAGGGTCCCCGTGAATCAGAAACAACAGCAGGGACATGTTCTTAATAGAGTAGGACACGAGCAAATGAACTTCGCAAAGCTGTGCTGACAGCAAGACTTGTACAATTTTCATTAAGTAACATTTTAAATACAAAATAGGCATTTTAGGATTTCCTTAATATTAGGACTGGGATATTTATAAACAGAAGGTTGTTGGTTTGTCTAATTTTCAGTTAATTTCATCATAAGAAGGAATGTTGCCAGTGAAACTGTGAAATACACATTTGAATATGCAGTTGACCGGTTCTTTCTTTGATGCGATTGCACCTCTGTAATGTATTTTTCATAGCTCACATAATTGGTGTTAATATGCTATGTTATTAAGTTTAACTGAGAAAAATAGTTTGCTGAAAACTGATTTCTGCACACTTATAAATTCAGTAGTCAGTAAAAAATTAGAGAAATATAATTAAGGATTGCAAAATCAATTTGACACTCACTTAAAATGTGTTGAGTGGAGGCCTGATGCAGCAGCCTACATCTGAGGCTGTTCTCCCTTGTTTACTTCATAAAACTGTGCAAATTAGAACTTTAATTTACAGAGCTCCTAATGCCTCATTACAAACTTTCAGCGAGTTTTCAATTTTGAATTTTCTTTTCCCCCTGGGATTTAAAATGCAACATTATCTCTGTTATGAAGGAGCCTGGTAGTGTGTGGTTACACGTTGAGCTGAAATCCGCAGGGTTGACAGTTCCAAACCACCAACAGCTCCACGGGAGAAAGACTGGACGTTCTACTCCAGTAAACAGTTACAGTCTTAGAAAACCCACAGGGGGTCGCTATGTGTCAACTTTGACTCGATGGCAATGAGTTTGATTTTTGAATCTCAATTACGTAGGCATGTGCAAGATAATACATTGTTGAATTGTAATCTAAGCTGCAGATGGAAAAAAAAATCACATCTCAGGGAAGACACCAGAAGTATCTATTGGTTGCTTTATAAGTAAATCATTTATGTTAATTTGCTTTGTTGTTTTTATTCTTATCTATGATTCACCGCTCTACTGGACTTTTAGGATATCAAGCAGAAATCAAGTATACTGTGTTGTGCCTTGCTCTCTTGGTCTATGAAAATCTACATTTGATGACTTTTATCCTTATATTATAATGCCGTTTCTACCTAGTAGTAAACTGTAGTCAAAACCTTAAGTGCTGGGTTAAATGTAACCCCCCCAAATGTGCTTGTTATTCCTGTTAACTACCCTGGAGTTGGTTCCAATTGCTAGAGACCCTAAATGCAAAAGAAGGAAGCACTATCCAATGCCTGCATCATTCTCGCAATTGATTATGCTTGTGTCGATCTATCACATTGAGCATCTTCCTAATTTTCATTTATCATTTACCAGAAATGATATCCTTCTTCAGGGACAGGAATCTCCTGATAACATGTCCAAAGAACTTGAGTCCAAGTCTTGCTGTGCTTCACTCTAAGGAACAATCTGTTGTACGTTCTCCAAGACAGATTTGTTTGTGTTTCAGACAGTCCATGGTGATTTCAATATTCTTTATCAATACCATAACTCAAATGCATCAGTTCTTCTCCAGTCTTCCTTATTCATTGTCTGGTCTGTAGAACTGGATGTATTATCAGTGTTTCAGACCTCCTATGAGGAATTATTCTAGGACATACTCCCCCTTCTTACCACATTGTATCTCCTGTCCCCAAGGCTAGATACTTGATCCCTTCTTTCTACCCCTGGCCCTTGCTCTACTGTCCACATTAGGGAAAGTGAATCATTGTATATATTGGACTAATTGGCATCTTCCAGGAATTTGGAATGGAATCTAGAGCTAACCGTTCAGTCTTGTATTGCTCATGAATAGAACATACATCATAACTGAAATTAGAAGTGGACCGAGGTATAGTCTTGGAGAAGAGACAGAGAGACAGGTTGATCTGTATTCTTGATATTGACTTCCAAAACACACAACTGTCTTGGGTTAACAGATTCCTCCTTTTTCTTAAAAGAACTAGTAACCATAGATTCTAAAGCAGTGGTTCTCAACCTTCCTAATGCTGTGACCCTTTAATACAGCTCCTCATGTTGTGGTGACCCCCAACCGTAAAATTATTTTTGTTGCTACTTCATAACTGTAATTTTGCTACTGTTATGAATGAGGCGACCCCTGTGAAAGGATCATTCAACCCCCAAAGGGGTCATGACCCAGGTTGAGAACTGCTGTTCTAAAGGATCTTAAAAAGAAGTTACCAGTGTTGAATGGAAGTTGAAGCAACAGGACTTAAGGGTCAGAGACAGAGTCAAATAAGTGTGTGGGTGGCAAAGCCTTCAGAGATAAATAGTAAAAACAACCAAGAAGGAAGCCAGACATGTAGACAAAGCATCTTCCTGAAAGTCAAGGAAGAAATGCCATGAGTGAGGCAGCAGTTACCAGATAAACTGTTGTCCAGAAGCCAGCTTTGCTAACAACTAAAAATACAGAGTTAGATTTCTTACATTTAAATTATTTATATGTCCTGATACTTGGTTAAATTACTTTAAAAATATGTTTTATAATTTGAGCCCTCTCCAAATTCCTGTAATGTACTTCTCAACACACACTGGATAAATCAATAGTCATGAATTCTAAGGCTTTATTTTCAAATTGTATGTAATTTTAGACAATGATATTCTTTTTTAAAGAATATTATACTATTGGGGTCTCATACAGCTCTTATCACAATCCACTCATCCATTCATTGTGTCAAATACATTTGTACATATGTTGCCATCATCATTTTCCAAACATTTTCTTTCTACTTGAGCCCTTTGAATCAGCTCCTCATTTCCCCCCATTCCTCCTCCACTCTCCCCAACTCAAGAACTCTTGATAATTTATAAATCATTATTATTTTCTCATGTCGTACACTGATCGAGCCAATTATATTCTTAAAGTATTGTTGAAATGTGTTTCCATTAGTTTGGACTTTTATATTGTCAATTAAAAGCTATGTTAAAGATCTGCTTTCCATGTATTTAAAATCAAATATTCCTTAAGCCATATAATTTCTTCTAGGAGAATCCTTTGCTCTTTTCTTACTCTTTTTTGTCTCCTCCAAAGGCATGTATTTAAAGTATGGGTCATTTCTCATCTGAAAGCTAAGAAAGATTAGCTACACCGTTAACTGATTCACTTGATATTTTCTCACTGTATAGCATTATAGCAGCAGTTTCTTAGCCATTCTGATAAGATAAAATGTTCATAACACTCAGAGGATAAACGAGTATCATCACTACCTCAGATCCCTTTAAATCCAATTTCCTGATCTGCATGAGATTGTGGAATTTGCTTTCATTTAGAAGTTTCCCCAAAGGATATTCTGAAATAGCTACCGGGTTGCTCCTGGCTTGTTGTTGACAGTGAAAACAGCAGGTAGAGTGCTTTTTTGCTGTCCAGTAGATACAATAGCAGACCAAGGCTTCCTGTGGTGCATTTACTGACCAAGCCTAATCATTTCATACTTTCTTTAGAGATGGTCCTGGAAAATGAAACAAGTGAATTTGACAGTCCCTTTAAATTCCATAAGGACACCTATCACATTGCATCCAGTAATTGATTTTAAACTAATTGGTCATTAGTCTCATGGTTCCTATGTCTGGTGTTTTGATGGAACATCCATGGGCAATTTCATCTTAAATAAATAGATATAATAAGCTGAAGGAAAAGTGATGTCTTTGAATTGTGTGTTGGCAACGAATATTAAAGATCACATAGACTGCCCAAAGAATAAATAAATTTGTCTCAGAAGAAGTATATCCATATTGATCCTTCGAAGCAAGAATTCTGACTTTGTCTCACATCCTTTGAACTTGTCAACAAGACGGACCAGTCCCAGAAGGAGGACGTCACACTCAGGAAACCAGAAGGTCTGAGATAGAGAGGAAGTCCTGCAGGAAGACAGACCGACCCTATGGCCGCTAAGCGGGCTCAACCACAGCATCAGTTTGAAGGATGGGCATTGGACTTGGGGTTATTCTTGCCTATTATAAGTTGAACCCAAGGAAAAAGAACTCTCGCAGCAGGCAGAGCAATACAATGCAAATTATAATTAATTAATTTGTCTACCAATGACCCTCTTTATTTTCTTTAAAGGACTAATTTTAGTGGACTCACCTCCAACTTTCCACTCTCCTGTGTTGTTCAATCATAAATGGAAGGATCGTATGTAATTTTTATCAAGCAAAAATTAAATAATACTATCTGTTGGTGTCACTTATATGCATCAGCCCACTCCACATTATTAACACTTAATAGTCATGAAACATTGCTCTAGGTCATGTATCTAATAGAAATATTGGTAAATTAATTTTATTGATTCTCGTCCCCAACCATCACAATTTTACACTGGTTTACATCTGAGGGAGCACGTCATAGCACGCTGCTGTTGTGGGGGGTGATGAGGGAAAGGAAAAAGCAACTGCCATCCTGTGTTTTATTAGTAGAATTGTCTAGGATAAAATAAATGAGATTATTGGACTCCAAGGGACAATTCTGGAGTCCTGATAGGGGCACCATGTTACATTTGGGGTGGCATGCTTTTTTGAAACACTGACAAATTTGGCAGAGATTTCAAAGGAGAGCAACAAAAAATGATGAAGAGCCTTGGAAATGGGGCCTGTAAGAAAAGGTTGAGAGACCCGAGCATGTTCAATCTCGGGGAAAGAAGACAGAGGGGACACGTGGTAACTATTTACAGATGCATAAAGAGGTGTTTTCAAGAGGAGAGGGACCTATTTTTCTCATTAGTCAACAAAGACACTTCAAGAGTAATGGGTTTAAAAGTCAGTGGGGGAAATTCAGGTTAAATATTAGACTAAATTAGGTTAAATTTAAATATTTAAAAGTTTACGATTCCAAATATAATTAACCTGTGAAGACTAAATCAAGGTAGAATTGGCATAAGATTGCAAGAGTGAAAACAAATCAGAACCGAATGCAGGGGTTAATAATTAAAAGTTTCCATTTTCATAGACAGCAGCATATTTTAAAACACACGCACATTTACTGATCTCCCACAAGCATAGAAAATAGGGGAGTATCAAATGCTTTCGCAGCTGAGGAAATGAAATTTCATATGTGTTGCTTTTATAGATGTTTTGTTCATTTGTCTGCTTTTCAGAGTAGGTGAAATATTGTCGTAGTCTAGGACAGAGAAGCAGTCCTAGTACCCGACTATGGACAAGTTGACTCTGGGTTTACCATGGTAACTTGCTGCCTTGTAACGTGTAATATCATTCTCGTTGTCGGGAGCTCTTGTTTCTTTGATGGGTCATGAGTTCTCTTGTTTCATATCAATGACCTATTGTGAGGTTTGGTCAATATGTAAACTGCAAACCAGGTAGAGATTTTTATCTTAGTGAAGGAAAAAGAAATATGAATGATTTTTATTTATTTTATCTGTATCTTTCCTTTGTCTTCGGCTCTTTACAATTGAGAAGTAAATTCACACCCAACTATTAAAGATTAATAAACCAATGCCCAATCAAAAATGATATCTGGAATTAATGTAATATGGGAAGATCTGTCTTTTGCTGTCACCTCATAGGAATTTATTTATGCATTCATTTCTATTTATTTTATAAGTGCCATATTCCCCACCTATGAAAATGAAATCATGATACCCTCTGGGAGAATCCGAAAACAAGAATGAAAGCATGTTGATCCACTTCAATGTACTTCTTTCTTACTGTTAACTTTGAGAAGGGGAAAGTGAGTGTTGTTTTAGTGTGTTGCGATTTTATTTGGATTATTCCTTTCTTGTTTCTTTTTCAGCCTCCGCTTTCCTCCTCTTCTGTTTTTTTTTTCTAATTTCGTATCCCAGAGATCAAGTTTAATGTCTTATTTCTAACATTTAACATTTAAGTAACCTAATGTAGGTATTGAAGGAGTACTGCTAGGACTGTGAACTAGACATCGGGCTACTACTCACAAGGTCAGTGGTTCCAACCCACAGTCACCTCCCCTAGGAGGGAGATGAGGCCAGGTGCTCCTGTAAGATTTACAGTCTTGAAAACCCTCTGTAGAGTCGATCAGAATAGGAATAGACTCCGTTTGGTTTTAGTAATAGAGGTATCCAGTCATGGTTTGTTGAATGAGTGATGAATAGATAGATGAATCAATGTTTACAATTGGATACTATTTCTAGGAGGTTAACAAGACATTAAAAGTAGTGTATATGCTGGTTGGGATAGTATGTGAATTGCTGAAGCCTGGACAATATGAGTCCGCCCTGAGGTATCTCAGAAGAAATACCTAGTGGTCTTCTGGAATCGACCATTGAACAGCCATGGAGTACAATTCTATTCTGAACCACGTGAGATCAAGAGTTGGAACCAATTTGACTGCGACTTGGTATTCCTCAATGAAATGATTGTTTTTTTCAGCAAGTACACCCACATGTACATTGATTTATATATATATATGCAAGCCAGATAATCAAATCTTGCTACAGGACTAAAAGACCATGATCCTCACCCTCTAGGAGCTCAGTCTAGTGAGAAAGAGACGTGCAATAAGTACAGTGTTTTGTAGAAAGAGGTCTCTTTTCCCACAACGGGAGGTTGCTGAGGTCACAGCATCATTAAAGGAAGGTCTCTTGATTGTCTGAACTAAGCACACAAATTGTAGAGAAGTAAACCAAGAGGCTGGTTATATTGCAAGGCTCTTCGTATGCTAAATAAGCTTGTTCTTAGGAAGTTTGCTAGGGAATGGAGGAGTTTTAGGGGAAATTTCAGCCTCCATTGACTCCTGAGAAGCTCCATAGGGTGCCAGCCTTCCCCACAGAGCCCACAGGACCCCCCAGCATTCCTGCAGAAGACTGCAGCAGGGAGCTGACTGAGGAGACAGAGAAGCTTAATGGCCCCTCTGTGCATCATGTTGAAAGAGGCTCTAATTTTTGTTTTCTTATTAGATTAACATGTATACATTGCAGGTAAGCATCTTAATTAAACTTGTAGGAAGTTGCATAATATATACTCCCTGTCTTAACTTTCTCAGCGCACCAAATAACAAAATCTATTTGCCCAATTATGAAAGTGGATGGAAAACGTAAACTGTAATTTGAGTAAATAGGATTTGCAGCTCCTCCGCTCTCGCCAAGTTCTTAAGTCAGTAGCAAAGTTTGAAATGCAAAGAAGTAAATCTCCTAAGGGAACAATTCCATTTCATCTGTGGAGAAAAGACATATGTTTTCACTGATGAAACCTCTGTGGTAGAGGCAAAGCCCACCCCAGGAAAAACTTCAAGTAAGAAGTGGGCCTTCAGCATCTCCACAACCCAGTTTCATGCTGCTCTCTCCAGAGCTTAGCACCGTTATGTCCACCCAGGCTTCTTGTTCCCCTTCGAAGCTTTCCCCCAAGGCCTGCTCTTCCGGCTGATTACCTTGGTCCCATGAGGAAATTGTCTGCCTAAAATGCAGAGTGGACCTGTCTTGTGCCCCGTTCCTTCTGGCCCCTGATCTGGACAGTAGGCGAAACTGACAGATGTCACTTTGACAGCATGTCATCGATTAAAACATGTTCCTAGGTTTTCTTGCCCTTACTAGTGATGTGGGTTTGCTTTTTCAGATGCCTTCTGAAGACAATCTCAGAACTCAATCTCAGAATGGGCTTAAATTGTTATTCTGTGGGGAAGAAGGTGAAGGAGAATAAACCTTGGCCACATTCATAAGTTCAGTCATGTGTGAAAGCTTCATTTATTATTATTTTTGAGTAAATATATATTGAAAGACAAAATACCAGGCACTGTGTCACAACATGAAGATGTCTAAGCAAAGAAGGCACAATTCATGACCTTAAGTTGTCTACATAGTACAGTATTCCATATAAGTCATTCATCCATTCATCATATATATTTATTGAACATCTACTGTAGACCAAGCATTGTGCTAAAAACCAGAGAGAAACACACAATTCTCCCCTTCTGGAAGCTGCTTTCTAGTATGGTAAGATCAACAAAAATTATGCAAATCATAGCTTCTTTCATCAAAATGACTATTGTATAGGTCTGAAAAGTATAAGCTTTTTAACCTTGAAACTTCATAGTAATACAGTAAAATTGTCTTGGCCCATTTTTGAGAAGATTAGAGATATTACTCTTATTTAAACTACATAGCGATCAGTATTTGATTTGGAAATATTAGGTTGAATTTTCATAAAATAAAATTCAAAAAACCTCACTGTTATTAAGTCCATTTTGATCCCCAGACGCCCTACAGAACAGCGTAACACTGTCCCTGTGGGTTTCTGAGACGGTAAATCTGTACACATGTCGAGAGCCCTACCTTTCTCCCGTGGAGCAGCTGGTGGTTTCGAACTGTTGCTCTTGTGTGCAGCAACCCAGCATGTAATGCACTGTACTACCAAGACTCCTGCTCTGAGGAACAGTAAGTCCCAATGGAGGTGGGGTCCATGCAAAGATATGATTGGGGCGGGGGCATGGTGGTGCCCACAGAGGAGCGCCAAAAAGTTGGGCAGAGTAGAGAGAGGGCATGTACTGAACAGCAGGATCATATTATGAAAAATCTGGCAGATAGGTTTGAATTCATTGAATCTATTTAGAAGTCCATTGTAAGTAAACTAAATAAACTTCAACCCCATGGTCTCTTCTATGTCAGAGTCTTGCTCTGTGTGTTTCCAGATGATAAAACTCTGTCTCTTTTAAGTGTTATCATAAAGCATATTGAGAAGTCAGCCTGAAAGTTAGTATCAACATGCAATGCAGTCTTGGGACTAGAAGGAAAGATATATATTTTTCTATTTTGTAGACACATTTTTTAGTGGAAGGGGAAAGAAATTCCACACCTTGGGTCAGCTGTGACTCAAGGGTGCATTACGGCTTTCAGATTTTTAACAGCTGGTCCCTGAGGGGACGGGGAGATGGATTTTATTCCAAAGTGGTGACAGGGGCAAATGTCAGCTCATGGGAACAATTTTGGGCAAGTTCAAAGTCAGTAAATTTATCGTGTCCAAGTTTGGGCAAGTTTAGTAATGATGGACTGAATGTGGTGGAATTCCTACACTTGTTTTCTGACCTTGGCTGATCTTCTTCAGGAGTTCATAATTAGGGGTCATACTGAAGCTGAGAAAGTGAAGAAGGAAGAGATTGGATGAGAATAATTAGAATTGGATGGACATAAATAGGCAACATAGAATGGAGTGAAAATAGAGAGCCATGTGGGGCATGGGGACCATAAAACCTGCAGGTTGGGCTGAGCAAGGGAAAGCCGTGTGAACTTACAGTAAATTATAACCAAAAATATTTATCAGAAGTTATGGTTTCCATTCTGTCTGTTTGTTCGTTTGCCTCCTTTGCCATTCTGGCCTCACGTGGCTGCCCCGAAGTCCTTCCAGGCTGACAATGCACCACACGCCGTCCCATCATCAGCAAAGGGTATTCCGCCCCGAGTCAGAGGCAGGCCGAAATTAGATGATCTAATATCTCCTGCTAGTTATTATTGCTAGAGCAGAGTCAAATAAAAATTAAAATCCATCAAGTGATCAGATAGAAGTCAATTAAGAAGGTCAATAAAAAGCAGAGATGGGCCAAAAGAGAGGCTCGGTATGCTGAAAAATGCCAGGAAAACTAAAAGGCAGGAAAAACACAGTAGCACGGTCTTCCCCCTGTGGCCTCGGGGATGTGCGAGCAAATTAATTAAGCTCATCACCCATGAAAGAGGACTATGGCTGGAGCAATGTCTGCACTGACGACATAATAGTTGTGGTTCCTTAACCTAGATTTTTACTTCACTTTTGCACATTTTTTAACAGGTGGAGCCATGAATCCTGTGTGTGTGTGTGTGTGTGTTGCCTTACTTCTTAATGCTGCACTTTTGAGGAATAAAAAGTATTGAGAGGCACATTGAAGAACTATTTCTACAGAGCCATCTAGATCATAACAGCCTAGTCCTGCAATGAATCGTGGGAACAGCTTCATTCAATTGTGCATGGGGTCGCCATGAGTGAGTTTTGCATCAACTCCATGGCCACTAACGATACCAGCAGCAACACTACATACTAGCCATTGTATCTGGCTAAACAATAAGATACACAGATTGCTGACGTATTCTGTTTTCCAAACGCTTATAACATGGTGACACCGTGAGACTAACTTTCACACGTGGCTTGTACAAAACAGTGATTGTGATGCAATCATACTTTCCCACAGTATCTCATAAAAACTTTGCTTCTGAGACTTATTTAAAATTGAATAAAGTTATAAAGATTTTGTATACATTTAAGTGGATTTGATGTCTGATGATAGGAAAGCAGTGTGTGGCTCTCTGAAGTTCTCACCGTTCTCTTTATGTGATGTAAACCCAGTCGGCCACATGTGAAAAACTGGCTTGATTTATAAATACTGTTCTGGTAGTTTGATTCTACAGACTTCTAATTTCTGATCTTGAATGAATCACCACGTGTAAAGTTAACAGGACCAAAAAGATATTATTGAAACCCGTTTCATCAGTCTGACCCTCTTATTCCTTCAGATGTTTATAATCTACTAGTTTAAAGAAACATTTAATACAATTAAAAAAAAACAAACGTTCAGATAATGATTCTAAGAAGGTAAGATTGTGGGGAGTATGGACACTTTTTGTCTTTCTTTATATTTCATGATTCTTAAGTTTGTTTTTTTCTTGCTCCCATTTAACCTATAGATATAGGGATCTAATAAAAACAAATACCATGATACATTTTACTGGCATGACTATATATGAAAGTATACTTTGTTCCTCAAAAAATATATATTATAAAGTATAAGTACATATGTGTGTATGCATATGTGTATGCTTGTATATGTTTAAATTACATATGAGATTTTTAACATTGTAAATTAAAAACAAAAATCATTATTCTTTTATCTAATAGTACTTAGGGCAATGATTGACACAATTTTTAAGAATTTATTCTTATATGTAAATTGACCTTACATAACTAAAGAGGAAAAAAATGATTTGCCTGATTCAGAAAAATATAATCTAATCAGTAAGAGGGCTAAAATTTTATAATTCCTCATGCAAAATTAATTTAATGTAAAAGTATGAATTGGAAAATTTTCATGTATTTGCAAATACAACATGGCACTGTACCTATGTAGTAGATCAAACACTGAGAGGACTTATCAAGATATCCAATAACTAGTATAATCTTATTTTCTGTGTTTCTACCTGCCATTTATCACAGAAATGTAATATATTAAATTGGGCAAGATAATTAGTTGGACAATTAATTTTATCAAGAGGTTTCGTATATTCTTAAAAAGAAGACATTGTTTAAAAATTGTAAATTGCTCTCAGGATGTTTTGATGAAGACATACATTACCAGCATGGGGTTAATAGCTTTATTTTCAACTCCACAGATTGTAATCCGTGGGTGACTGACCACAGGCCACTTCTCTAGAGAAAGATGGAGCTTTCTACTCCTGTGAAACTTCTCTTATTCTCGTGGGAAATATACTAAGTGGTTGACTTGCATTTTTAAAATTTAATCCCCACCTCAAAAGTGTAAGATAGGTTTAGGGAAGTAGCTCGCCCAAAGTCATCCGTGCAGTAAATCACAGAGGTGAGATTTGAATCTACATTGCTCTGGCTAAGAGGAGCTCTGGTGGGATGGTGGTTAAGTGTCAGGCAACTAACTGCAGGTTATGCAGTTCGAAACCACCAGAGGCTCCAAGAGAGAAAGATGGGGTTTCTATTCTAGTAAAGGGTTACAGTCGAGGAAACTCACTTGGGACAGTTATCCCTGCCCTACAGGGTTGCAACTTGATGTCGGTGAAATCTCAGGCTACAAGTACCTATTAGTGATAGACGGCTTGAATCATTACAGCAGCAGCGTATTGGTACTGTTTCTAAGAGCTCAGTACTTTCTCTTTCTTTGATTCAATGACAGCTATCTTGATGACTGGGTTGTGACTTTCCAGTTGAGAAGCCAGTGCCTGCTGGCCATGAAACCACGTTTTCCCTAAATGATTTAAGTCTATGTGCCTTTGGGCTACAGGGCTGTGATCACCACCCTTAGCTCTCTTTGAAAGCTCTTTTCAGAACTTTATGGTTGGCTTTCGTTTTAGAATTTGTATCGACAAAATTTGATTTGTATCAAGTATTGTATCAATATTTCATTTCATATTTTTAAATCAAATATTATTGATTTCAATAATATGAAAAGCAGCATGAAGCCTTGAAAAGAATAGCCTTTTATTTTTATTTTACCTCTATATTTGCATAAAATAACTTAGTGGCTGTGGAAATGTTTGGCTATTTCTGAAGACAGTGACCTCCATTAGTGAACCAACATCTTTGTTTCAGTGATAAACACTGACATTGAATTGAGCTCAACCCAAACAAAATCAGTACAATATAAACAGTTTATTCACCTGGTAGATAATTTTTATAAAGTTTTTTCTTTTTCTTCTTCAGAGAAAGACTTTAACTTGATTTTTTAAAATTGGTTTTATATTAACTCAATGCACTCTTTATAATCTTTAAATATATTTATCAAACTAAACAATACTGCTGACTGTTATTTTAGAGATTTCTGGTTCATTTCTTTCTCTCTTTTTTTCTGGTTCAATTCTCTAATCAAGAATCACTTACCTTATTCTGTGACTTGAGATGTGTCTCTCGTTACCATATGTATTAATTGATATTGTTTTCCTATTCTTTCCATTTCTTTGATCACGTTCACTGGAATGTATGTTCAGCTTCCTTGTGTGATTCCCTCTTGTATTAAATTGTATTCGTAGTGTTTCTTTATTTTTTTAAAGAGAGCAAAACATTGTGGGGGATATTTATAAAACTTTTTATGTTCCATATACTTCTCTTTGGTTTGGACATGAATCCTAGAATTTATATCTATATTTTAGGCATTCTAAATAGAAAATCAAAAGAGTTGTGTTTGTAGAGAACAGAAAACAGGTGTTATTTTTCATCCTTTATTGTGCTCGGTATTTCCGAGATTTAAAATAAGTCTGCATTAGTGTTCACAGCAGGATAGAACACAAACCAGGGCAGATATTCTATAAGAAACATGATAGATCCAATAACCTGATTCATTATGATACAAATATTGTAATCAATCATCATATTCAGTGGTCCATAAATCTACAGTTCTGTGAAAGGAATAAGAAAAAAGAAATTAAGCTATCAGTGAGTTCACAAAAAAAGGAAAAGAGGTTTCCTGATTATCATCGTTCAATATTGGGCAAACATATACATGGTAATCATTCATATTTTAAGCAATAATATGGCAATCAACACGAAGCCTTGAAAAGAATAGCCTTTTCTTTTTATTTTGCCCGAGATGTGAAAAAATTGACCTCTATGCTAATCTAATTCCATTTTAAGTTAATGACCTGTTGGTTTCTGAAGCATCACATAGGAAAGACACATTGTCTTGTGTTTCTATTCTTGAACTCTAGTAAAAGTATATGGTCCTGCGCTCTCTGTTCTCACCACACTCAACTTGCGATTCTTCAGCTGAAGGATGTGAGCAGTCGTCAGTGATCACAACGAAGGAGTCATGCGTCTCATATCTGGTTTTCAGAATCATGGACAGTTATGCTTAATAGAGAACTTGATTTTGGCATTCTGAAGCAAAACCCATCTGATAACTTCCACCTATGTGCTTTTTATAAGAGTTCACCTAAGCACTGCCAGCCTTATAGGTGGACAGAGTTTGAGATTTCTCAGGTATGATTTTCTGGGACCACAGAGCAGATCTTTTTAATGCAAAATATTCCGTTAATAGAATATTGAGTCATTCCCAAACCACTGTATCTGCACGCAAAATAATTGGAGAAAGCACAGCTCTTCCTCCTTTCAGCCCGGTTTTGTTGTTGTTATCAGGTTAGTGTGTGATAGTCATTTTTACTGTCTGAAAGCAGACCTTTTCTGCGCTTCTTTCCGCTTCATTTCTGTCATGTGTAAAATGTCAACAATGATGACCATCCCCATGTCTATTGGATACCATGAGAATTAAAAAAAAAATGTGTGTGAAGCATGATTGAGGTGTGGTGAACAAATGTAAGTATTTATTATAATTAATGGTAAATCACATACAATTAGAATCATCTAAAGAGGCTTTAGAAAGAAAGTGACATAGAAATAATCCATGAAAAGCAGATAAAATGTTAAAAGATTAAAATGGATTGACCATCATGGATAAATTCAATAAAGAAAGAATTCATAGGGCAAGTTCGAGAAATAACAAACTGGTCAAGTTAGCAAAGGCTTTTTCCTTTTTTTTTTGCCCACTCTTTGGTGAAATGTGAAAGGTAAATGTATGAAAGTTCATGGCTCAGAATGTGTGATGGCAACTAGTCAACATTTGACCATGGGAATGGTATGGAAGGAGCTGTAATTTTTGCACGTTTAACCTCAAAATCACTCACTTACATTAATTTGGTAATAACCAATTGTCTTATAGTCTGAACTAGGTTTAGGAGACATTAATTCAAGTCCACCCTTTATATCTAAAGATACAAAGATTTAACCACAACTTTTCTCAGCGTTTAGCTCTTAAAGGAGAGAAAACACTATCTAAATCACAGAGCTTGTATTTAGGATCAAATACATTTGATACAAAAAGGATTCATGTCTGGCTGACCACAGGGATTTGGTTATCTTTTCATATCATCTCATCAAGACTAAAATGGGTGGGGTGGAGATCTTTTTCATTGTAAGGCTCCAGCATCCACCCTAAGAAAATCTATCAACATTCTGCTTCTAAGAATCAATTAATCAGACTCTATTCTGTGAGCCATTCAAGTTCTTGGCTGCAGTGCTATCAGCCTTAAACATTCCATCTATTTCTAGGTTACAGTTGAAGTTCTCAAAGTTTCCACAGGCCCTGAAGTTATTCATCCTGAGTTGTGTCTTCTGAGTTGACAACCACGGAAAGTTTAAGAATACACTGACTTCTGAATCAGCAATTTTACCCCTTAGAATATAGATGGCAAATATAGTTGGCAATTATTTTCCAATGGTGCTTCAGCCACGCTGGTGCTCTGCAATGGCTCCAAGGGAAGGAGCAGGGACAAGCCAATGAATAAAAGGGAGATTAATAAAAGAACTCAGCGTAATTGGCAGTTTTGCTACAATAGCATTTAATTTGAATTCCTTGATACTTGCTTTTTGCGCATTGATTTTTAGGCTCAATGATTCTTTGTTTAGATTCTTTTGGTTTAATATTATTGGAGTAGTTTTCCAGAATCACTTTTATTATTTTGTAAGTAGCATGCAGCACAGATGGATATTAGCAAGGTCCCTGTATAAATGCCAGCAATAGAGGTGGTAACATTGTCCTGAGAGTTTTCTCATGAAACAAATCAGATAAAGAAGAGAAAGTATTGCCAAAGCCGGCCATGGCAGCTGCAGTGGACCCAATAATAAACATCTCAATGGGTATCTATATATGATTCAACATTGTGTGACCTTTCCTTTCAAACTCATGCTGAGAAAATATATCCTAATGGGGGACGACGAAGACTGTTCGCCCTCCCTTCTCACTCCCTTAGAAATAAACACTCCCCCTCTACATCTCAGTTATACATCTTTTATGAAACTGGTCAATTTTGGTAAAAAGGAATGTTAAATCTAACACTTTAAAGATGACTCGGGCCTAGTCTAAATTCCCCCCTCTGTCCACTCGCACTCATTTGAGTTGATATATACCGTGAGTAGAATGTTCTCATTTCCCTTGCTTCTCAGAGAAAAGGTTGACAGGAGCAACCTGGACTATTGAGAGACCCAAGCATTTTGAAAACCTCTAAATGCAAATGGCCTTTGTGGAGACCTAAGTCTGTACTAAAATAGTCCCTTCTGGAAAAGGGGTTGCACCTATTTCTCCACGGTAACCACAGTGAACCACAAGGGAACCACCTTTAAGAGAGATGTGTTTTCCAATCTGAGCTTCTTCCAGGCAACCACATAACCATGAATTGCATTTCCTATATGTCTTTGAATTACTATCAGAGAGACAAAAGATTCTTAAATAGTAACCATCCCCATAGACAGATGAAATACAGACTTGAATTAAGACTCAACATTAAGCAGATTTTTAAAATAAAATTCATAGCTCCCATGGCATTATTTTTGTTTTGAGATAAAGGAATGCTTTTTTGATACATGTATTTTCAAGTGATTTCTATTTTGGATAGATATAAACCCTCTTGGAATCTGTTTCCTTTTACATAGAATGGGAATAAAATAGCTATTGTGAGGATTACTAATTGGATACATTTCCTTAGAATAATGTATATTGCTATATGTAGCAAGGGGGATGTATATATATCGTATATATATATGTATATGTATATGTATATAACAAGAGCTCAGAAACTATTCATTGGGAGGAAGAAGATCCTCTCACTACTTAGTGTGCATTTAAGCTCTAAAAACATGTACGGATAAGTCTTTAAAGTCAGCAGAACAGTTCATTGAGCCTTCTAATATATATACATGTGTATATGTAATCTTGTGGATTCCTTTTATATAGTCCTTATATTGCATTTTTAATTTGCCAAGGATAAAAGCAGCAAATATATTTTAAGCATAGAAATCTAAAGATAACAAATTAACCTAACATGTCATGTGCTTTATGAATCAATTAAATTGACAGCTGTCTTGTCGTGATGAAAGACCTAGGCCATTCTTAGATGATGTCTACATGGTGCCAAACAGCTAATTGAATTAAGCTCTAAGCATTGCCCAATCACAGAGTGTACAGAGAGAGGTGGAAGAGATCAACCAGTCCTGCGCCTCATTCTCCAAATGAGTAAACAGAGGCCAAGAAATTTGCACTGATTTATTGGTGTCTGAGGCCAAGTCTTCTGTTGACAGATAAATATTCCAGACTGGTGATGCTTCCACTGCATCTCTTTGTCCTGAAATGTGGTTGAAGAGGTAGAATCGCCAGTAAAAATAACCGATAAGAGAACAATATGCTTATCTAAAAGCTATTTTTACAGTAATTTTAACTTTTTATATATGGTTGGAAAATGTAATTTTTAGGGAAAAGCCACTGGAAGATTAAAATGGATAATAAGAGCTCCTTTATGAAAACTCCTAGACGTCTTAGTATTCTTTATCCATTTCACTCTTCAAAGTTTGCCTAATTTTCTAGCTCTAACATTTCTTTTTCTAGAACAATGCACACTGGGAGCTAACAGCACCCAACATAGGGGGCAACCATTCCGGTATGGGCTTTGCCGACTGTGAGAAGATGGGTCTGAAACATTGCTCGGGGACTAGGTGATGTTTAGTAAACATTATGGCCAACAGAATTAGGATTATTTTGCGTTCATTTCAAATACAAGCTGATAGCATGATCGCAGAGGAAGAGAAAGGGGGTTGCAGACAATAGACACTCTTAATTCTTACATACCCTGTGCCCTTGTGATCGTGAGTCAGGAGATCCCCAGAAAGTGCCCCTCTTGTTCAAGAGAGTCTAAAAGCAATTGACCACACGTTTGTCTAACCGCACTAAGATGAAAGACGCTTTGTTACATTCTAGAAATCAAGGGCATGTGCCGTGCGATTAATGCAATTTCTATGAAAGTGGGTAAAATAATTTTCCTTTCGGAGGAGTAACTTCTGTTAACTAGAAGTTTGTTCCAGACTGAATTGTGAAAGGCCTTATCTTCTGATGAGGCTAGATTAATGAGGTGTTACCATCCGCCATCTCGACACTGGTTGCCCTTAATTAAACTGAGTTTTTGTGTGTCTCTTTGGGAGAAGGTCACCATGTCCACAATCATTAGGGGAAACGGCATTGTGAACACGACTGGGTGAGATGTGGTATATTTCTTACTTTCAATGATGGCCTCCTTGTTTGAATCATTAGCATTTGGCAGATTTGTTGCTGAGTTTGTTGCTCTGATTTAAAACTTTGTGTAAGGCGAAATATGTTCTTATCTTGATCTTCTATTTCTGCGGTGACTTGCATTTCTTGCTGAGTTTCTGACTTGATTTGCATTTTTCCCCCTAAGTTTTTCCTTGGTCTTGTATTTCTATCTGGAGGGTTTTCCCCCGTGTCTTGTTCTTCTTCTTGCTATAGTTCTCCTTCCGCTTATGGTATTCCTCTGCCTTAGTCATGAGCTCTTTCCCCCTGAAGTGATTCTCCTGCCCAGTGCGTGCAGTGCCCAATCACTACGCGTCCTTGCTGCTGCTGCTGCAGGGTTTCCCACTTACTTCATCTTCTGATGCCTTGATACTGCCTGAAAGGAGTTTTCTCCGCTTTGGCTAACGTGCTGTTGTCTAAATTTGCAGTGTTTCAGCTCATTACCCTGACTTTAATTTTGATGTATTTGTATTTTATCCAGTTCAAGTCATGTTTCTTTCCTCTATCAATTTAATTACTTTCTGCCTGGGCAGCACTGTGTTTATACAATTGCTTCTAAAGCAACAAAAGTTTTCTATTTAAATGACTACCAAGAACACCAGCAATTCTGTCTCAGAGATACTGGGAACACCTCTGATTGATGTCTTACTTTTGTGTGGGCAAGGGAGTCTAGATTATTGTGAAAGTCTTTTTATAGAACTTAGTCAAGCCCGGTTTATAGCTATGGCGTCATTAAGGTAGGAGATGAGTGTAAGGCTATGGGGTCACTCTTTTGCTTCTCTGAAAAAAAATATGACCAATTTCTATTTTGTACAAGACAGGCCCTTACAAAGGAGGTAGGTGAGGGATCACTCTTATAGTCTGCTTCTGAAGTTCCAACTCATAGGGCGGAGGGGTGGGGAGAGTGTAAATTGAGAGTTCCTGGTTTGGATCTTGATTTTTCATACATTTGCTCTTGAGTTTAACAAACAGCAACATTGATTGGATTTCCAGTGTGCACAGCCCCGCCGCTGCTGGTCTGAGAACAAATGGCACAGGAAACATGGAATCTCTTCCTGTTTTCAAAGATTTCCAATTATGAAAGGGAGCTAAGCAAAGGGAAAACATGAAAAATCTGGGAAAATAGAAACAATGAAAGCAACTCAATAAACATGCATTTGTGTTTATAGACAAAAAAAGCAAACCCTTGTGTTTATAGACAAAAACAAACCCACCACTGTTGAATCAATTCTAACTCATAGTGGCCCCAATGGAACAGAGTTGAGCTACCTCCAATAGGATTCCCAAGGTGTAACTCTTCATGGAGGCACACTGGCATGTCTTTATTCCACAGCATGGCCAATGGATTTAGCTTTTGGTGGGTGAGAAATGCAGGCCTGATAGTTAGCAGTGGAGTGCTTTAACCATTGCCAAGTCTCCTCCTCTAATGGATAATTTATAGGGCTTAAAATCACACACCTCCAACAGATATTGGAATAGCTCTTGGGAATACATAAGAGTCAGAAGTGTCCTTCTAAAGCTTAACAATTGGCTAAGAATATGTTCAGCACAGGAGCTCCTCCCATCCATTGTTTAACACTGTTTTACAAGATTTAATATATGGATAGATGCTCTAGGTGGTGCAAATGTTTAATATGATCACTGTTAACTGAAACTGAAAGATTCAAGTCCACCCAGAGATGTCTGGGAAGAGAGTCCTGACAATCTAAATATCAGTCAATGAAAACCTGCTGACCACAGTCTTGTTTTAACACAAATGCGATTGCTGTTGAGCCAGGCTTAATTCAAGGGCAATTGATGTCATATATGTAATCAATATTTCACTCTTGATAACAACTATTCAGATTATATTATATTCACTTCAGCCGGATTGTTGAATTCCTCTCAGTGAGGGGAGGCAAGTTTATTTTTTTAAGCAAATTCTTTTTTTGGTAAGTGTGTTAGTCTGGGTCAACTAGAGAAACAAATCCGTGGATACACATATGTGTATAAGAAAGAGATTTATATACAGTAGCAATTGAGCATTGAGAAAACATCCCAGCCCAGACCAGATCAAGTCCATAAATCTGATATTAGTCCATATGTCTGATACCAATCTATAAAGTCCTCTTCAGACTCACGAAACACATGCAATGATGCCGAATGCAGAAGATCACAGGACAGTTGGGTGGGAAGTCTTTGGATCCAGTAGCATTGGAAACATCTCAGCACTGGCAGGAGTCTCTGCATGGCTTCTCCAGCACCCAGGGCTGCATCAGGGTGGATCCATGTGTCTTGTCAGCTGCTATGTCTACAAGGGTGTGAGCAGAGATTCTCCCACCTCCAAGGAAGAAATACTGGAATTCCCAGAGTCCTTAGGGGAAGGCTATGCCCACATAGAAGCCTCTCTGGCTATGACCTGATTGACAGGCTAGACTCCACCACTACACGCTTAATCCTTAAATTGACAATTGTATAACTACCACAGTAGGAGTATATTTTCTGTCACTAGATAATCACACTGGACCTCATTTTTCTCATCTGTAAAATGAGCATCTCATCTGTAAAATGAGAGAAGGAAATGAGATGCTCTTTATAAAGACTTCAGATCAGTGCATGCCTCCTGGTGAAAGGTCTGTGGGCATTACTGTCCTTGCACCTGCTTCTCCTTGGCATTCAGGGACTTCATTACACCAATTCAGCCTAAACGTTCAGTCTTTTTCACACCCAAGATTGTTACAGCTGACTCCATGAGCACCTTTGACCTTCAGGAAAATTGATTTTCTATACTTTCAGTGCAAAGTAAAAGACTGTCAAACTCTAGAATTTATACACTACAACCCTTTTCCCCACAGGGTTAGAGGCATTGACCTCTACTTGATACTCATTCAAGGGTACCATATGGCCCAAGGGGTTAGGTTGCTAGCTACCAGGTTGGCAGTGTCCCATGGGAAAAAAGATTGGGCTGTCTGCTCCAATTTACATTCTCAGAAACCTGATACAGAATCACCATGATTTGGAACCAACTTGATGTTTTGAGTTGTTGTTTTTTTTTGGTTTGTTTTCTTTTTTTACATTCACCTGATCCTATTCCATGGGCCCGTTGTTGTCTTGACTTGAGGGATTTGGACTCATTCTTTGAGGCTCTCAGATGGCCAATCTTTCCGAAGAATCTGGCCTTGGCTTTGTGTCACACTTTTCACTATGGGCCAAACACCTTCTTAGGACCCATACTCCCTACTCCCATCTTTGGAGTGATGAAACTATGTGCTTCCTGAACCTGATTCATTTTTACAAATTTGTAACCCCAGGCTACTGTTTACCTTTGTATTCCTCTTGGACTCTTGATTTTTGCCACTCACATATTCTTTGTGCTACATTATGTTTCCTTGCTTGGCCTTCCAAATCTCACCTGTGCCAATGTGATCATTGCTGTGCTTCACTGTCTGACCAGACCTCCCATTCCAGCCCTCTGCCTCACCTTCCTTTCATCAGCCAGGCCCTTCGTCATAGCTCTGTCATATTTTGAGTGCAGGTCATTGCAACTCGAGTTTCTCCCTGAGCTTGTAGCTCGGTAGTTCTGCCACCTGTCCACCATGATAAAAATGTTCAGTCTCCAATCTGCCTTCCATTTCAGATTTGCTATGATCCACTGGACCACAGTACTCCAAATAAGATCTAGAAATCATATAGGTTAACAAAGTATAATGGTTTTTCTTGGTTCAACCCTATCTTTTCCTTCAGATTCCGGTGCTCAAGACCCTTTTTGTGATAAATCCTTCAGATTAAAATGCATTTTTATGACATTCTTTGGTACTTCAGATCCTTATGGGAGTAGATTCTATAAGAACTTGCATTCTTTCAAATTATGTTCCATATTGAACAATCTCATAAACAATACTATTCAGAGGAAAAGATAAGACAAGGCTGCAGAATTTTTATGAAATATAAAAGTCCATTGCTGCATTGAGGCACCTTCACATAATTGTAGCATATCTGAGTTTCTTCTTCCTCAAATAGTCTAATTGATTGTTCATTGGACTCACTCAGCCACAAGTAGAGAGAAACTTTGTACAGACATCATTAGTTTTTCTCCATTTAGAGATTAATCATGAAGAGCTCTGGCTCTTTAATTCTGTAATTTGTATATTTAATGGGCTGCTGCAGAATCTATGACAGTAATTAGCATAGCCTGAAAACTCATTAATACGCAACAACATGATTAATGCAGCATTAATGCAAACATGACTGAAGTTATTTGGGTTATGTAGTAAGAAGATTAAAGCTAAAATGTCCTGTTTGTTTTACCAGTGGTGAGTATAATAGGGTGGCAAAAAAAATAAAAAAAATAAAATAAAAACAGGTATCAAATTAGTTGTCTGAAAAGAAAAAAAACACAACAAAATTTAAATCAAGATGCTTTTCTTTATCATTTAGCTCTAGAAACCAGAGCATGACATATTACATTTTCTACTATTTGCTAATTTATTCATAAATTTATCATTAGTAAAGGTAAGTTCATTCAACCTTTTAGTTTGACCTAGTTAAACTTTTGGCAGCTTTTACAAAATATTAGTAGTCTTACATCTTACGTCTTAAGCCTTCTTAACATTACCTTCGTATCCTGCATAGATTTACAAATACTATAATCTAACATATATCTTAACAAAATATTTATTAAACAGTATTATTAACTATTCCATGCTGAATAATGGAACAATTAATCATGATTTGGGAGGTGTCTTGGTTATCTAGTGCTAACTCAAACTCACCAAGCTCACTGACATTGACCCAAATCTGCCACATAGTGATCTTATAGGATGGAATAGAACAGCTTTTAGGTTTCTGAGGCTATAAATCTTTAGTGGAGCAGAAAGCCTCATCTTTCTCTGGTAGAATGGCCGGTAGTTTTGAATTGGTGACCTTCTGGTTAGCAGCCCAACAACACATAGCTCACTGCACCACGAGGGCTAGTATATCACCAGTGGATGATGTTAACTGACATAGCTATATCCTTTCACAGTGTGGAAGGTTATGATTCCACATCCGGGGCACCGGATCTAGAGGAAAGCTTGCTTTCTCTGCTGGCACTGAAAGAATGCCCTTCTTTTCTTTTACTATCTCAGGCCAGCATTCATTAGAGATCTCCGTATCTCTTGGCATCATCTTTTCCTGAGTCTAGGAGGTTCTTAGCACAAGAATTTTTGTCTCAGATCTTATTTCTTGGTGGTTGGTGGCCATTCCTTTACTGCTCCCTCTTTTGTCCTTTTTAGCTATTCAATGATAAAAGATGATGCAGGTTACATCCCAGGAAATCTTCCTTACTCTGAACCAAGGCTGTGATCTGTACCTCACCTGAACCCCCTTCCAATGGATTGGCTGATCACATTGGATTACATCATGGGTAATGATACTCACTCACTCACTAACTCACTCACTCACTCACTCACTCACTGCCATCAAGCTGATTGTGACTAGAAACCCCATAGCCAAGTGTAGAACCTCCCCCGTGGGTTCCTGGGGTTGTAGCATTTTACAGAAGGAGAAAGCCTCATCTTTCTATGTGGGTGCTTATCATAGCACTGAAACCAAAGAAACAAACTCACTACCACTAAATTGATTCTGACTCATAATGACCCTATGAGAGAGAGTAAAACTGCCCTGATGGATGTCCTATGATGCAAATCTTTCTGGGAGTACAAAGCCTCGTCTTTCTTCCATGGGGTGGCTGGTGGGTACAAAATGCTGAGCTTATAGTTATCAGTCCAACAAGTGAGTCACTTTTTACAACCACCAAATTCTATCACTTCAGAACTGCCAAACCACTGAGAATCATGGTTCAGGAAAACTGACATATATTTGAAGGGGATAATTCAATCCATGACAGGAGGTACAATTATAAAATATTGCTTATAGTTCTCTCTTATGCAGTCACATTGGTGTACTTTGACAAATAGTAATTGATAATATGCAATTAATAGAATTATGCTTTAAGATTCCTGGTGGTGTAGTGGTTTTGTGTTCGGCTGCTAACCACAAGATTAGCAGCTCAAAATCACCAGGTGCACCTTGGGAGAAAGACAGGGCTTTTTACTCTGGTAAAGAGTTACAGTCTTGGAAACCCACAGGGCAGTTTTTCCATTTTCTGTAGGGTCACTGTGAGTCAGAATCAACTCAGTGTCAGAGAGACTGAGTGAGCTATTGTAGTCTAACCATGTGTCTCATTCCTGTAGTCAGATGTCAAAAGCTATTTATAACATGTGAAATAAAACTTGAATTTTGGGGTTAAGAAATCCTAAAATAGAAAAAATATATATCCGTTTTCTTGCATTTATTTTATTCAAAATCAATGAGAAATGAGTTGATGGTTATAGTTTTTTCAATCAAAAACTCAAATGACTGTAGAATATCTAATATGCACCTGCCATAAGCAGGATAACTAAATCCATGATGCTACTTGCGCTTGGAAACAACCATTTGTAGTTACGGAGCTTTTTTCCAGTTGAACATTTTAACAGCTAAGAAGAAAACTTTGTGTGACAGAACAAAAGCAAGGCAACGTTACCTGCTACCAACAGATGGCGCTGTTGGCTATTTTGAATACTAATGATTTGCTAATAAACTGAGAATATACCTTAATGGCGATGTGAAAATAACGTATTGTTCATTCTGTTTAGTCTTGTCAATATTTATTACTAAAATTGCTTTAATATGCTACAAACAAAATATTTCATTTAATTCAAATTAATCTTTTTTCACCCATGCTCACATATTAGAAATTGAAATGCAGCAGAAATTGAAAGCAACACATTTAGAGACTATAAGGGTTTGGAAATATGGTCTGTATTAATAAGCCATATAATGTTATAGTAGGCTATCAAATTAAACAACTAAAATGAAATAAATTAAAGCCACTAAATACTATAGGAATGTACCAGTTTGGCCCTTATTTTTAAAAAGAATAACAGAAACAAAGATAAATTAAAGTTTGGTGTTTTGTAATAAGGAAAAGTAAAGCTTCCATATAGCCTCCAGTAGCTAATGAGACTAAAGCAAATGTCTGTTCGAGAGACCTTGTCTGCAGCAATCCACTGATCTCGGGGATGTTTAAATATGTTTTATTTGGCATAAAGCTGTGCATGTATGGACTGAAAAACTAGTAACAATTATTTTTTACTTACTCCTTGTAAAGAGAGTGTGTGGCTATCAACCTAAAAGTTGATACTGTAAATCAACCACTCACTATGCAGCAGAAAGGTGTTGCCATGTGTTTCATGAAGATTGCGGTCCTGGAATGTTTAAAGGGCAACTCTACTCTGATCTGTAGGGTTCCTATGAGGCAGAATCTACTTGTTAGCAATGGGTCTGGTTTTGATTTTTCCTCTATTTAGGGCCAGGTGATTTGAAATACATTTTGTGTACTAACTCATTTTATTCTCCCAACAGTTACATAATGGAAGGAATTTTCATTTTCCTCAGTTTATAAATGATGGTATTAAGAATATAATGGTTAAATGATATGACCAAGTACACATGAACTAAGTGCTGAAGCTGGTACCTGAATTTATGTAATATAGCTCTAGCATTAAAATTTTAAATCACCAAACGAAACATCACATTTCTTTTTCTTTGAACTTTAACCAAAGATATCTCTGTCTAATTGCCATTGAGGTTATTCAGACTCATAGTGACTCTAGAGGACAGGGTGCAGCTGTACCTATAGAACTGCACCTATAGTTCTTTAGGGGAGTAGACCATTTTGTCTTTCTTCTGTGGAGTGCATGGTGGTTTCAAACTGCTGACAGTCGGGCAGCATACCAATGCGTAACCACCATGCCACCAGGGCTCTCTTACCAAAGACATGTTGAAACAAATAACACGGGACCTTTGAGAGAGAAACAAGACCCTAATAACCAGGAAGGAAGAGAAGCAGGAAAGAGAGGAAGGAGGGAAAGTGGGAAGGAAGGGCTAGAGGAGGAAGACTAGCTGCTGGCTATTCAGTGATGTCCTTACGACGACTAAGGAGATCAGCCCCGTCAAGTGCTCCGTCATCGCTCTGTAGCTATTGTTGTGCTTTGTGGCTTCCAGCATGTTCCAACTCACGGCCATGCTATAGGATGGTATCGAACAGCCCCATTGGGATGCCTGGGCTTCAATCAAATGAAATATTTCAGCTGCAAAAGATCTTTTAAAAAGCAAAGATATCTGCTTGACTACTAAAATGCACCGGATTTGAGTATTTTCAGGAGCCTCTGATGCTGGTGAAAGTCATACAATTAAAAACAAAGACGAGCACCCTCATATACTACTGGTGGGAATTTTAATACATCCAGCCACCGTGGAAAGCAATACGGTGGGGTACCCACAAAATATCTGGACTTGCACTGGGCGGAGCAGAGCTTTCATAGCCGTACGCATTTTTCTCCTTGGGTGGCATCAAACAACTTGCACTGAGTTAGTGCACTCAGTGGCGTTGCCTGGCAAGGTGCTGTCTGGTCATAGCGAATTTTTCATAAAAGCGGTTTTGCTCAAACCTCATTTTTTTGCGTGTGATGGCCAATTTAAAAGAACAGCATGCTGCTGGGAAATTTTGTTTCCTCCTCAGGAAAAATGTCATAGAAACTGTGGTGATGTTGAACACAGCTTACAGGACAACACTATGGGAAAAACTCAAGTGTACATGTGGTTTCTCATTTCAAAAAAGATGTAATGTCGATTGATGACAAAGCTCGTTCTAGAAGTCTGTCACCTTCCCGAATAGGAAAATGTCAGCTTATACTACATTCGTTCATCCCCCCAGGTCATACTGTTAATCAAGCTTTCTATTTAAAGGTCCTGAAAAGATAGTGTAACACTGTGTGACAAAAGAGGCCCGATTAGTGGCAGACAGGGGACTGTTTTTGCCACCATGACAATGCACCTGCTCACTCAACCATCTCAGTATGCCAGTTTTTGGCAAAACCCAGCATGCCTCTCTTGCCCCCTGCACCTGACTCACCTCACCTCACTCCATGGGACTTCCTTTTGTTTCATCAAATGTAGAGAGACAGGAAAGGACAGGGATTTGATGATGTAGAAGAGGTGAAGAAAATAAAGCGAGGGAGGTGCTGTGCGTCATCCAAACAGATGAGTTTGAAAAGTGTTTCCAAGAAGGAATTACAGATTTGACACATGTATTAAGTGCAATGGAGAGAACTTTGAAGGTGATAAGGTTATTTTGCAAAACAAATTTAAATATACAGCTTTAAAAATCTGTTTTGGGGGGTACCCCTAGTATATTACTACCTCAAACAACTGTAGGAGCCATAATACAAGCAGACATGGACACCCATATTCAAAGCAGCATTAGTCACAACAGCAAGAAGATAGAAACAACCTAAATGCCCGTTGGTAGAAGAATTGATAAAGAAACATTTGTACTACACACATGGAATACTCTCATCGCCACTGAGCTGTTGCTGACTTACAGAGACCCTATAGGACAGTTGAGACCTCCCGCGGGGAGGTCCGGAGATGGTCACTCTTTACAGAAGTAGAAAGCTCCATCTTTCTTCTTTTCTCCCATGGAGTTGTTTTGATTTCAGACTGTGGACCTTCTGGTTAGCTGCCCAATGCATGAGGACTTTGTGACCAGGGCTCCACATGGAATGCTGACATCACTAAAATATAAACAAACAAAAACAATGAGGAAGCCACAACATGCCTCATGACATGGAGGGCCATGGTGAACATTATACTGAGTGAAAATAGCCCAGCACAAAAGGTCAAATGTTATATGAGACCACTGTTTTAAGGGGAAAATAAACCCAAACAGACGAGATCAACACTGTTACAGCAAAGCAAACAGACTTTGGAGATGACCAACTGAGAGAGGGCGAGAGAAGACAGACAAAGGAATGGGCTAGACCAGGGGTGGGCAAACCGCCTCTTGACCTATACTTGTCTCTTTCAGTGTGTACATGAGGCTCTGAAGTAAAATTGACAAGTTTTAAAGAATATTATTCATCTGTGGTGATTTCATGTGTTCGTAAAAGTATATCTATGACCCTTGAATGATTTTTAAATTATTGTGAGGGACAGGATTGGTTCTTCCATCTCTGACATTTGTTGATCCCTGGGCTTGATTGTTAATGGACATTTGCTTGGGTGAAATGGAAAATAGTCATCCAGTAGAGGGAGGAGCAAATCAAGGAGCTAGTGAAGGGTAAACTATTGGAGGGCAGGGGTTGATTAGTAATATAAACTGTTGAAGACAAAGTTGATTATCTAAAATGTAAACTCTCACTGAATTTACAAAAAGAATGGATACATTGGATTTATAATCTTGGAAAATAACATTAACTAGATTATGAACTGGCAGGAAAAAAATTGTCTCAGAAGTAAAGTCAGAACGCTCTGTAGAAGTCAGGCTTGCCAACTGTCTCTCATACTTGAGCCATGTCAGCAGGAGGGGCCAGTGGCTGGAGAAGGACATTGGGCTTGGAAAGGAGAAGGTCACAGAAAGTGGATGCATCTCCGTAAGGGAGAGTGACCCCGTGTCTGTAATCCTGGGCTCAAACACAGGAAAGACTGTGAGGATGACGCCGCACTGGGCACTATTTGGTTCTGTTCTACCTGTGATTGCGATGAGTTGGACCCTACTATATGGTGGTCCAAAAACAACAACAAGAATAATCTTTAATGGCGAAGATTGCCAGGTCTTTTTTCTCATGTGGTTCCTGGATGGGTTTGAACCACAGACCTTTTGTTTGCCCTCAACCACTCAACCGTTGCACAACCAGCACTGTGTAAACCAACTGTTGACATCCTGAACTTCTCCTTCCTGACTCTTCTTTCCAAAGTGATTAATACAGCATCAGTGGTTGAATTGAGAGATAATACAATTTACTGACTAAAGTATTAAAAAGTTAAGTGATAGTTTTTCCTATACTAAGGCAACCATTTCTCAACATTTTAAAAACAATGTTGCCTTGTTTTTACTGAATTAAAATTTACTGCCTTCAATGTATCCGATATTTTAATGCCATGATAATAAAAAATTAGAAATGAATTGAAAACAGTATTCAAATATATGCAGTTATCACACATCTCTATTGTTCTCAATTCCCATCATTGTATGAACTAGACAAAATGACTAGGTTACATGAAAAATGTACTCAGTCACATATAAGAATTTATTTTGTGACAGTAAATGATTATATAATGATCCGAATGACAAAATGAAAATGGGATATATTATTTCCTTCTTTCAAAGGCCTTTAGAAGACGTCTGTTTTTAAGACACATATTTGGAGATAAAAAATATTGCAGCGACTACGTTTAGGACTTAGCTCTTTCTTGACATGAATGGAGGAGGTCATTCTTAGCTTTGATGGGATACCAAAGTTCCAACTTGGTTAGAAGACATTTTTTTAAACTTTGACCTTTATCAAAGTAGGGTTTCTCAACTAGCAGAAGACTACCAAAGACTCTGGGGAGCCAACAGAGTTCCGTTTTCATCCTGACAAGCAAGGTAATGTGGGCTGACATGCGGGTGGAATGGTCCTACTCTGGATCAGTTCACCACTTTTTGTGTCTGTGGAGCTTCAAGCCAGCCCCTGCTCTCCACTGATGGTGATACGATATCATCATCATAGCACACGCAGGTGTACCGGTGCGATCAACTGTTAATCTGGAGGGAGACCTTGTCCCGTTGGAATTTTTCTCTTTTAGCCAAAATGTTGGAAGTGAGCCATATTATTTTCTTCTTGGATTTCCTGACTTTCATACACAAGAAAACCCAGAAATAATAATAACATTATTTTCAAATTGTAGGGTAGAAATTAGGAATAGATATTTTCAGTTCATTTTGAGTCAACAGTGTACTATTTGAAAGTTCAATGTAGAAATATTTTTTTTCTCATTTCATTTCTACTAATCTAGTTGATTCCAAAGCAGCATATTTTAATTGCTTCAGGTCCCCGGAGATTGTTAGTTGAGAAGGATTTGATGTGGAAGCTCCCATAGTACATTTTGCCTTATCAAATAAGCAAATACTTTGTATAGATTATGATTCACAATTCAATTATTGTTAAATATTAATGAGTTCATATTTTAGCCCATTTTTCCTTTGATCTAATTGCTTTCTATAATGAACTCAAGGCAAAGTATATTTATATAATATTACAAATCACTATTATGTAACATATAAAATGTAGCTGTTAAATTAATTGTAATTGAAAGTATTGGTATCATGTTTTAAAAGGTGGAAAGAAAATGTATAGCTATGGATGTTGGTCAAAAAACAATGGTTAAGAAGAGTAGTGTTCTTATAATGTGCTTATGTCTTTTCTTAACCTTTTATTGTGAATTGGGTGAAGATGTACAGAGCAAAGGATGACTAAGGCCCATAATCTCAGAGTCTACCACAATCTGATTTATATTTTTCTTAAGAAATCTTGATTTTTGAATGTAAAATTATATAACTATATTAATTTACAAGACCAAGTTTAGAGATTAATCTAAAAAATATGTATATATACTCTCCCAAGTTGCCCTTGCACATAAAGATAATTATGTAATTGTAGTAAATAACAGATTTGACCTCTTCTTACTTCCCTATTTCCATGGGCCAGGGATCAAACACACCTTCACCCTATATTCTTCTTTATCCTCTCCTGTCATCCTCCGTTCCTCCCTGGGCACTCTCTTGGATTAGAAAAGACATTGCAATGGCCATGCAAAACTCACTGACAATACTCATAATTAGATGGGTTTATTAAGACAGCTAACAGGTTACCACAAACCAAAATGAGTAAATAATAAATATACAGTCCTTGATCTGGAACACCACTCTCCTCAGCTGGCAGCTAAGTCTCTTAGTCTTCAGCCTCTAAGTCACAGGGTCCCTTTACTTTTGCCTCTTTGGGTCAAGAAGTCAGCCCACAGCTATGTCTCACAGTCTCCTATTCTTCACACTGCTCCTGTGCTCTGTCCCCTGGCCTCCATGGTGCAGCCTCTGCTGCTTCTGGTCTCCATCTCGCCACATCAGACAGAGATCTCCAACATGCTCTTTGTCCAATGGACTTAGCAAAAGGCCAGATCCTGAGAGCCAATGGAGTGGAAACCAAAAGTAACCAATCGGTTCTGTCAGTGTTGCACCCTATCTGCATAGTTCCATCTGGTGGGAGTTATAGAGACATGGATAGAAGAGCCATAGTAAGAAATTTCATTCCACCATAGTAATCAAGTAATCATTAATTTAAATGTAAATATATATGTGTATATATAGGAACATATATCAATGCATATATACACATGTATGTACATATATAGATATACACACATGCACATAGTATATATAGCCGTATAAATACGCAGGTTTCAAAAAGTTCAAGGAAAAATTGAATCAACAGATGAACAAACTTTTCTATGAACTTTCTGAAGCCCTGTCATATACGAGTATGTATGGAGCCCTGGTCCCTCAGGTAAACTGTTAACCAGAAGGCAGCAGTTTGTAAAAGTCAGTACCAGCCACTCCTTAGGAGAAGGCTGTGCAGTGTCTGTCTCTACATACAGATTTCAACACTGGAAACCATGTTCTGTCCTTGGGGTCTCGGTCAGTTGGAATAGACTTAGAAACCACAGGTTTTTGTGGGTTTGTATTGTGAAACCTGTGAGAGCTAGAAATCAACGCCATGCTTTGCTTTTCCAGGCCTTACGAGTTTTCTGCCTTTAACATGGTGAAATCTTATGTCTTTTTAAACTCCTGTTTTAGTGGAAAATATTTGTGTTTTCCTTCTCCAATAGATTTTCAAATTCAGTGCCATTGAATCTATGGGGACTCGTAGCAGCTCACATCCTAGTATAAACGTAACAAGATTTCTTTAGCATTTATTCAAGAAAAAAACATGTAAAAGTATTTTAATGCTTATATTTTCAAAATGAATGAGTTAAGTAGTAGTTATGAAGCAGAAATGAAGGCTATAGAGATGAGGACTACATTTTTAGACATGGAAATATTATGTTACACTAATACTATGGTATTCTACTACTACTGTATTAAGATATCTGTGAATTAAGATATCAATTAAATGTTTAAATAGTTACAGAAAATGGAGATATTATTGTCTTATATTGTATGCCAAAATAAATATCACATGAAGGATAGCTTCACTATAAAATATAGGAAATAAATATAACAATAAGTGAATGACACATTTTGAGTTGGAATGACACATTTTGAGTTTGAGTAAAAGTCACAGGAGACACAATTTTAGAAAAAAACAGATCTGTAAACAAAATATATAACAACATTTTGGAAATAATATTAAAAAGACAATCTAATTTTAAATAGTGACTACTCTGATGGGACAATAAAATAATCCCTTAATACATAATGGATTCATATACAAATTAATAATAAAAATGAACAACCCAACTTTAAAAAAACGGCACAAAGACTGGTAGTACCAAAAGAAGAATTACAATGAAAAATTTAAATTCATGATTTATCGAGAAATGCAAACTGAAACTAGAATACGATTTCAATTTTGATCTAATACTATGTAGGCAGTTGAATCCACATTCAATTGATTGTGGATTGGATGTGGTTCAATGCTCACAGATGTGATAGTCAAGAAATCCAACACTATATTTATTGTATTGGACCAATGTGCTGCACAGGCCTATTTAAAGTGTTAAAGACCACAGTGTGCCTGACCCCAAAGCTTCATCTGCATGTGAAAGCTGGGCTCTGCCTAAAGGAGACCTGCAGAAGAACTGATGCCCTTGGGATCCGGGGCTGGGGAAGAATAGTGAAAGACCACCAACTGCCAGAGAACGAACATGCCTGTCATCCAGAAAGTACAATCCGAATGCTCCTTTGACTCCTGGATGGCAAGACCCTGTCTCACGTGACATGTTCTCAGACAGATCAGTCTTCAGGAAAGGGCGTCATCCTCGGTAAAGTAGAAGGACATGGAATAAGGAAGCCTCTCCAAGAAATGGGTTGACGCCATGACTGCAGCACCAGGCTTAACAGTTGTGAGGCTGGCGCAGGACAAGCAGTGCTCCATTGTGTTGTACACAGGCTTGCTATGAGTTGCAACCAACTGGTTGGCACCTAATGAAAACACTGCTAAATAGTGTTCCCCCCAAATGCCAGGTCTGAATTCCAAATGCTGATAACGTGTTGCCTGATAAGGGCTATAAAATTATGCATAACCTATAGAGAGTGAGGCAACTATGAAGTCTCTTGAAATGGAATCTGGAATGAGAAATCAGATGAAAATACCACTTCTTTAATTTATAGTTTATTTTTCTTATGATTTTGGAGATCTCCTCATCCAATACTTCCATTTACAGTTGAGGAATGGGAGGTCAACTCTGCTTAAGCAATGAGAGCCTTGGCATATATTTTTGTTTCCAAAGAAGAAACACCCAACCAGTACCTACTAGATACTACCTTGGTGTTGGAGATTCTTAAGAATGAGTAGAGGGCTGCAGTGTTCAGTGTTTGAATTCTTGTTTTTCAAGCAGGAGACTGATTGCATTGTGAGCCAAAGCACCTCCAAGCATCGTCACCGCTGGCCTGTCAGTGCAGTCCTGAGTGTTGCTATAATGCTGAACATGTTTCTGTGGAATTTCCAGAGTAGGAGACACAAGCTTGCTGATCTACTTTCAAAAAACCCAGCCAGTGCACACCCTAAGGATTGTAATGATCGAATCCACACTGATCACAGGAATGGTCAGAAGCAGACAGCATTTCCATCCCCGTAGCTGGGGTAACCAAGAGTCAGAGGCTGACCCAAGGCATGCAGCTGCACGCAATAAGAACTGTAGGCCCTGCTATTGCTGACATTCAGACAGGAACAGATTTTTACTGTCCCTGGTAAGCAAAGTGGTATTATTTTAAAAGATTAAAGATAAGTCCCTTTGTTTTGTATAAATTAGGATTAATTGCAATCTTCTAACACTTCCTATACTCAAGGTCCATAGGAATCCAATTCTAATAAAAACTATTTTAAATCCCATGTTCTTTCTTTTGAACTCCACAGTATTTTATACTCAGCTATAGTTTCAATGAAAGTTTTGGCAGGCAGGTCTAAAGTTCCCAAAGTGGTTAATAGCAGCTGAAAATTTTAATAAAAAATTTAAAGAAATAGTATATGTTAAATAAGTAAGATTATTGAAGCATTATTATTCTAATTAAGAATTAGCCATTTGGGAATTCATTCCAGACCATTTTGTAGTATTTTCTGACTGGTTTTCAATTGTTATTTTGTCAAGGATGGTCAACGATGTTTTTTTCTATTATATTTGTAGGGCTGGTTAATCATAAATATTTTATGAATGGAGACATATCTAGCACCACCTAATGGCAGTCAAGTAAAATTAAAGAGCTTTTCCAATTTAGAAACTGATCTGCATAATTCAAATTGAGCCTTACAGCCAGAGTTGCCTGTATATAAAAGTGAAGTTTTACTTTCCCTGATGCACTGAACAAATAGCTAGACCTTCATCTGTAAGCAGTTGAGATTGAATGGGAATGAAATGGAAAGAATATTAGATAATGAAACCAAGGGGCTTCTGTTGTCTTTGTTAGAGCAAGGATAACATAATATACTAATCTATGTAACATAAGATACTAATTTATGTGAAGACTTTCCTCTTTCCAATATATTGAGAATCTAACCCCCGTATAAGATTTAATTTCCTGAAACTGTATTGACATTTTTTCCCTCAACTATTTTTGTCTTTGACCAATGTAATCTGCTAGCCTAATAAAGAACCGTTAATCTCAGATAGATTTTAAAAGAAAATTAAAAGTAAGCATATCTTTCTTTTTTTAATTTTTAAAAATTTTTAATCATTTTATTAGGAGCTCATACAACTCTTATAAAAATCCATACATACATCAGTTGTGTAAATCACATTTGTACATTCATTGCCCTCATCATTCTCAAAACATTTGCTCTCCACTTAAGCCCCTGGTATCAGGTCCTCATTTTTTCCCCCTCCCTCCCTGCTTCCCCCTCCCTCATGAACCCTTGATAATAAATTATTATTTTGTCATATCTTGCCCTGTCCGATGTCTCTCTTCACCCACTTTTCTGTTGTCCTTCCCCCAGGGAGGAGGTCACATGTAGATCCTTGTAATCGGTTCCCCCTTTCCAACCCACCCTCCGTCTACACTCCCAGTATCGCCACTCACACCACTGTCCCTGAAGGGATCATCCGCTTTGGATTCCCTGTGTTCCCAGTTCCTATCTGGACCAGTGTACACCCTCTGGTCTAGCCAGACTTGCAAGGCAGAGTTCGGATCATGATAGTGGGGGTGTAGGGAAGAAGCATTTAGGAACTAGAGGAAAGTTGTATGTTTCATCATTGCTACATCGCACCCTGACTGGTTCATCTCCTCCCTGAGACCCCTCTGCAAGGGGATGTCCAGTGGCCTTCAAATGGGCTTTGGGTCTCTACTCCACACTCC
This sequence comes from Echinops telfairi, assembly GCF_000313985.2. Classification (NCBI taxonomy): domain Eukaryota; kingdom Metazoa; phylum Chordata; class Mammalia; order Afrosoricida; family Tenrecidae; genus Echinops; species Echinops telfairi. The sequence continues at coordinate 63,536,261 of NW_022111324.1, read as the reverse complement.
CCCCATCATTCACTATGATATGATTTTTTGTTCTGATGATGCCTTATACCTGATCCCTTCGACACTTCGTGATCACACAGGCTGGTGTGCTTCTTCCATGTGGGCTTTGTTGCTTCTGAGCTAGATGGCCGCTTGTTTACCTTCAACCTTTAAGACCCCAGACGCTATACCTTTTGATAGGCGGACACCATCAGCTTTCTTCATAAGTAAGCATATCTTTCTAATTGGACTGTTGTAATTCTCTGTTGCAGCGGTTCTCAACCTGTGGGTGGCGACCCCTTTGGGGATTGAACAACCCTGTCACAGGGGTCGCCTAAGACCATCAGAGAACACATACTTCCGACCAATGGTTTTAGGAACCAAGACACTGCTCCTCTGTCAGTCTCCAAGCGGGTCTGCCCACATGCAGATAAGAGTGTCACCCATGCTACACCATGCTTCAAGACAAAATTTCATTGATTTGTCATTAGAAATAAATATTTCACAATATATAATGACATATTGTTTTGTGATTAATCACTGTGTTTTAATTATGTTCAATTTGTAACAATGAAAATAAATCCTTCATATCAGATATTTACATTATGATTCATAACAGTAGCAAAATTATAGTTATGAAGTAGCAGAGAAAATAATTTTATGGTTGGGGGTCACCACCACATGAGGAATTGTATTAAAGGGTTGAGAACCGCTTGTCTATTGCATATGGATCAAACAGCATGGTTTAGAGCGATAACAATTAACCCTTTTTTTCATACCATACCTATTTATTTTCGTTGTTTCCTAGATGGGCTTGGTAAAGTGTTGTCTGGCATATCCTCAGCCTTGGGCCCAATAGACTTTGTTATGTTGTGTACCTGAAGGAGCGTTTAGTGATAATTTTAGGTACTGATACTGTGGTAGTTACATAATTTCATGTGAACTTGACGATACGTAAAAGATTAGAGGTGGAGTGTAGTCTGTCAATCAGGACGCAGCCTGATGGGGACTCCTTCTTGGTGTGGCCTTCTCATAAGAAGGGCTCTGGGAATCCTCTTCTTTCTGCCTTCACTTCCCTGCTGACAGACCCTGGTTGCTGCCAGAGCCCAAGAGATACATCTATTACCATTGAATCCACAGAATTTTGCACCCACCGCTGGCTGATGATATTCTTGCATTCTGCATCCTTGTATTGGCTTTGTAATTCTGAAGAGGGTCTTATAGAATAGTATTGGATACTTGGACTCGATCTGGACTGGGCTGGGATATTTTCCTGATATACAATTACTTCTTAATATAAAGTTTTTTTTAAACTCATATATGAGCATCACTGAGTTTGTTTCTCTAGTCAATCCAGTCTAACACAGATGCTTTTCAGACTTAACACTTTGTTTTGCTATTTTCAATTAAGGTACAAAGAGAAGCTTCCCCTGACCTTTTCTATGTACATTTATCTATATCTTTCACTTGGCTTTTGGTATCTTTTCCTTTCCATATCTTCCTACATTTCTAAAAATTAGTAGGAAAGAAAGAAGTGTCAGGAGATGCTGCAGAAGAAAAGCAATTTAAGAAGCAAATTGGGAAGCAGACAGACTATCAGGCCTTTAACAAAAGAATTACACAAGACTTTTGCAAACATTGTTTGATATTTCTGTGCCTTCAGTTCATTTTTCATCTGGTATATATACTGCATTCTTCAGACTCCAACGTAGTCATTACAACTTCTGTAACTTCTTTTCTCCAGGCTAGCCTGCCCTCACTTGAAAAAAGTAAATGCATTGCTCTGTTTAATACCTGAATTACACATCACTCTTTTTTTCTGCCAATGAAGCACATGCCCGCCACAAACTCCAGAGTCCACACAATACTCTCGCTTTCCCCTGCTGACTCTATTTTCTTTTCTGGGTTCAATAATTCACTCACAATGTAACTCACAAATGAATGGACCTCAAATATTCCAAGCGTTTTTTCTCAGACCAAGTGGAAACACCACCTTCCTTTAGGTGAAAGTAAAGATCTTACCTCCGAGGGGCAGAACAAATATGAGGAATTAATGATTGTTGGTATTGTTATGAGGTACTGTCAGATTGTTTCCACATGCAGGGACCCGTGCGTAAGAGAGTGAGACACCAGGCAGTCCTGTGCGTTCTCACAGCCATTGCTGCATTTGAGTCTCTCGCTGCAGCACCGTCAGTCCAGCTCCGTGCAGACCGTCTGCTTTTTCATTAACCTTCTGCTTACGAATCATGACGTCCTTCTCCACGGGTTACTCCCTCTCGATAGCATGTCCAAAGCAAGGGAGACAAAGTTGCTCTAGGCTTTCTGCTGAGGCGCCTTTTGATTGTACTTCTTCTAAGACAAGTTTTTGGTGTTATCCTTTGACAATCCATGGAGTATTCAATGTTCTTCACAAAGACCAGAATTCAAAAGCATCGATTTTTCTTAACTGATTTTCCGATTTCGTGGGCATATCAAGCCATTGGAGATATCATGCTTTAATATTAATAGCTGGTTCCCCTTAATTCTCTTCATTGAAAGTCATTTGCTGCAGATTTTCCTGATGTGAACCCTTGTTTGACTTCTGACTCATGCTCCCAAGGGCGTTGTTTGTGGATCCAAGTAAAATGAAGCACTTGACCACCTCGGTTTTCTTCCACATGATTTTGTTTATCAGTCCAACTGTGAGGGTTTCTGTTTTAAGTTGAGTTACAATCCATGCTAGAGTATTTAGTCCTTGACCGTCATCAAGTAGTGCTTCCAGGCCTCTTTGCATTCTGCAAGCACAGTTGCGTCATTTGCGTGTGGCTGTCTGTTCACAATCTTTCCCCTGGTCCTCACGCCATGTTCTTTTTCATGGAGTGCAACTTCTCAGAATAGTTGTCTAATATACATGCTAAATAGACATGAATTTCCCTAATTTTGAACCGTATAGTGCCCCCTTGTTTTGGGTGAATGGGTATCTCTACATGAATGTTCCATATGAGCACATTTAAGTGTCCCAGAATTCCTATTGTTTGCAATATTATCCATAATCTACGCAATTGAATGCCTTTGTTAGTCAGTCACACACAGGTAAACATCTTTCTAGAATTCCCTGCTTTTAATCAAGAACCAATAAGACATCAGCAATGATTACCTTGTTCTATATTTTCTTGAATCTAGTTCGAAACACAGTCAGTTTTCTGTTAGGGTTCCACTGCTACAGTTTTTACAATGATCTTAAGTCATATTTTGTGTAACTCTGATATTATTGCTATTGTTTGCTAAATCTGTGTTCTCTTGTATAACTTTTCTTTAAATTGGACGCTGATATGGACCTCTTGTCGTTGGATGGCTAGGACTTTCCCATCTATAGGCATCAACCTTTAAGCATTTCATTATTGCATCCAATTTTTTGAAATATCTCAACTGTGAGTACTTAATTTCTGGAGCCTGGAAGTTTGTGAATGCCTTCAGTGAAGCATGTATTTTTTTAAAAAAATCCATTGGTTCTTAATCATTTGCTGGCTTCTAAAATGGTTTACCCTACTAGTCTGTCATTTAATTGTACTGTGATTGCTTGTGATGCTGAAAGCTGTGTCACTGGTATTTCACCCAAAGTGAACACGTTTCAGCTGCCAGAAAAATAACGCACTACAAAGAGCAAACTGTTTATTTACTTCAGAATAATATACCACTGACACCCTAATGGGGAGCATCAAAACATCGGCATATGCTGAAACCCTAGTGAATAGGCATACAGCACTGCTGGAGGCCATGTCGGAGGACGCATCCCTCGGGTTGGAAGGCACTCAAAATATGATTGAGGAAGAGCTGCTTTCTGAAGGTAGAGTTGACCATAGTGTTGTGGGTGGAACAAAGCCTTTGTGTGGGTGAAATAAAGCCTCTACCCTTCATTTCTGGATAGAGCATGAATAAAATGAGAAAAAAATCTGGAAAATACCATTAACAATCAGACCTTACAATGCACAAATCATGAATCTAGGAAAATTGGAAGTCATTGAAAATGTAAGGGACCACTTAAAGATCAATATAATAGGCATTATTGTTGCAGGTAGGTGCAATTGATTAGATCTGACAAAGCGATCCTATGCACAACAAAATGGAACAGTGCAAGACCTTGCAGCATCCTCACAATGGCCCCATGCCTAAGCTCAGTGCTGCAACCACTGTGTCAACCCTTCTCACTGAGGACCTTCTCCTTCGCTGCCCCTCCACTTTACCTCCTCAAGGTCTTTGTCTCTCCTGACAATATACCCAAATCTATAAGGCCAAGTCTTGTCATATTGGCCTCTCAGGAGCTTTCTGGCTCTACATCTCAAAGACAGATTGGCATTGGCCAAGGTGTGTGAGCTGCTGGTACCAAGACCAAAACCACCAAATGCCCCCGCTGCCCGCTGGGTAGCCAATGTGCCTGTGTCTCAGCTTTGCTGTCTTGCTTTTCCCTTCTCTCTCTCTCTCTAAAGATGAAAATTACATACGCCCGCTCGTGACGAAGATGGAGAGAATACGGAGGGAATTTTCTTGCAGCTGAAGTGTTTCATGCTTCTCAAAACCATTTCAGCGCTGTATCTACCAGTCTGTTGGTAGTATCGGTTACATTCAGGTTGAAAGGCACAATTTTGAACTACTATTGGCTGGGTTGTGTTTTAATCTAATACTGAGAGATTGTATCTGAATTTCAGGCCAGCATTTTAACTCGCAGCTAGCCACACTGTGGTACACACACACACACACACACACACACACACACACACGAATGACTGGCAGCTTTTACCACTGCAAAACTGGACCACAATCCCCCAATGTAAGCAAACTATTTTTGGAACAGGCGGTGGGTGAGAACTACCAAGTTCAGCGTGTCTGCTTACCGCCAGATGAGGTGCAGGGAGTTTAAATGCGCTACTTCCTCTCAGCATCCAGGACTCATGGTGTCTCAGTTTCTTTGTGGTTACCCAGGGTCCAGAGCAAGGACTCTTGCTCTATACAAATGAATCTATTAAATAAAGAACCTGTTTAGCATGAATTAAAAAAATGAATTATATAGTAAGAAAGCATCGTCGCTCAGTCCAACTCAAGTCCATAAGTCTGATCATCGCTCATAAATCCCTCTTCAGGTTCATACAGCCACATGCACTCATGCAGAATGCAGAAAGGTCACAGGTCAGTGGGTGCAGAGCCACGTGAATCCAAAGTCAGTGGAAACATGGCAGGACAGCAGTGGCAGATCAAGGGTCAGTGGCAGAGTCCCAGAAAGTCGGAAGGATGAAGGAGCAGACAGAGAGAGGGAAGCTCCCAGTTCTTCTGGTTAAAAGAATTCCACACCCCCAAGGAGGCATCTTCAGGACATGACCTGATGACAGGTTGGGTTCCACCCTTACACTTTGATACATCTTCAAGTTGACATTAAACCATCTGACTACGTCAAGTGTATCCCACCTGAATATCAGAACAGATATAACACCGTGAACACTAATTACAGAACCAATGGTGTGCTGTGGGAGAACATCAAAGATCTCGTTTATGAAAAAAGCAAAAGGATCATTAAAAAGCCAGGAAATAAAGAAGACATCAAAGCAGATGTGAAAAGTCTCTCTGAAACTTGTCCTTAAGTTACAGTTGTAGAAACTCACAGGGACAAGTTCTACCCAGTCCTTTGGGATCACTATGAATCAACAGTGAATTTGGCTTTTTGTTGTTGTTGTTGTTCTTTGTTTGTTTTTTGAGGAGCATGGCTAGGGGAATTAGGGGAAAATTGGGAGCTAACATCAGTCTGAGAACAAAAGAAATGTTCTGAAATTGGGTAATGGAGACACATGGAAGAAATGATACATCAAAGAGATAAACAGAAAATTTCAAAGGGCAGCTTGAAAAAACAAAGTCAAATATTATGAAATGTGCAAAGCCCCAGATTTAGAAAACCAAAAATGATAGTGGGGGTGGTTGGGGGAGGAAGCATTTAAGAACTAGAGGAAAGTTGTATGTTTCATTGTTGCTACCCTGCACTCTGACTGCATCTCCTCCCCGTGACCCTTCTGTCACGGGATGTCCAGTTGCCTAAAGATGGGCTTTGGGTCCCCAATCTGCACTCCACCTCATTCAGAATGATATGACTTTGTGTTCTTTCATGCCTGATACCAGATCCCTCCAACACCTCGTGATCACACAGGCTGGTGTGCTTCTTCCATGTGGACTTTGTTGCTTCTGAGTTACATAGTCGCTTGTTTACTTTCAAGCTTTTAAGACCCCAGAAGCTATATCTTTTGATAGCCAGGCACCGTCAGCTTTTATCACCACATTTACTTATGCACACATTGTCTTCAGTGCTTGTGTCGGGAAGCTGAGCATCATGGAATGCCAGAAATATGTAACTTTCCTCTAGTTCTTAAATGCTCCCCACCCCTCCCCCACTATCATGATCCCAATTCTACCTTACAAATCTGGCTAGACCAAAGGATGTACATTGGTACAGATAGGAACCGGAAGCACAGGGAATCCAGGATGGATGATCCCTTTAGGACCAGTGGTGAGAGTGGTGATACTGGGAGGGTGGAGGGAAGGTGGGGTAGGAAGGGGGAACTGATTACAATGATCTCCATATAACCTCCTCCCTGGGGGATGAACAGAAAAGTGGGTGAAGGGAGACATCAGACAGTGTAAGATATGACAAAATAATAATAATTTATAAATTATCAAGGGTTCATGAAGGAAGGAGGAACAGGGAGGGAAGGGAAAAATGATGAGCCAATATCAAGCGCTCAAGTAGAAAGCAAATGTTTTGAGAATGATGAGGGCAACAAATGTACAAATGTGTATGTATGGATTGTGATGAGTTGTACAAGCCCCAATAAAATGATTTTTTAAAAAGCTGAAAATGAAGAACCAAAACTGGCAGAATGAAAAACAAAAACCCAAGCCTCAGATTGAATTCCTGAAAAACTCTGTGGGCAAAATATCGCACAATGAAGGAAGCATCCAACGAAGATGGAAGAACACAGAGTTGTTTTACCAAAGCGGTGGTTGCTATTCCCAGAGGTAGTGTCTGGCCCTGGAGCCCTGGTGGTGTGGCGGTTCTGTGTTAGGCTTCAATCCGCGTGGTCCACATTTCAAAACCACCAACAGATCTGAGGAGAAAACAGTTGTTTACTCCTGTAAAAGAGCTACACTCTCAGAACACAAACACCCACCCCACCCACCCACCCACCCCCGGGGTGGGGTGGGGACTGTAAGTGGCAGCACTGCAGCACTGACTCAATGGCAATGACAGTATATGAGCAAGAACCAATGATCCTGAAGGAGGTGTAAGCTGCAGTAAAGCATTAGCCCAAAACAAGACTCCACGAACTGATGGAATACCAATTGAAGTGTTTCAACTAGGTGATAGAGTACTGCATATGGAATCCAGGATAGGTAACTGTGTAGAGACAATAGCTGTATGGATAATTACCTTGGGGCACGGCCTGCTGGTGTAGTGGTTACACATTGGCCTTCTCCTTGCAGTGTCAGCCGTTCAAAACCACCAGCTGCTCCATAGGAGGAAAATGGGGCTTTTTATTCCCATAAATACTTAAGAGTCTCAGAAACTCTCAGGGACAAGCTCTGCTCTGTCCTAGGGTCATTTTGAGTTGGCATCCATGTGACAGCAGTGAGTTAGGTTTGTTTATTTGGAGGAGCATGACTGGGGAAAATGGGGAGATAGCTACAGTGAATATAAGAAAGAAGAAAATGTCCCCAAATTGATTGTGGTGATGATTGCACAACTCTTCTTAATTTGACTGAATTATTAAATTGTATGATATATGAGTTACACCTTAAAAAATATTTGCAAAAAGTGGCAGTTGTGTGAACACAATAAGGGTATACTGCATGGCTTAAAATAAGGAGAGGTGGGGTTCAGGGTTGTAGCCTCCCTCCATATTTACTGAACTGGGTGCTGAGCACATCATTGGAGAAGCTGGCTGATTACTAAGAAGAATGAGGCTTTTTCTTTCTGGGAAGCGGCTGGTGGGTTTGAACCAACAATCTCTCAGTGGTCCAATGCTTCCCCAATAATGCCACCAAGGCAAGGCTATTCAAATGGAAATGTGACCACTTGCCAGAAACTGAGTTTGGAGTAGTTGGGGATTAAAACTGGTCTGTGGTCCTTGTCTTAAGTGGTACCCATTCCTCTGGTTTGTTGCTGTTCTTGTTGTTACTTCTATTCCACCAGCTTGTCACAATGAGGAGAGAAGAAAAAAATATATTCATCCTAGAGAAGGAAGAGGAAAAGTAACCATTTTGAATACACACAAGGGAAAAGTAGTTATTTTGACAGGTGCCCAAAATGTTCTCTCTACACAGATCTGCCCTCCAAAGATACTGTTTTATCAGAGGATTATCTCATCTGGGGAATCCCACACCTCTTCAGCTTTTCTGACTTACGTAAGAGGAGAGAGAAAAATATCTTAGAAACCCATTTGAAGACCTCAGGGCAGTGTCCCAAATCCACTAAAAACTGAGATTCAATCATAAGATTGTAGTGTTTCCTCTGCTCAACACTTTACCACCATATCAACAGGGCTTCAACATAATAACAGTGGATTAATTTAGAAAGCTATGTGGTGCACACTGTATTTAAGAAGTTCTTAGCCCAAAGATCACGGGAGTGGAAATTAAGGCACTCACTAGAGGAAGCGAAACTCTTTGGCACAATATCAATAGCATGTAATAAAACACAAAGTCCAACTATTAACCAGATGAACATAAATTTGCCTCAAAAAGTCTCCCTCAATTCCTAATACATCAGTGACTCAATACATCATATCTGACTTCCAATTAAAAAAATTACATAGGATGCTTAAAGGGGAAGAAACACACACATACACTCTGATGAAGCAATGCAAGCAGCAAACCCAGAGTCAGGTCAGACACAGATTTTTAACTTAACAGATAGGACATTACAAATAACTATTATCCTTCAGCATGCTTCAATAAGTTCATGGAAAATTGGAATTAAAAGTAACTGGACTTTCCCACATACTTTTTGAAGCCCCATAGTGTGTTCAGGGCCCGATGGGAAAACCTAGATGCATGTGCACAGAGAGAGAATTTATAACAATGAATCAAAGAGAAGTCCTACGAACCACAAATGTCATAACAGGAGGGAAAATCCCTTTGGTGGGCTCATCAAAGAACTTGACAAGATATTGGACATCATCATGACACTTGACTATCAGTCTACAGAATCCCCCAAAACAAAAATGCGAAGAGAAACTTAATGAGTATTCTGAATATATAGGACACACGAAAATGTTACTTTTAGGAAGTAGGGATAGCAAAGGAAGAAAGATAGCAGCAGGGAAAGTTGCGGCTGTATGCTCCCATACAAGATTTAATTTAGAGCTCTGAAGCCCTGTAAAGGCTTGCTATAAATTGAAATCGACTTAATGGCAGTCACTTTTCCCTCTAGTTCTTGACACTAATTGTGTCCTTGAATCTTTGATTTTGTTCTCTTCTTTGCCTGGGGTGGAGAGAAACCAATAGTTGTTCATCTGATGGTCACCCCGAAGCTTTTAAGACTCCAATCTTGAAAGTAGGATGTCGAACATTCTCTTTGTAGACTGTCTGTTACACCCGTTGGCCTAGGTGTCCCCGTGAGCCACAGGATGAGCGACTCACTGCCTTCAGATGTTCGATTATGGCTAAGGTGTTTTCATAACTTTGCTCCCTGTAGTCTCTATTCATGAACATATTCAGAGCACATACAAATGCATATTTAGAACTGTCCTCTCTTAAACCTACATATACTTATGAGTGCGATTCCATCAGCATGCCCACCCTTGTTCAATTTGAGTGTCTATGCAGACATTTGGAGATTATTGCTTTCATTGTTTTCGTGGGATTATGTAAGTGATACTATTTATCTTTGTTGCTTTTAACTCTTTTGCTTCTCCTACTGTCTTCTTTGTCTGATTATATTTGTGTAGATGTTCCATTATTGTAATTTGCCTTTCCTTCACCCAAGTCAATACCTGGCTACCCTGGAGTTCGTGATTTACTTCTCTTTCCCTCCCACTCCTGTGTGTAAATCTCTTCTTGAATTTCTAGAGTAGTTGTATGGCACCATGTTTGTTCTTTTGTGATTGACTAACTTCAGTCAGCATCATGCCGTAGGTTCATCCATGTGATAAAGTTTCAGGGATTTGTCATTATTCCTGAAGGCTTCCCAGTATTCCATTGTGTGCGTGTATGACAGTTTATTTATACATTCTTTCCTCGGTGGGCACTTCTTTGTTCTTTTGTGAATAACGCTGTGATGAATGTGGATGTGCGCATATCTATTTGTGTCATGGCTCTGGTTGCTCTAAAGTATGTACTAGTAGTGGGATTGCTGGATTATATAATATTTCTATCTCCATTTTAAAAAATAAAATTGTAACTCCTCTTTTTCAAGAAGGTTTCATTACTTTAAAGTCCTACAAGCAGTGTATGAGGGTTCCAATGTCTGCACACTCTTGCCAACATTGCTGTTTTGTGCTGGAGCATTGCTGTCGATGTGAGGCTGAGATGGTGATGCTCTTTTGATTTGTATCTCTCTAATGGCGCATTAGGTTGCGGGCACATCTTCATGTATTTGTTGACCAACTGAATGTTTGCTTTTGTGAAGTGTCTATTCATGTCTCCCACTCATTTTTTTATTGGACTTTTGTTTGTTTCGTTGTTAATATGGTAAGATTTTCTATAAAAATCATAGATTATTCCCATATTTGATATGGTATTGACAATCCACCCCTCACCCCACCCCATCAGCATTCTGAGAAAATGCATTGTAGCATTTCAATGTCTTAAATTGTTTGTCTCTTTATTTGTGATATAACATATAGACTACTTTGGAGAACGTTTCGTGTGCATTGATAACGTGGTACATTGTGCTGTTGTTGATGTCCTTATGAGTCAAGTTGGTTTACTGTGGTATTTAGATCTTCCGCATCTTTGTTGTTGAGTTGCTTTATTCTTCAACAAGAGTGGTGTACTAAAGTCTCTTACATGTTGGGTTTTTAAATGCAAGGTCAGCATTTTGAAAGCACCAGCTACTCTGGGGGAGAAAGACGAGGCTTTCTACTCTCATATAGAATTACAGTCTTGAAACCCACAGGGGTAGTTCTTCCCTGTATTGCAGAGTCACTACAAGTCACAACCGACTCAATGGCAAGTTGATGTTATTGTTGTAGAGTTGTCTTTTTCTCTTTGCAGTTGCATTAAAAATTTGTTATGAATCTTGCTGTTCTTTCACTCACTGTGGTGATATTTACAGTGGATAAATTAGACTTAAAAATGTTGAAACCATCTGTCCAGAAAGACGTCCTTTTTTTAAACAAAATCATTTTATTGGGGCTCTTACAGCTCTTATCACAATCCACACATACATCCATTGTGTCAAGCACATTTGTACATTTGTTGCCATCACCATTTTCAAAACATTTTCTTTCTACTTGAGCCCTTGGTATCAGCTCCCCCTTCCCCTCATGAACCTTGATAAATTAGAATTTTTTTCATGTCTTACCCAACCAGTCTTTCTTCATCCACATTTCTGTTGTTTGTCCCCTTGGAAGGGGGCTTATATGTCAATCATTGTCCCTTGGAAGGGGGCTTATATGTCAATCATTGTGATTGATTCTCCCTTTCCTCTCCCACCTTCCCCTTACTCTGCTGGTATAACTACTCTCATTATTGGTCCTGAGGAGTTTATCTGTCTTGGATTCCTGGTGTTTCCAGCTCTTATCTGTACCCATGTACATGCCCTGGTCTAGCCAGAATTGGGGCGGGCATTAAAAAACTAGAGGAAAATTGTATGTGTTATCAGTGCTATACTGCACCCATACTGGCTTATCTCTTCCTTGTAATCCTTCTGTGAGGGGGTGTCCTATTGTCTACAGATGGGCTTTGGTCTCCTCTTCACCCTCCCCTTCACTGACATCACTCTTTTTGCTCTGGGTGTTTGATGCCTGATACTTGATCCCATTGACACCTCATGATCGCACAGGCTGGTGTGTTTCTGATGTGGGCTTTGTTGCTTCTCAGCTAGATGGCCACTTGTTTATCTTCAAGCTTTTAAGACCCCTGATGCTATATCTTTTGATAGCTAGGCACCATCAGCTTTTTTTAACCACATTTGCTAATGCACCCATTTTGTCTTCAGCAATCATGTCAGGAAAGAGAGCATCACAGAATGCCAGGTTATTAGAACAATGTGTTCTTGTGTTGAGGGAGTACTTGAGTAGAGGCTCAATATCTGCCTTCTGTCTTAACACTTTACATATAAATATATGTACATCGATATATTTCTCTATTGTTATATATAAATATATATTAAAATGTACATGCCTGTATTTAGACCTCTATAAATGCCCTTTGCCTCCTAATTCTTTCCTCTATTTCCTTTTACTCTCTTGCAAGAGGTACTCTTAAGAGAATGAAAAGTTTACTCCAAAGTGGGAGAAAATATTTGCAAATAAAAACCAAACAATGAAATTAGGCAATGGCAAAAGGTCACGTTCAACATGAGTCCATAGAGGAAATCTCAAACAGCAGAATAGGCACAAAGGGAAAAGGCACACAATCCCCAATTTCTGGGCTATTACCAGGCTGAGGACCAGATAATGTGGCATGAGCCAGACCAAACCCTTCAATTCATACATCATCAAAACCAGATGCAGATAACATCTGTGCTGAAAGGCCTCCCCACTCCACCCCCATGGGCCTTTAAAGCCCATAGAGGGGTGGGGGAAGAAAATTGACTGCAAAGGGGCTTCAGGGCATGAACTGACCCAAAGGTAGTATACTATTTATATATCCACAGAAAAGAAAGAGCGAGAATAGACCTCATTCCGGGTGCCAATCCTTGAGGGCAATGTTCCTGCTCCAAATAGCTCATTCCCAGAGATGACTGCAGGGCCAGCCTCAGCTCCAGATGTGACATCCTTTCCCTAGATAACAGCACTGCAGAGGAAAGCCCTGAAGATACAGTTGGAGAGAACAGCCTGTCTGACCCACACACACACACACACACACACACACACACACGGGAAAAAATCAAGAGGAAGTTCAACAAACCAGTGATGCGAGTGAAGCCACAACTCCTTAAGGAATCCCTATTGTAGACTTCTGATTTTGGGGAAGCACTTGGCACCCCATCTGAACTGGTTCAGGATTACTCATAAGGGGGCCAAACTTAATGTCTAATGGCATAAATGAGTGTGTGGGGGAGACACTAGACTGCTCTATCCCTGACAGCAGGAATAACAATGGGGACGTTAGGATGCTGACCTTTTGGAGACACATATTGAAGACTAAAAGGGTACATATGTTGCTAGGCAAGTGGTATCTCTATGTAACAGAGAGAGCACCATTGCTCTATGTCATGATCCCTGCTAGTCTTGTGGCTATCTATGTATCTATGTATCTATCTAGTTTCTATCTATACAAGATAGGCAGGATAGACAACCTTATGGAGATAACAACTGGTTCAACAATCCCTGGGGGGCATGTGAGGGGTGGGTGGAAGTAAGCAGTGAGTCAATAATGGTGGGTGTGATAGTTATATAATCATTTGTCAATTTGAGAGGATTAAGAATGAAGGCCTGGAGTCTAGCCTGTCAATCAGGTCATAACCAATGAGGCCTCTGTGTGGGCATGGCCTTCTCCTGAGGATTCTGGGAACTCCTGTATTCCACCTGGGAGACAGGAGACACTCTCTCTCTCTTGGCTCACTCCCTGTGAGACATTTCTGAGGTGAAGCCACATGAAGCTACCCTCAGTAGTCAGTTTCAGAGCAGAAGGAACTACATGGAGACCCTTGCCAGCACTGAGCTGCCTCTACTGCCACTGGATCCACAAGACTTTTCACCTACTGGCCTGTGATCTTCCTGTCTTCAGCATCATTGCATGTGTTCTGTGAGTCTGAAGAGGAATTTATAGACTGGTGCTGGACATATGGGCTAATATCGGACTTATTGGACTGGACTGGGCTGGGATGCTTTCTTAATGTACAATTGCTCTTGTATATAATGTTCTTTTCTATCACATGCGTGTCCATAGATTTCTTTCGCTAGTCCACCGGACTAGCACAAAGACTAAGGAGCACCTGACACAAGCCATGGTATTTTAAATTGCCTCAAATACATGTGAAATTTGAACATTGAAGAAGGAAAACTGAAGCCGAACAGGTGCATTTGAATTGTGGTTATGGTGAAGAATATTTAAAGTACCATGGACTGAGAAAAGGACAAACAAATTCATCTTGGAAGAAGTGTGGCAGGAGTGTTTCTTAGAGGCACGGAATGGTGAGACTTTGTCTCATGTACTTTGAACATGTATCAGGAGAGAGAAATCCGTGGAGAACGACATCGTGAAGTAGAGGGACAGTGAAATATAGGAAGGCCCTCACGGAGGACTGCCACAGTGGCGGCCACAAAGGAATCAAGCACAGGGAGAATTGGGAGGGAAGCACAGGGCCGGGCAGTGTTTTGCTCTGTTGTGCACAAGGTGACTGTGGATCAAAACCAACTTGATAGCATCTAACAGCACCACCAACAACATAGTTAAAGCTCAAAACATAACAAGGACAGGTAAAAGCAAATTACAGAAGTATATATGATTACCTTTCACGCCAAATTTATAAACAAAATAATCAAAATGCTGCACATTGGTCCATGGTAATATAAAAGTGTTAAAGTATGGATGGAAATGACCTACAGCATCTAAGAGTGAAGTCGAGAAGTGAATAGCGTGAGGAGGGACACAAGGAGCATCATGCTTCTCAACACAGGTGGTCAGTGAAGATGAGGAAGATGGAAGGAGATGGATTGATCACATGGTTGCAACAATGGGCTCAAACAAAACAATGTGGAGATGGTGAAGAACTGGATGTTGTTTCCTTCTGTCTTACATGAGCTTGCTATTAATCAGAACCAAGGCCATGGAGAGACCTAACAATAATATAGGGACAATAGGAGCCCCGGTGATGCTATATCTGAGCTAAGCACTGGGTTACTAACAAAAAGATCTGTGGTTTGAGCCCACCAGCCATGCCATAGGAGAAAAATGAGACAGTCACCTGTATAAAGGATTAGTTCCCAGAACCCTGTGGAGCTTTTCTATCTTTCCTTTATGGTGGTTTTGAATCAGACTTGACTTACCACAGTGGACTTTTAGTCAAAAGCAACTGATCGTCAAACATGATGAGTCCGTATGATGTGCATTTTAATTTCTGCATAGGGTCCATGAGGTAATCATCTCAGTGGTATAAAGAGAAAAAAATTTTGAGTGAGTTGAAAGTTGATCATAAGAAATCAAATAAAATTTTTCCTCTACTTATTCTTTTTATCTCAGGAGAAATTTCTGTAGATATGTGTAAAGTATTATATTTTAGTTGGACTGAAACTGCATTTATTTTCTGGATAAGTGTTAAAAACAATGCAAATTAAATGTTGAGTTAATGAAAAACACTAATACTTGCATATTTATTCAACGCTGTACAATATTATTCTGTTCTTTTTCCAATAATAATAATTTTGCTAAATATACCTATAATTCTTACTCTGATTTAATTTCATTTACCAAAATTTTCTTGAGTACAGGACAAAGAATTATATTCCCAGATTAAACAATAATTCATTTGTTTCCTCACTCTAATCTTTGCTGTCACTCACACTAATACTGTCCTAGTGTTATGACACATCAGTAGAGAAATGTTGCTGTGTCCGTGTCCAGTATTATAACCACATTATTAAATAGCTAGGACGTTTTTACTTTAAAGTTCTAGTTTTAATTGTAGATCATGAAATCGTGATAGAAAGACACGACAGAATGAAGAGAGCTGCATTGAACCAACAGAAGAAAGGAATTGGTAGAAATGTAACCCTGCTCTAGTCAGATTATTACAGATAAGGGTGATCATGTCTCTTGGCTCAGCTTTTACTGGCAGGTGTCTTCTTCTTTCACATCCTGGCCTATCCTACTGCTTCTTCTTCTGTATCTTCTATGTCTTTCACTGTTCCATTTTAAAAATAAATATTATAGACCTAGTTCCTAGTTACATATTGCCTCAGTCCTGTCTCCCCAAAATTTGGATTCTAGCCATTTGAGTCAACTGTAAAAGAGCTGATACCTAAAGAGTCTTAATTATCAGTTCCATAAGCTTTTATTCAGTTGTAACTATTAGTATCTAATTATTTTGGACCTATAGAAAGTGTTTCCCTGTTAACTTCTTTGTTCTAAAGCTCTCACCTACCTAGGTTTATGGTTTATAATAGTAACCTTTGTTTGCTCCTATATATTCCTATTATGATTATTTTTATTATTGATCCTATATTTTCCCATTATGATTATTTTTATTATTGCTTCTACATTTTCCTATTCTCAAATATAAGTATTTCTGCCAAAGGCTATTTGATATTTCTTTTCTGTGTTCCGTGTATTCTATGGATTTATAATAGCTAATTTGTTTTTCTAACCATCTTCTCTCCTGAGAATTAATTCCTCATTTCCAAATGATGGACAGACCTTTCTGCATTATTAATAGAGACTCAATTGTGCCTAAAACTGAACTTGTATCCCCCAGCTCCACATTTTATCCCTCAGCTGACATTTGTATTTGTTATTAATTTCATCTTTCTTGCAGTAATTGGTGGGGAAAATGACCATCTTGAACTCTCTTTCTTTTGACTTACCTCACCTCATTATCTACCTGTGTTGATGAATCTTTTCTGAAATGAATAGAATTTATTTTTTCCCCTCAGTTTCATTACTTGCTAGTTCTTAATTTATATTCTTCTCATTGTATTCTATAAGAGCACAGTAGTCTCTAAGTGGTTCTTCAACTAATTTTTCTTTGTTATTTCTCCCGACATCCTATCCATTAATTTCCCCCAAATACGCAATGGGCTGCTCTCCCCAAGGTTGGCATTTTGAAACCACGAGCCACTCCATGGGAGAAAGCTGAGGCTTTTCACTCCCATCCAGAGTTACAGCCTTGGAAACGCACAGTGCCCGTTTACCCGGTCCTTCAGGGTCCTTATGCACCAGCATGCACTGGATGGCAGGGAGGTTGAGTTTAAGCACCTCCTCCACTCAGAGGTCAATGTTTCTCTTTTTTCTGCTTACATGGTAAATCTGAACTGGTGGCTCAACTTTTTTGGTTTACTTATTAGGGCAAAATAAACTAGTATGAATATGAATATTGAAGGGTGTCTTGTTGAGGCTAAAAATTGTATTCTACAGAGTAAGAGAAGAGCCAGGGTGGACTAGGTTTAGCAGCAAAAACATATTCATGTGGACAGGAGTAAAAGCCTCAGAAAGTATGAGCTAATGATATGTCAAAATGAATAGAAAAAGAATGTTTAAATGTGGATCAAAATGTATAACATAGAAGATGAATATTCAGAAACTGTGATGGCCAGGGTAAATTTGAGCTGTCTTT
Source organism: Echinops telfairi (assembly GCF_000313985.2). Taxonomy (NCBI): domain Eukaryota; kingdom Metazoa; phylum Chordata; class Mammalia; order Afrosoricida; family Tenrecidae; genus Echinops; species Echinops telfairi. Next base: position 63,518,824 of record NW_022111324.1, on the reverse strand, counting down.
GGGAAATTTGAGGCTCAGTTCTGACTCTAGCCTTAACTGCTCTAAAAAACAAAAACAAAACAAAAACAAACAGAAACAAAAAACATTACAGATGCTTCTAACACCATCTATTTTTCGGTCTTCGATTTCTACAAACTTCTCAAGCCATTTTTTCTTTGTATATAGACTGAAATGTGGTTGTTCCTATTTGTCTAGGCTCTACTTTTATATCCCTGCATGCCATGTGAATTTCCTGACTACTTCCCATAACTCCACATTTTTGTGAATAATTTCCCAAATACTTATATTCTTCAAAAACATGTGGATGCATGACATACTTTGTGAAACACTCTTTAATTTGGCGGGGTGAGGGGGCTAACTTTGTCTTTTATGTATCTCTTTACCACTTATCGCACCCAATGACGGTTTGTTTTGTTCTTTTAAAATTTCTACTGAACTAAAAATTTTTATCTTTAGAACTTAATGTTATTGTGGTCTTTCTTCTGAATTGTTGAGCCAAATACTCAAGAGAAGCTAGTGTTTTATACCACCTGAATTTGTACTGGGGGCAAATATCTCTTACGGGTTCCATAAACAAAAATTTCCTCCCTAACTTTTTTAATGTTGATGGGGGTCTTTTCCTTCTTACACATTATTTATATTTTTGTCTTTATACTATTATGACATTAGCCTTACCATGTTAGTGCAATTTTGTTTTTTATTGTTTTCTGTTGGGTTTCCTAACTGTGAAGCACAGGGGGAGTCAATGAATAGTGAGAATATCTGACGCAGGGATTATAGGGAATGCAGGAGTGAGCCCTGGGTGATAGGAAAAGGGGATTTCAGGAGTAAATAATGGAGGTGGGAGGGGCAAGCACTAGAACTCATTGTGATTGCACAACTCATTTTAAAGGTGATTTCACCATTGGGTGTGAGGGATGCTCTAAGTTGATGTGGTGGTGACTGTACAATGCCCCTTGATATGATTGAATGATTGAACTATTGAACTGTATATCTAAATATGTGCCAATAACTGTTGGGAGAGGAGAAAATGAAAATGTTCTATAAGTGCATATTGAACAAATGATAATCTGATGCTCACAAAATATCGTTTTTTCTTATTTCCAAGTCTTCATTAAAATTGATCCCTTGCCGGTAATATACTTATCATTGCCTTTCTCCTCACCCGGACTAAAAAAAATATGCTATACTCACATAGATACTGTGTTAAATGCTGAAGATGGGGAGATGAATTAGACATGCTTCTTAATCTTGAAGTGGTAGCCTCTCTTGATCTCAGCCTAAGTACACCTTATGAAAAATCTTGGGGAGAAACCATGATAGTACAGTGTCAGAATTCTCACCTTCGATTCAGGAGACCTGGGTTTCCTTCCTGGCCAATGCACTTCTAAGAAGAAAGACCTGGTGAACTACTTTTGAAAATCAGCCAAGGAACCCTTTATTATCACACTGGGACATTCTGTACATGGTCACCATGACCTAAGAACTGATTAGATGACAGCTGACAACAATAATATAAACCTTTGTAACCAGCCTCATCACAAGAGAATCCTCTCTTCTTCAAATTTTCATAACACTTATTGACTGTATTATTTACTCAAAACATTTTTGTTAATAATCTAGCATTGTAGTTGAAGCTTTTATTTGCTTATCTTGTATGTTCTTGAGCTGTTATATGATCCTCACAGTATGACTTGTGTATTCAGACATACACAGAACAAAAACTGTGTCTTTTATACTTTGCCCAATCCAATCCATTAAATGCATGCCTTATGCATAGAAGTAACTCCACGGTATATGGTAAGTAGGTGGTATTCTCAGGTAGAATGGAGTTGGTGAGGCATTTATATAACAAATAAAAAACTCACAGTGACCCTATAAGGCAGAGTAGAACTTCCTTTGTGGGTTTCTGAGACAGTAAATCTTTACAGAATTAGAGAGCCTCTTCTTTCTGCCACAGAGCCCTTGGTGGCTTAGAACTTTTGACCTTGCAGTTAGCAGCCCAGTGTATAACCCACTCTGCCAAAAGGGCTCAAGGCATTTAAAGGTCTCTAGTAAATTGCCCTTGCCTCCTCAATTGGGAAGAGTTTGATGAGACAAAAGCCTTGTGTTGTGGGCAGTGTTGGCTGATAGTTGGAAGGGTCAGTGGAGACTGAAATTCTGAAGGCTATAAAACACTTTTATTGGTTGACATCCCAAGAAATCCTCTCCATGGGCCACTTCTTTGATGGTTCTTTCTAGTTTGCAGCATCTATCACTGAATAAGGCCCCAAGTGTTCTTTCCTCTTATGTCAACAACAGTTCTTTTTATGACTGATAATATTTTCCTATTGGTACCCAATTTGCGGTTGATAAGAGGCCTCTGTTCATGTGTTTTGACAAAGTGTAAATTTTACAAAAGTGCTGGCTTGCAATTCTAAGTACAATTTGATATTCATATTTAAAGCCCAGTGGCTGGGATCACAGGGTCTTTTGCTGTGTGTCATTCTCTGACTGTACTCCCTGCATCATAAATAATAATGAAAGTAAATGTACATTTATCAGGAAGAATCAACAAAGCCTGGCACTGATTTGCTGATGACATCTGTCTCACCAGGCATTAAGACCAGCTTCCGAACAAGGGTGCCTGAAGGTTTGATTGTCTTTGCTGCATCTCCTGGTGATCAAGAGGAGTATTTTGCACTTCAGTTGAAGAATGGGCGTCCTTATTTCCTTTTTAATCCTCAGGTAAATAAATAACGACAAGAGATGTTTCTGTTGAGCATTTGCTAGGTGTCACTTATAGAATTAAGAGCTATGGTTTCACATTGCATCCATCCATACTATGAAGTGCACCAAGTGCTATGATTGTGCCATTTGACTAATGAAGAAAATGACACTTTCAAAAGTGATGTGACTTGCCCATGGCTATTATAGCAGTGCTAACTTTCAAACCCACTGTGTTAGTCTGGGTTGATTAGAAAAACAAATTGGTAGACATATGTGTATAAGAAAGAGATTTATGTAAAAGAGCAATTGAATATTGAGAAAACATCCAAGCCCAGTCCAGATCAAGTCTATAAATTGGATATTAACCCACATGTGCAATACCAATCTATAAAGTCCTCTTCAGACTCACGAAACACATGCAATGATGCTGAATACAAGAAATGACAAGCCAGTGGGTGGAAAGTCTTGTGGATCCAGTGGTGGTAGTACAGGCATCTCAGCGCCGGTGTGGGTCTCCACATGGCTCCTCCAGCTCCAGGGCTTTAGCATGGCTCCCTGTGTCTTGTCCACAGGAATGTTCCTCAGGGAGTGAGCGTGTGTTCCCGCCTCCACAGAGCTATTTATTGCCTTAGTGTCTCCAAATGAGGCCCTTAAACTGCGACCAGATTAACAGGCTAAACATCACCCTTCACTCTTAAGTCTCAAATTGATGAGAGATTGTGTAACAGCCACACCCACATATTCCAACTCTATGATTTACTAGTCTAACAATTGATCCCTTACCTTATAATTAATATCAAAACCAGAAAACTCCGGATGCATTTTTCTCTTGAAAACAAAAATGTCTCTTTCTTCATTATTTATTCCTTCTTCTTCTTTCTTTTTCTTCAGCACTAGGTATGTCAGTCTCATCAGGAACAACTGTTTTTTTATAAGCTGTGTACTATAATAGTTTTGAAGTCAAATATGACTATGCTCTTATTAAACTAGCAGCCTATTCAAAATAGGGGGGCAGGTAGGTATTTGGGAAAATGATGGTAAAAATGGTGTAGAAACCGTATCTGACCTCCTCTGACCTCACAATGAGGAAGTGGAAGCATCACAACTTAACCAATCCCTGTGAGGCAGGGGTCAGACATGGCTCCACCTTCTTTGTCTCTTTTACAAATGTTGACATCAATTGCACCTCCCCCACCCTACCCCTCCGAGGCACTCCTACTGTTCTGATGGGTTAAAAAAATCTATTGCAAGAGCCACACAGAACACACAAACCATACTCACAACTCTTGGGTTTATTAGAGAAGTTCAGAAGCTACATTTCAGAGTTAGAAATGCTAAGGATACAGTTCTTTAGTCCATAGAATCTCTTCTCAGCCATGATCACAGGCAAGCTTCTTTCTGGTCCTTGGATCCTTTGACCTCTGCCTTACTCAGGTCAGTGATACAAAGTTTTTGTAGTAATGCCAATCAATGCCTGAAAGTCGTCCCAATTGGAAAATAGCTTTCCGCTCAAAGGCACTCAGCATTATTCTCCTTGGATGGTGAAGTCCACCACTGCTTTTCACTCGGGTTCTTGCTTCGGCTGCTGCTGCTCCTTTGTTACACCTTGCCTATCTGAAATATCACAGTTCTGTGTCCTGGATCAGAGAGATCCAGTGTTGGGCTTTGGGGGTATGTGTTAGGCTCACTTCTCTAAAACTGAAAAATGAATGAACAGGAAATGGGAAGACTGTATGCTGGTAGAAGCTGAGCCAAATGACTCTAAAATGGGCTGAATGAATCCAAAATTGGGAATCCACGCAGGTTCCTGGGATTGGCAGGTAATGGAATAGGAGGTCCATGAGCCAGTGGCAGGACCCAAATCCAGTAATAGAAGTCAGGTAGCTTCCACACACTATAAACTAAGAGTAGGTCACACCTTGAATGAAACTTCCCTCAGTCTTTTTTTTTTTTTGATTGTGATAAGAGTTGTACAAACCCCCAATAAAATTATTTAATTATTAAAAAACAAAATTCAATTGCGGAACATTCTGGCTTACACTTTGCGCTGTTACATGATACTAGTATTTCCTTGTTCTTTGCAGCCATTACAGTATATTTTTAAGAGCGCTGGTGGACAGTGGATTACTCATTGGACTGCTAACCATTAGATCAGCAGTTCAAAACCACCTGCAGCTGCTCTGGAAAAAGATGAGGCTGTATGCCCTAGTAAAGATTTACAATTTCAGGAACCCTATACACAGTTGCTTTGAGTTGGTTTCAGCTCAATAACAGTGGGTTTTGGTTTGGGGATATATTAAATGCATTATCTTATTAATTAATGAGTTAATAAAAATCATATATTACTACAGATATTTCAATATAATCGAATTCTTTTGAAACCTCCTAGATTTTAGGCATCTTAAAAAAATACATTTTTTTAAATACATTTTTTAAAAGGAGGTCTCTCCCCCAAATAAAACAAGCAAATAAGAGAATACTGCAGTATGTCCACTTGGCAGGTTGTAACCCTGCACGTGCTGGGCCCCTTCAAGCCTTTGCACCTTCCTCACCTACTTTTAGAGTGGAGGCTCTCCAAGCTTTCTCCCTCAAGGAAGGCTTAAACCTGAAACTGGACCCTCTCCTTCTCCTCCCCGGTAACATCTTACGCACCTCTCTGCTGTTGCATTTAAAACAATGTATTCTAGTGATCGCTTTACGTCCTGCTCTCTAGGACCAGGTGCATTTGTCAAAGAACATGGCATCTAGTGGCTATTTGCGTAATCACTCCGGGCTTTAGAAAAGCATTCCTTAATAAAAGATGGTGTGTGACAAAAATAAAAAAGTGTTAATTCATCTTGGAATTAAAATGTGACATTACGGGAGGTGGAGAGAAAGCTGGGTAGAAAGGGGGAACAGACCATAAGGCTCTCCCACCTGGGGGATGGACAGCGGAGAAGCGAGTGAAGGGCCACATCGGACGGTGCAAGACATGACAAAATAACAACAGTCTTATCAAGACAGTGACCAGATTAAGGTATATTCTCTTAACAACTGCTTGGCTGTTTCACAGAAGATCCCATCATGGAGTTGACCATACTATATTAGATAATATCATGGGAGAATCCTGGTCGACCCAAATTGACATATAACCTAACTATCTCAGTGTCCAAAGGACACACTGCACTCCTGATCTCCTTCTTCGATGGTAATAAGATTAAGTGCTCCTGTGTCTGAGATAGCTAATTTTATACCTAGCAAAATGGCAAAGCCAACAAATCCCATTAGAATTTAATACAGCCTATTTGCATTTTTCCATGTAGTCATCTAGTAGGAGTTATAAAGACTATGTGTAGAAGAGTTAAGGCATAGCAATTAATCTAATGCACTGTCGTGACATGCAGGATATTATGGGTTATCAGAGCACAAATAAAGAGTCTTTTTTGTCTTACTGGTCAAGCTACTCTGAAACTGTGCTAGTTAATGGAGTTATAAAAACAATCAGTAAAAATTGGGTAGGCCTAAAGCAGTGGTTCTCAATCTATGGATCACGACATCTTTTGTGGTCGAACGACCCTTTCACAGAGGTCGCCCAGTTCATTACAGTAGCAAAATGAGTTATGAAGTAACAACGGAAATAATTTTATGGCTGGGGGGTCAACACAACATGAGGAACTGTATTAAAGAGTTGTGGCATGAGGAAGGTTGAGAACCACTGGCCTAAAGCATGTCTCTATATGAGAGCATTTAAACAACTATGCTTGGGGTGGTGTCAAGACAAGACTAATGTAGGTGAGACAGTAGAGATGGCACTGGGAATAAAGTTCCCAGTACTGTTAAGTTATGATGGTACACAAGGAAATTACTTGCTTAATGCACTGAGGCAAATCTATTATAGCTAGAGAACAAAGGGCAAGGAGGAGTTTGGTAGATTGAAATGCTGGGCAGTTACTGAGGCACTTATATGCATATATAAGGATGGAGACGCAGTTTTGATGTCCACCCAATGCACCTCCTTCGTTGCCACCGCACATTGACCCACGGAGGCTTGAATGCTGCTGGGATGCAGAACATGTTTCAGCCGAATTTTGTGACTAAGATAAACTATGAAGTTTAGCAGTGTACTTCTGAAAAAAATCAAACAACAAAAACCTTAGGCATCACAGAGGGGCATCGCCAAGCAGGAGGATGAGCATCCTCTTGTTCTGCTGTACATGTGCGGGGCCAGGCCAGCACAGCAGTAGCTAACAACACACAGTAAGCAAATATAAAGACTCCCAAGAACAATGAGAAATACCGTAACAGTTGTCTTCATTTTAGGTAAATGGGTATTTGTAAGCATGCACTATTGGGGTTTGTGTTGAGCCTGTGCAAAATCTTCTTTAACAGATTAAAATCTTCAAGTTAATAATTCTGATTTAAGTTATAAATTATACTTGTCAAACAAGTACCTGGCTTTATACTGGTAAAGATGGCACAGTCTTTGCTGTATATATTCACGCAGTTTCTGGGATTACACTTTAAGAATCCCAATGATCTTGGGAAGGAAAAAGCCCTACCAAACTCACTGTCATTGCTTCAATTCTGGTTCCCAGAGGCCCTGTAGAACTGTGTAGAACTGCCCCCCGTGGGTTTCCAAGACTATAAGTCTTCATAGGAGTAGAAAACCATATCTTTCTCCTGCAGAGCAGTCGGTAGTTTTCAGCCGCTGACCTTGTGGGCAGCAGCTCAACAAGTAACCCACTAGGCTGCCAGGGCTCCTTTGGAAAGGAGAGACCGTACCTAATAGACCATTGGTCTCCCTGTGTCCTGCGAGGCTTCCATCAGGAGGATTTAAGAAGATAGAGAATAATTAAATATAAATAAGAGAAAGACCTTATTTAAGAAAGAATGTACTGTAAATTGATGGAAAAGACTCAATTTACAGTCAAAATTAAGAAAAACTAGTACTTTCATAGCCCTTCTGTGTGAGTCATTACAGTCATCACCCTCTTATTCACAGTCACACCCCCGCCCCGCCCTGCCTGCATCTAACCTCCACAGTGACTCCATGAGATAGGCACTCTTCATTCCTCTTTTACAGGGGATGAGTTGCAGGCGAATGTAATTTTGAAGATCACTCAATTAGGGGACAAGAAATGAACTCATCCCAAGAAATGAAACCCCAGAGGCTGTGGTGCTAGCTGCAGTGCTTTAGTGGTTTTCAATATGACAGAAAGATGCGTAGGAATAACCTGGCTCATAGAGAAAACATCATTCTTGCCCCACAGTAGAGGATAATATTTCAGTGAGACTTCTGACCAAACCCAACATGAACTAGAAATACAAAGAGGAGACTCAATGGCGAATAGAGTTCTCATTACCGAATTAAGCTTAAATATGTAATGCCAAGATAACTAGGAATAAGCTTTACCAGCACCAAGTAGAAATCTTTCCAGCTAGACCAGAGGATGTGCACTGGTACAGATAGGACCTGGAAACACAGGGAATCCAGCACAGACGATCCCTTCAGGACCAGTAATGAGAGTGGTGAGACTTGGAGGGTGGAGGGAAGGTGGGGTAGAAAGGGGGAACCGATTATAAGGATCTACATATAACCTCCTCCCTGGGAGACGGACAACAGAAAAGTGGGTGAAGGGAGATGTCAGACAGTGTGAGATATGACAAAATAATAATAATTTATAAATGATCAAGGGTTCATGAGGAAGGGGGGAGTGGGGAGGGAGGGGGAAAATGAGGAGGTGAAACCAAGAGCTCAAGTAGAAAGCAAATTCTTTGAGAATGATGATAGCAAAAAATGTACAAATGTGCTTGACATACAATGGATGTATGTATGGATTGTGATAAGTTGTATGAACCCCCAATAAAATTGTTTTTTTAAAGGAAAAGAAAAGACATATTCCAAGGGGGAAAATAGTAATAATTGTTTGACAGTAAAATTACTAAAAGTTGAGTAAGAGGAAAAGTGGAATAAAAGTTTCTAAAATATCAACTTAGTAGAGTGAGGGGCACATCAGTAGGGCAATAGAAGCAGCTACGATCTTGTTTTCATAAAATAAATAGACAACAAATGTCGATTTTTAAATGTTGGGCAGAAAGTGTTTAGCTATTAATAGAATGAAAAGATCAAATTAAAAGGGGAAAAAGAATAAATCCTACATTTTTAGAAAGCAAAAAGAACCCAAAAATATATAGTTCAGCAAACAGATGAGTATCTAAGAAAAACAAATCTGGTTCTGTTTTTCTGTGCCAACCTGTTAATATCTGAGGGTACTTGGGAAGAAGCCAGATGGAGGAAAATCTTTCATCTTCAGCCTTATGTATAGGCTTTCAAAGTACACAAAGTGGGTTCACATTAATCATTGTTCTTGAAGTAGCCACTATTGTTCTCATCCTTGCCTTACAGAAAATGCTCAGGCTAGGGTCACATAGTGAGTTAGTGGTAGAACTGACAAGAATCTAGTGTATTTCATTGAATGCACCTTTTCTTAATAATGTATTGTGCTCCGGACACTGTGCTACGCAGTGATGCACAAGGAAAGCACCAGTGAGGAATGAACAACACGTCACCCTGCCGTCCTCCCTGCTGGGCCACCCTCTCAGGCAAATGGAGCGCAGTCTCATGCTGGAGACACCGCATGATCCAAAATGATGCGCCATGCTCATCACAGATTTGGGTTATGTGATTATCTCTTCTCTCCCCTCCTCTCTCATCCCCTCCCCTCCCTCTCTCTTTCTCTTTCTTTCACATACACATATACACACGCCCCGCTTTTTTAGAGAATTCATCAAAATGTGCGTCTCCAATTCTGAAACATGACTGCTATCATTTCTGGTATGATGGGACTACTCCTTAAAACTCTGCAGAATGGGAGGGCAAAGAGGTCAAACACTGGTTAACTCTGCTCGGCCCCAATATTGTCAGTATGGCACAGAAGTCACACTTTGAAGTCTTTTAGACTCTTAGTTGTCATCAACTTTATAGATATCAGATAGGCAACTGGTGTAAACCATGCGAACACCAGTTAACATGTTAACAGAGGATAAAGGTTCTTGTATAAAGATATTGAGACCACACGTGTAAGTAATTATGGGCATTTCTTTTATACACATCCTAGTGCTATTACATTTATTTATATTTTAAACACTTTAGGTGCCAACTAGTAATTTTAGGCTACATTCCTTGGCTTTGTCTTCAAATAAGGAAAGATTTATCCAGTGAAATTTTGTTGTACTCTTCAAAGAATGAATTAGTTGTTATAATATATCTTTTTATATAGACTAAAAAATCCAGTGAGGGGAGAGTCTGTGACTACTTTATCTGTACCCTTATAACCAGGAGTTTGCACAGACCCCGATCATAGTAGGTGTTCAAGTAATAAACATTTGTTGACATACTGACTGGCTGTCTAACTACTGTAAAAACATCATTACTCATGAATGAAGAAAATTACCCATTTGCTAGAATAAGATCTATAGGTATTTAACAATATATAGTCCCTACTTGTTGGGTTGTTTATTGGGAATTTTGACCCTTCAAAAAATTAAAGTGATTAGTTTTATCTTACTGTTCTCAACTCATTAAAAATAATCAACATTTGAATTGCTAAGATAGAAGTATCAGTTATTGTTAAAATTACAGCCTACCACACAGTAAAAAAGTACAAAATCTTTACATATTTGTTTTGGTCTTTCATGTTTTTAACTACTTGAGCATTGAACTTCTTAAATAACGTTGTCATCCTAAATGGAGGTCAGATGTAAAAAATCACATTGGTTTCTATCCAATACACTCAATTGAATGCATATTTTGTGGTAGGGAAATATTCTTTTTATATTTCAAATTTAAAATGTGCTTTCACATTATGGTCACTTAGAACTATTGTTAAGAGACACCAAATAGAAATTACTCCAATATTTAGCGGCTGCATTATCTGTTAATCTAATACTTGGCTACGTAATCTTCTCATTATTTGTTTGGTTAATGTTAATTCTGAAAACAGTCTGTCAGAGTATATTTTATTGATCAGTAATGGTTCATGTTACCTCTTCCACATGTTCTCTTCAGTGACATTAATAGAAAATCATATGACTTCTGGTTTCATTGTGAAAAGTATTTATTTCACATGTCTGATCCTTTTCAAGTTGGGGAAACATTCAGAACAAAACTGCATAAGATGGCACAACAGTTGATCTCTCTTAACATTGGTGGGAAAAGTAACCTTAACCTAGTCACCAATGATAATATTCCAAGTCACTCTGAGTATAAACCTAATTTGGCAAACTGAGGTTGTGTGTTATGTACTTGAATTTGTCTCCTATAAATGTGATTTCTGATGGAGAGGACTATTAATGCTTCAGATTGTTGCCAAACATAATATGAAGAACCACTTACTCAGACACCTGATCTTTAGAATGCAGCATCGTTTGTAACAATTTTAACGCTAACTAAGTACACTTTGATGAGACAGCATTTAATAAAATGCTCATTAATTTCATCATTAGCAAGGGTATGCTAAGAAGTAAGCCAGTTTCTTATGTCACGCCCAATTAGCATCCCATGCTAGTAATCCCATTAGTATTGTTGAATTCACTAATGGAAAAACTAATGGGCATGCTACCAGGGCACATTAATTGGGCACGACACCAGTTCTGGTTTTAATTATTAAACTACGATAATGAAATGTGTGTTTGTAAAATATTAAAATGTTGAAATAGGGTTGAAGAAAATAAAAGAAAGTACACAAAAGAAAGAGATTAGAAAAGGCCACCTACAAAAACTCACCGACTAGAAAATAGACTAACAAAATTGTCATCTTCTAGCTAAATGAGTTCTGTATAAAAGTTGGGATATTGTCCATAGTAGAAGTGGGCCACTCATACTCACCGGACTAAATACTGCTTTGGGGAAACATGAATTTCTGTATGTTTCTGCTCTGTATGAGAACTGACAGGAGCCAATAAAATGTACAGGATGAACATGTAGGTATATCACTGGAGATATTTTAGGAGAATACAAATGTTTTACCTTTGTTTTGCTTAGAGGGTATAAATTATATTGCATTTTTCCTTATAGACATTTAGCTATAATACATCAGATTATTATCAGGCTTGTCATTTTTAAATAACCATAAAATGAGAATGGCAACCTTATGTGAAGAATATAACCAATGTTGTTGTACTGTACATGCAGAAATTGTTGACTATGATTTGCTTTGTGTATTATTTTGAAAAATAAAATGTATATTAAAATAATAATGAATAGCAAACAAAAATTTAGGAGAAAGTTGGCATTGCTTTACATTTTGGGGGCGGGGGTTAATTAACAGGTTTTATTAGAGTTATCAAGCTGTCCGGGTGTTTAGAATGGAATGAGAGACAAGGGGCAGAGTGAGCGGACAGTGGAAGACAGAGTAAAGACGGAAGAGCGAGAGTAAGAAAGGGAGCACTGGACAGAGGAAGAGACTGGCCACAGGAGAAGGTGAAGACAGTCAGAGAGGATGATTGACATTTTTGCTTATATTTTCATCTCTGGCTTAATAGACACTAGATTATAAATAAACAAGCATAAACACCAATAAAGCCAAATTTTCTAGAGATGTACAAAATATTCCATTAATTAAAAAATATGGGTAATATTTTACCTAAAAGTATTTCTAGTTTTCAAAAGTTTGTGTGGTAGTAAGGTTTTATTATTGCTAAGGAAATCAACTTTATTATAAAATAAATAACCTTATTTTCTAAAGGTCAATATTTTCATTTAGAAGGTGCAGAATAACACTCTGCTCGCTCTACTTGATGGAAGGGAGTTTTGGTTTACCAGCAGTATTATTTAGTGAGGATGTGGCAAAGCTGCATTATCTTATGCTTAGTCTTACTTTTTGACTAACATTTTAATGTTACTAGTGTGCTAACTGTATTATACTGAAAAGTGGTCACTTGGTAATAAGCATTAAGATGGAAGGATTTTAGATAGATAGATAGATAGATATAGATATAGATATAGATATAGATATCTTCACTCAAACTTCTTTTCGCTACTGTCTATTCTTGGGTCCTGCTGCTTTCCAGCTCGTATGCATTTCAAAAGCTCTATTTAAGTATATGTGTGAAAATAAATCCAAAACCAACCTATATACACAAATATATGTACATGTGTGTACACACAACACATGCACTCAGAAGCTTTGACACATGCAGCCCAAAGGTAAATGTAATGACTTCCCGGTGGTGGTACCATTCTCACGACACGATCTGCGTTGTTTCGCACCCTCAGCATAGACTCTTTGAACCTTTGTGTTTTCCTTGTTGCTTTGAAATCACTGTTGTCAGTCTTTACAGGGGTACAATACTTGCAGATGACTTATGGAAAATAAATTGAGCTAAGCTGTTGCTTGGTTTTAAAAATGACTTAATGGGATAGTTTTGGTTCAAGAATTAAAATTGTTTCTAGGCAATAGATTGGGTGGGTTATAAACCTAGTAAGTCTGGTTTCCTTGAGAATTTGAAGTAGTGTCCAATGTATTTTGTCCTTTTGATTAGGATTCTTCTAGTAAGGAGACAGTAGTTCATGTAGACAATTAGTCCACTAAGGAACTAATGTTGTTATAATGCTGTATACTGTATTGTAATACTATAAGTTATAATACCTCACCTGTAAGTGTCAGGTTTTAGTCTATAAAGTACTCTGTACTGAATTCAACCCTGTGAATATATTTTTACATTTACTAACAAGTGGCTAATTTTTGTGAGTCACATTCATTCTTTTTATTAGAAGGGTAGAGAAGCTCAGAGAATTTAATTGGCCTGATCTCTCCCTATCTTTAGAATACATTTCAAATGACATTTTACTGGTTTTAAATTCTGCTTTTAAAATTTTTCTGTTGTTATCATGAAAGTTAAAATGAAAATTTCTAGAATAGCAAATCCATTACCTTTCTGCTGAACATTTAAAAGCAAACAAACAACAACAAGAATAAAAATTCTGCCATAAAATGATGCTGATTCACAGCGACCCTATGGGACTTGGTAGAACTACCTCTGTGATTCGCGAGGCTGTTACTCTTTAGTGGAGTAGAAAGAAGCCCTGCCTTTCTGCCCTTTTGTCCCCCAGAGTGGCTGGTGGTTTGAAGCTGCTGAGCTTGTGGTGGGCAGCCCAGTGTGTAACTGTCACATGGCCAGGCCCCTGTTCCCATGAACACCACTACTCAAAATTCAAGTGATCTTTTAAGAGATACACTGTCAAAGAGAAGTTCTTTTTAGATTTGAGAACCATTCGTGTTCACAGGACATCACAGAAATCAAGCTAAGTGATGCTAGTCATCAACTTTAATTTTGAGTTCTCCTTGAAATTTATTTGTGTTTTCATCGGGGTATAATGTTGTGATAAACACACGCATTTTAAAATTTATACTTGTTTCTCCTCCTCCACCCTGCAAGGGATCACCAGTGAAAGTTACAACAACGAATGATGGTGGTAAACAATATAGTGATGGTGAATGGCATGAAGTAATTGCTATTAGGCACCAGGCTAATGGCCAAATTGTTCTCGATGGACAGTACACAGGTAAGAGCTTTCTTGGATTATAAGTGGTTCTGTGGACACATGATGGTGCCATATTTTTCTGTTGTTTATATTTCCATGTCTCCTCTTCTTCATTGCCACTAAATTCCATCTAAATTGGTGTTGAATTTACCTTTTGGGTTCTCCGAAAACGATGCCTGCAGCCCAGTTCTCCTTCCTGCACGGCTTTGCTGAAACAAAATTAAGCACAACCTCACTCTCCACAAAGCCAATAAAACCGAGTAGCAATGTTGCATCCTTCAGAGCACTCGGTAGTTTGCAAGGGTTCCCTGCCATTATTATCTGTTACCTTTGACCTCCAGAGGCAAATACTGTTTTTTGTTTTTTAAGCAGCTATTACCTACATTGTAGAGTGAAGGGAAGTAAGGCTCGGGAAAGTTATATAAAATTTCTCCCTATATTTGTAGCTGGTAGGCAGCACTCTCAGGAAACATATTCTGATTTTTCAATTCTAAGTTCAGTATTTTATCCAGTCTACTCTACCTACCGTATTCATGTAATTATGAAATATCTCCAGTATCTGTTTTTGAGGCACATTTTCATTAATTTGAACAGTGTTATTTAATTGACCAACTACTATATGCTTGGCGTTATTCTAGGTACCCTGTATACAAAAGCAAACAGAGCATTGTGAGAGTTACTTATTCAGGGAATAAAGGAAAAAAACAAAATGAAAAATATTGAATAGTAAAGTGGGAGAGCAGAAGCATGTGTGTGTATGTGCCTATGTGTATCTCTGTGTGTGTATGTATGTGCCTATGTGTATCTGTGTGTGTGTGTATATGTGCCTATGTGTATCTCTGTGTGTGTGTGATTTTGTATCAGCCATGTGGGGATTGTCACAGAATGTCTATGATAAGGCAATATTTGGGCTGAGATATGAAGGAGTGAAAGAGGAAACCAGGCAAATATTCAGAGAAAACATATTTAGGCTGAGGAAACACCAGGTGCCAGACCCTGAGCTGAAGGCATACCACGCAGGGCATGTCAGAGGTTGGCAAGAAGGTCCACGTGGGACTGGGGAATAGAGGTGGTCACTATAGATCAGGAGGTCAATGAAAGCCAATTCGTAGGCTTCTGCCATAATTGGGGCAAGAAATGCTCGTGGCTTAAGCCAGAGTGACTTTGGGATGTAATGAGAAATGGTAGAATTCTGGCTATATTGTGAAGGTCAAATGAAAAGGATTTGCTGAGGGTTGAGGTAGTCAATCCACCACCACTGCATTGATTCTGGCTCGCAGTGACTCTATAGGACAGCATACAGCCATCCCCTTTGTTTCCCAGCACTGTAAAAAAAGCAGGAGCTTCGTTTTCTCCCTCAGAGTAGCTGGTGGGTTCAAATGCTGGCTTTATGGTTAGCAATCAGTAACCCACTATACCACCAAGTCTCCTTTTGAGGTAGAATAGAGTAAAGCAAAACTTCTGTAACTTATGCTATAATAAAAAAAATAAATAAATAAAATAATTTTTAAAAAAGCAAAAAACTTATACTATAATATTTATTATAGTAAGCACTGTAGACTTTTTAAGCCATATCGTATGAAGCTATCATAGAAAAATATATAAATGGACATAGGTCTTCCAAGAAATTTTTATTTCTAAAAACAGGCATAAGCAGGATTTAACCCTTAACTGGTAGTTTTCTAACATCCCTAGTCTTTGCTGAGGTAGAGTAGGGGTTGTCAAACTATCATTTAAACATCAAATCCTGCTTATGCCCATTTTTGTAAATAAAGTTTTCTTGGAACAGTTATGCCCATTTAGTTTATGTAATTGCCTAAGACCATATGGCTTACAAAGTCTAAGACATTTAATAAGTTAAATATTGCAGTGTAATTTTCACAGAAAGAGTTTGCTAACCCGATGTAGAGCAAGGGTGGGAACATCCAGCCTAGACACCTTAGAAAGCCTGAAGAAATCAATACTAACTAACATCGAATGCCACACTATAGAAAAACAGCCATCCCATTTGAGATGAATTGATGAAATGTTATACCAACTATAGCAGGCTAATTTTTAAGTTGAGAACAGTGGCCCTCAAATGATGTTACACATATCCAATGGTCCTTGGCAGAGGAAAGGTTCCCCAGTGCTGAAGTAGAGCACAGCTGCAAGGCATGGGGTCTGCACCACTGGAAAGATGTAGTGGCCATAACTAAGTTGGAGAAGCAGTCTGGAAAGAGAGATTTATAATTGAGTTTTGAACATGCAAAGACTATGAGTTGGTTAAGTGTAAGCATATTAAGCAGCTTCCTGGATACATGAGTGCGAGTTGAGGGAGAGATGAAAGTTTGGAGATACAAAGTGGGAGAGGTCAGGTAAGGATTACAGTTGAAGTAGGGGATTGAGGGAAATTGATTGTGGGGCTTGAGGGGAGAAAAAGTTATCTCCCTCTAAAGAAGGCAATACTTACACAGTATTCTTAAATGAAGACGTTCATGTACAATAAGGTCCAAGCTCTACTGGATCTTGGCCCTGGCAGTTTGCACTGGTGCCCACCCTATCGTCATATTATGGAGCATGTAAGGAGTGTGTGTGGTTAGAGAACGGAAGCCCTCTGAGAGGGGAAGGGGTCTGGGCCATTCCTACATCGAGACTCTGGGAAGGGAGGGTGAAAGTAAGCCAGAATAGCCACTGAGGTCAAAGGAGAATCAGGGGAAAGAGCGCTCCCAAAGCTCCACCCAGGGTTTTATCATTTATTAAAGTGGTCGAACTAGACTAGTCTCCTGAAGTTAGCATTCTTTCCTCCTTGAATAGGTTCCTCTGCTGCCCTGACTGGTAGCACGGTTATCGGAGACAACACAGGAGTTTTTGTGGGAGGGCTGCCCCAAGATTACACCAGCCTCAGGAAGGATCTTGGTGAGTGTGGTCAAGGTTTACTATATAAGATATATGCTATCACCAAAATTCAGAAACTAAACAACCTAGATTATTTAAAAATATGAACAACTGTTGGTGTTTCTGTCTCCAACTGTATTTCCTATATTGCTATGTTAAATAATTCCTTTTATGTTTCATTCTTGCTTTAGGAACCACATAGTACTTGTGTTTTAAATGTCAGCTCCCAGTTTTCCATATACACCAAGAGTTCATCAGATGCTTGGTGAATTTAGTTACGTTAATTTAAATCAAAGGTGTACTATATCAGGATTTGTTCTCTGTATAGAATTTTCTAAGATTTTAAATGAAATATAATGCAACACAGAAAGGAAGAACTATGTGTCTGATTTACATGCCACATAGAGTCAACAAAGGGCCCTTAGTACTTCTTTTGTGACCAGTCCTTACAAAGCCATGGCTGAATAAAACATGGTCTTTTTCAAAATAGACCATATAAGCAGATAAACAAATAATTCTCATGTGATGCTATATATGCTTCAACTGAAAGATGGACAAAGTCCTTTCCATGATTTTAGGACAAGAAAGAATAAATGCACTCTAACTCATAAAAAACAAACAAAATTAAACTTCTGCAACAACAAAAATTACCCTTCAAATGTGTGGCTAATAATTCTAAGATTATCACCAAAATCCTCTCCAAGAATAATATGGTACTCCCAGGTTTCTTCCACAATGTTAAAATGTAACTATCACAAAAGATAATGATAATTTGTTCAAAGATTGTAGCTTTAAGGGAATCAAGATGAATAGATCAAAAGCAGTAAACATTTTCAGTGAATTTTGGCTAGAGAAACATTCAGATCCTCAAGAGGGATTGGAAATATCTTGAGAATAGAGGAATAGAGAGGGTATTCATTCAATTACTTTAGACTGGTAGATAGCTCTCTCTGAAATATTTATTCACACACACACACACACACACACATACACATGCAGTCTCACATACACAATCACTCACACCCACAATCTTTGTTTCTTTGTCTATTTAGTAGACTTAGTGGCTAGGGTAGGTACAGGCACTAGAAGTATAGAACACCCTGATACCAAATACTCTTTCTAGAATGTACATATCTTTATCATAAGTCAATAATTTGACATTTGCATTTAAATTGGCCTTGTACCACTTTGATTGCTAGTGAATAACTCCTAGAACTAAATCTGTAACTTAAAAGCTGAGAACTAAACTTTGGACTGATAAAAACCCACTGCCATTGAGTTGACTCTGCCTCAAAGACACCCCACAATAGTGTGGAACCACTGAGTTTCCAAGACTGCAAACCTCGAGGAAAGCATCCAACCTCATCTTTCTCCTGTAGAGTGCTAATCGATTTGATCTGCAAACTTTGAAGTTAGTAGTCCAACTCTTAACCACTGCACAAACCCAGGCTGTTGCTTTATGAAATAGGTGGTCTCTCACCCTATTATTTTCTTGTTCTCATTCATGTTCTCATGAACGGACTTTCTCCCCTACTACTTATTGTAACTCTGTTTACTATATTGAAAAGCCCACCTAGTCTGGAGAGTTTTAAAATTCAGTTCAATATCAATTCAATATTGAATTGCTAAATATGAACTGTAATTATTAAAGAGTTGAGTAACAGAGTGATTCACAATGATGAGTAAACTCAACTATATGTAAAATTTATTGAAATTGTTCATATTTTAAAAGTACCTATAGAACTTTAAAAAATAATTGGCAAATAAATATTTCCCAGGATGCTCCAACAGACAATATTCATTATCTTACTGGAAAACCGGGATTCTTTACAGTAAACATTTGTTTCTGCAGATGTGGTGTGTCTGAACTAGGGCTGAACCTAGTAAATGTTAACTAGTTACCAAAATGGATGATGGGGTGGTATATGAATGGTTGAGATGTTTATGGTAAAGAGGTGGTGAGAGCTTTATCAATTTCTTTGATAATAAGGGCATGTGAAACTAATACTTGTCAAGATTCTTTAAAATACATATTTCTTGCTGTTTATCAACTCCTGCAGAGATAACTCAAAAGAGTTTTGTGGGCTGTCTCAGGGACATGCATCTTATGAAGAATTATACTCCCTCTGCTATCTGGGAACCTCTGGATTGGCAGTGTTCTGAAGAGCAAGTCAATGTGTATAACAGCTGGGAAGGATGTCCTACTTCACTAGAAGAGGGTGTCCACTTCCTAGGAACAGGTAAGGGTCTAAAATAAACACCAGTGTTACTTAGCATGTGTGTTCCAGTGGGCATACTTAAAATTCTCCTGTCCAGTTACTTAGACTCCATAAGGAATTAGTACACATGGACATGCATACTTATACCTTGATGCACATAAGTATTTCCTCCCTCAAATTTTGAATGTGTAATATAAGTTGTAAAATTTATAAATTATATCCCTGGGTTAAGATCGTGTGCAGCCCATAATAGCTCTCAGTTTGCACATGTTAATGTCACAGAGATCCACTTGTAAGTGTATTGTTAGAAAGTGTAATGCACTCTTACTTAGATGATTGAAAAAAAGTTTTCTTTACCAAGTTTACCCACACTTAATTATTCCCTTATGCAGCCAAATGATATGTGTTTGGAGGGGGCCAACCCCTCACCACTAATCACAGGTTCGATAGGCACAATTGGATGGTTGAGATATATAAATATTATATTAAAGTCATAGAGAGCATAAGAGAATAGAAGAGAGATTGAAATAATGGAGTCAGACACCTTTGATGGTAAGATGCTCACCTCAGCCCCACTTGGTGGTCCACGTGGAGAGAGAGGGAAGGGAACAGTGGAGAGAAGACTGGAGAGGAGAGGGGAAACCAATGAGAGGCCAAGAGGGGAGCCTGAGAGAGAGAGCTCTTTATTGCTAACCCAGGCCTATATACCTTTGGGGGAGTGCAAGCCCAGTAATTACAGGTAAAGACATATGTTACAGGAAGGGGTCGCACTATAAGTTATACAGCCATGAGAGGGGGGCAATCTAGGGATATACACGCAATGGGAAGAGGAGGGATTGGGGATATACATGTGACAAGATGGGTGGATCCTAGATTCAGGATGGCAGCCTAACTTCGGATGTCACTGAGCTGGTTTGAAATGTTCTCCATAGAAACCATTATCAGTAGGGTATAAACCCCACCAAAGGAACCAAGCGAATGGTCTTGAGCCTTTAGGGAGTAGTCCATTGTCCGTAACAGCAGGGATTGGGGCTTACCTGTCTGGCAACTGCCTGCTGGGAGGATGTCTCTAAGCATCTGACCTCCCACCATATGCCAGCAAAAAGCCCCTAATGTTTGGCATGTCTTTGGGGGAGACAAAGCTGGGGAAAAGTCTCTTTATAATCCCACAATGATAATCCTAGATGTAAAATTTCATATCAGCTTTTGAGAGAGAGCTGGGAGTGTAGCCGTTGCCCTTGCCATTGCTTCAAAGGCTTCAGCTAAAAGGAGAGCATGGCGCATCTCTCACTAGCAGTCTGCCTCTGCACCGACCTAAGAAGAGGAGGGGGGAGAAGCATAACGACTTTTATTCTTTGAATAAAAGCGTGCCTCTACCTCTGACATTTATAACTAAGTCACTGAATTATTGTAGTTCTCTTTTATCTTTATCAAAATATTTTTTGGCAGATAATCCACAAGCTACACAATTCAATAATTCAACACATAAAGAAAAATTTTACAATTATCACCACAATACGTGTTAGAACATTTTCTTTGTTCTTCTTCTCATAGTTCTTAGTTCCCTATTTCCCCCTGACTGCCATTGCCATGCCCCCAAATACCTTTATTCATCCAGTTACTGTCTCTATAGAGTAACCTGTCCTCAACTTCATATACCGAAAATGATTTTTAAAAGAAAACAACAACAAAAAAAACTAACAATGATAACAGAGGAAAAAACTCAATCAAAAAAATAAAACGAAACAAAAAACAAAGCAGAAAATGTTAAACACCAGAACAAATTTTAAATGGGTCCAAAGGAAGATCAAATGATAGGGTGTTAAATTTTAACCTAACTGCATCTGCAAGACTCCTCTTTTCAATGCATTCTGCTTGGTGCATGGCTATTACCACATCTGGTTTAGCGTCAGAGCGGATTAACCAGAGGCTTAATTTATGTGTATTTCCCCTTCACCTGAGTAATTAATAGAGATTAATACATATATCAAATCATTTTACAGTTCATTCACATCCAGCAGAATTGTACATTTGCTACCACAATCAGTTTCCAAACACTCTTTTTCTATATGGACTCCTTGACGTCATCACTCCATTACCTCGCCAACCCCTGTGCCACCCTCCCCCTAAAATGCTTATTCCACTTGCTGATTCTATAAGTTTATCAGTCCTAGTTTTCATACCCCCCAAAACAAAAACAAGCTCATACCACAGCCTCAAGAGGGTGATCCCCAATGGCATGGTACTCCTGAGGAAAGATGTGCAACCCAACCACCCAATACAGCCCCCAAATGCATACGATTTTGGAAGCTAGATCAGGTCTAGCCTGCAGCCTAGGGGGACTGGGGAGTTGAGTATCGGTCAGAGGCAAAAGTCTGAGTTGAACAGTTATTGTGGGTATTAAACTGCCTTTGGAACAGAAATCTAAGCACCCTCATAATCTGTATACTTTTACTGTACTCTTTTCTCATTGGCTAAATTCCTCATGGCCAATGTCTCAGACATACCAATTCATTCTGCCACTTTGCTACAATTACATCTGGGATTTCTTAATATTTATTTGATTTTATTTTGGGAGAAATATGCTCAATGAGAGGATGTGAGTCCTATAACACCTCTTAGGATGGTGGTATTACATTGTTATTGTCGGATACAGTTGAGTCAATTTCAATTCACGGCAACTCAGTGAGTAGAACTGTCCCCGCAGGCTTCCTAGAGAATCAGCTTCAAGAGAATGTGCTGCCGGTCTTTTCTCCCAAGGAGTGGCTTAATATGTTCAAATTGCACTCTTTTCCTTTAGCAGCTACATGTTAACCATTGCATTACCAACATTCCTTTAGGAGCCTGGGTGGTTTAAGGGTCATTAGTTGGACTGCGATCCACATGGTCGGCAGTTTGGAACCACCAGCAGTCTGAGAGAGAAAGATTCGGTTGGCAATTCCCTTGTACAGTTACAGTCTGGGAACCACACAGGGGAGTCACTCTGAGCCACCATTGACTCCGTGGCAGTGAGTTTGGATTTTGTTGATATTATAGCAGACATGCTAATGTGTGCATTTTCTTATCTTTAAAGGGTTCCTGGAACTTCATTCATATGTCTTTCATGGTGGAATGGACTTTGAGATTTCCTTCAAGTTCAGAACCGATCAGTTGGATGGACTCCTGCTTTTTGTTTACAACCGAGATGGACCTGATTTTCTTGCTGTATGTCCCTTTACTTACGTTTACTCTGAAATGTCAGCTCCAACTTTAAGTCTCTAAGCCATATGCTAAGATTATATTCAACTGAGATGTCTTTTAAAGCTTTATTTTTCCTTTGTTCACACTCCAGGACCTACTAATTATGAGTTTTAGAGTCCTATACATTTATGTTATAAGATTATGATGATTTTTTAATGAATGTTTTAATTAACATGTTAGTTCTACCAAAATAGACTGGAAACTAAGGAATTGAGACAATCCAATTTCATTTTGGTGGTTTTAGGATTCTAAGATAATTTAATTCCCTTGTTTTTGAACATGTCTAGAACATATCATGTCAATTTTGTTGCTCAGGTAAATGGGAAGGTACATTTTGTAAGAAACAACCAATGGTGGCTCATAGTAACTACCCTGTTCGGTTCTGAGACTGTTTAAGGGAGTTGCCATCAAATTGATGTTGACTCACAGCGACCCTATGGGGTGGAGCTGCCCCTGAGTTCTTGAGGCCTTAACTCTTTCCTGGAATAGAAAGCCCCATCTTGCTCCCACTTTATAATGTTCATTAAGCTGTCTACTTATTGTGTGTCTATGCCCCCTTGTTTGTTGTTGGCCTCTCTACTGGAACATGAGTTCCATGAGTAGAGAGACCTTGGCTGTCTGCTTTACAGCTGCATCCTCTCTGCCTACCTTGACGTGCACTCAGAACTCAGTAAGTGTCGTTGGATGAATGAGTGACCGTGTGTTGTAACAGCCATCATCAGACAGCTCTTGATGTGTGTTGACTTTGTGGAGGCTGTAAAAATATTCATCAATTGACTTCCAAGTGGAGGAGACCCAAAGCCCATCTGTACACAATTGGACATCCCCTCACAAAAGGGTCACAAGTAAGAGATGAGCCAGTCAGAGTGCAGTATAGCACCGATGAAACACAACTTTCCTCTAGTTCAATGTTTATCAATCTTCCAAATGCCACTGCCCTTTAATACAGTTTCTCATGTTGTGGTGACACCCAACCACAAAATTATTTTCATTGCTACTTCATAACTGTCATTTTGCTACTGTTAGGAATTGAGTGACCCCTGTGAAAGGGTCATTCGACCCCCACCAGGGTTGTGACCCACAGGTTGAAAACTGCTGCTCTAGTTATTTAATGCTTCCTTTCCTCCCACTATAATGACCCCAATTCTACCTTACAAATTGGATTAGACCAGAACATGCACACTGCTACAGAAAAGAGCCCACAACACAGGGAATCCAGGGTAGATAAACCCCTCAGGGCCAACAAAGAGAATAGAGATACCAGGAGGATACAGGGAAGGTGTGGGGAGAAAGGGAGAATTGATCACAAGGATTAATACATAACCCCCTCCCAGAGGGAAGAACAACAGAAAAGTGGGTGAAGGGTGAGAGAGGATGATGTAAGATATGAAAAGAATAATCTATAACTTATCAAGGGTTCACGAGGGAGGGAGGGAGGGGGTGAAAATAGGAGCTGATAGCAAGGGCTCAAGTCGAAAGAAAATGCTTTGAAAATGATGATGGCAGCATACGTGCAAATGTGCTTGAAACAA
Source organism: Echinops telfairi (assembly GCF_000313985.2). Lineage (NCBI taxonomy): Eukaryota > Metazoa > Chordata > Mammalia > Afrosoricida > Tenrecidae > Echinops > Echinops telfairi. The sequence goes on along the minus strand of NW_022111324.1, from coordinate 63,494,723 downwards.
TGGATGAGTGTATGGATTGTGTTAAGAGATGTAAGAGTCCCCAATAAAAACATTTAATAATAATAATAATAAATAAAGAGTACAAGTCTCTAATGAATGCTCACATGTCCTGCTATATCACCCTTCATTCTTCTGGGCTTCTCCACTCAATGTCTTTGAAAGGATTATAAGACCCCTTTGTACTAGTAGGTAGTAATGTTAATTCAGGTAAGCAAATAAAATATCTATTTGAAAATTATTATGTTTCAACAAGTATAGATTGAGTGCCTATTTTGTGCTGGGTTCTCCCTTTAACCCTTCCTGCACAGCAGGGAAGGAAGTACGAGGAAGTAGAGATTGTGCAAGTTTATATTATAGTCTTTCGTATCTGAGACTTTGGGATTCTCAAAAATTATCTATCCACATCAATTGTTCTTAATATCCTGAATATATGTAGGAGCCCTGGTGGCCTAGTGGTTGCTCATTGGGCTGCTAACCATAAGGCCAGTAGTTCAAAACCATCAGCGACTCTCTGGCAGAACGATGAGGCTTTCTACTCCAGTAGAGTTACAGTCTCAGAAATCAACAGGACACTTCTGCTGTATCCTAGAGGGTGGCGCTGAGTCAGAACCGCCTGGATAACTGTGCGCTTCATTTCATGGATTCTATTTAACTTACGTGCTATTTACCTATATATATAAGAATATCTCTCCAGTCTTATTTCAACTGATGTCCTGAACTCATATCTTCAACTCCACCACCCTGGATCACTATGCTCACCTAGTTTTCAATCACATTAGCCAGATTGCCAAGGATCAGAGGGGAACTGATACAACCATGATGATGCGTTGCTCTGAGTCTCAGGATCTCTAATTTTTCATTCAATATTTTGACTTTTTTTTAGGATTTGTTAACAGAATAGTTGTGGAATGTTAAAGGAAAAAAATTCTGACTTCCAGGATCTGCCACACCATAACCTTAAAAATCTTCTGATCGTCCCTCACAGATATATCTACTTGAATTAAGCCTAACACTTCTCTCTCCCTCCACAGAAGGGGAAAACTAACAAACAAATGAACTGCAGTGGTATGTTTACAACCAAAGCTCATCATTTCCTTTTATTTTTGATTCCTTTCCTTCTCCTACAAGACCTCCTTCTACTTTGTAGTTCAGATGTTCCTCCTCCTTTTGCTCTTCCCTTAGCTGACAAAATGGTGGCGCTCCATTCATCTTCTTTATTTATTTATTGTACTTAGAAGACCCTCTCTGCTGTGTTTTGCTTCCCTTGAAAGGTGAGTATTTTGTAAGTGATTACTCCTGATATTTCATATTCTCATCTCATTTCAGTGCTCAAATCTGCACAATTATCTCCTGCCCTCCACTAAAAAAGAAAAGCCATTTTATTAAACTATCAACGATCCTCATGCTTATGAATCTGGTAGATAAGTCCCAGTATTTATCTTTTGTGATCCTCCTGTGCTTTATTCACTGGGACATCCCCAGTATAGGTATTTTCATGTGACAATGCCTCTGAGTTTCTCCTGGATGGTCTACGGTCACATTAACCTCAGTATTTCTCAAGCGGGGCTCGCGACCCACATACATACCGATGAGGACCTGTGAACAAAATAGCATCATCTAACTTTTCCTTCTAATGCTTTCCTTTTCATGATGATGATAAAATATCTCGCTCCTCTCTGTTGTGGAAGAAAGGAAGAGAGTAGCTTTGATTTTCTTTTTATTCATCATCTTTATTGACTTTTCTCCTGATAACTTGCTTTTAAAAATGTCCCTTAGACTTAATTTTCCCCGTCATCATCGTTTCTTTATTTTAGGCTTTCATCATTTAAAAAGAATCATGTTCTTTATTAGCAGTATGCTTTTGGTGATCGCCAATATCAGCCCAGCTGTTATTTCGTTTTGTGCTCCCTATGAGTGTGAGAGTGAACTTTCCGAGCAAGGATATGGTCTATGGTTTCAGGCACACATTGATTCAAATGCTATCTCTGTTCTTGCCTACCTTCTTTATGGCAACATTCTTTACTAAGAACCTTCGTCTCTTCACCCATAAAACAGAAAGAATACCCACTCTTAGAATTGTTGTAAGCAAGGGTAGAGACAATTTATGTAAAGTATTTGGTTCAGGGTGTGAAATTTAGTAAAGGTTCACTGTCTACAAATTAACATTATAGTTATGATGATTGGCTATTTAATTCTCTATTTCAAATTCCTATTAGAAGAGAAAAAAATGTTTCTCTACATCATGCAACATTCTTCAAATTCTAGCCTTGATGTACCTGGTGAGAACCTTTCTGATTCTTATGTACCATTTGTATGACCTAACTTTATACCTTCTCATCAAAACATGCCCTTGTACACGTGAATCTCCCGCTCAGAGGGTCTTATATACTTCCAAAATATGTTTTTCAAGCTTCTGCGAATTCCCAGGGAACACAAGGCATCCCTTTCTATGCGTCCATTATACCCCATCCTTGTCTTGATTAGGGTATCCCCTCATTTGGTCGCCTCTGCTATTCGACAGTGGAATGTGTGAGAGCTGTGCATGTACTAGAGCAGCAGGTTCATGAGCACAGTAGGAGATTCCACATTCATTAAAATCAGGGGCAAATCAAGCTCAGAAGCAACAAAGCCCACATGGAAGAAGCACACCAGCCTATGCAACCACGAGGTGTCGAAGGGATCAGGTGTAAGGCATCATCAGAACAAAAAATCTTACCATAGTGAATGATGGGGGGAGTGCGGAGTGGAGATCCAAAGCCCATTAGTAGGCCACTGGAGATCCCCTTGCAGAGGGGTCTCGGGAGGAGATGAGCCAGTCAGGGTGTGATGTAACAATGATGAGAAATACAACTTTCCTCTGGTTCCTAAATGTTTCCTCCCCGCTCCCACTACCATGACTCGAATTCGATCTTGCAAGTCTGGCTAAACCAGAGGAGGTACACTGTTACAGATAGGAACTGAAAATACAGGGAATCCAGGACGGATGAGCCCTATAGGACCAGTGGTGTGCGTGGCAAAACAGGGAGGGTAAAGGGAGAATGGGTAGGAAAGAGGGAACCGATTACATGGAACTGTGTGTGACCTCCTCCCTGGGGGACAGACAACCGAAAAGTGGATGAAGGGAGACGTCGGACATGGCAAGATATGACAAAATACCAATTTATAAACTATCAAGGGCTCATGTGGGAGGGGGGAGCGGGGAGGGAGGGGAAAAATGAGGACCTAATGTCGGGGGTTTAAATGGAGAGAAAATGTTTTGAGAAACGATGTACAAATGCGCTTTAAACAATTGATGTGTGTATGGATTGGGATAACAGTTGTATGAGCCCCTAATAAAATGTTAAAAAAAAATCAGGGGCAAATACATGGGCCATTGTTTACCCCGATGTGCTTTGCAATGATGCGTATATAAAATGGAAGTTTTCACTGGCATTACCTAATTTATTTTGTTACATATATCGTATATCAAAATTTTTATAGAGCTTATAGTTGCTTACAAGCAGGCATCAAAACAGTCATGAAAAAATGGAATGAAAATATAATGAAAGTTTTCCACATGTGTTCAAGTCTCATATTTGGGTTCCAGTAAAATCAGGAGTGGTAGGAAAATTAACTATCACGTATCATTTCTAAGGAAAGCCTATCAAGGTTTTCCTTGAACTTGGTGACTCTGTAGGATAAGCATTGAGCTGGTGATTCAAAGCCCACCAGCTGCTCTACGGGAGAAACCCCAGGCTGTCTGTGTCCATGAAGATGCTCAGTCTCAGGCATGCTACATTGGGTTGTTATGCGTCAGGATTGACTCGGCGGCGGTGGATTTGTGGTTCTGTTCACCGTAGAACAAAACACCTTTATCTAAAACAAGTAAAAGCAATTATGTTATTTAGAGACTTAGAACAACAGAAAGGAAATATTGAATCAAAATTTAACTCACAAATTTCAAGTTGAGTTTAGCCATTGTGAAATCCTGCATAATAAAGCTTGACATTTTGTTTTTTTATTGTTCAGTATTGTCCCCTATTCCCCCCAGCCCCTTAGTTTAAATTGATGTGTGAACTAGTATTTCTCATTTTCTGAAATTTCAAATAAAATGATTGTTCAAGCTGATCTTTTTCAATTATCTAGTCTCTTATAGCAACATTTAGTTTTTTGTATGGCATCACACAATCATTTACTATGTAACAATTTGTTTGGCTCACTACAATATTCTGCAGGTCAGTTATAAGCCTGAACATACACGTTTATATGCTGCTACAGTTCTGTTAAGAATTAAGTATGACAATTTTATCAAGTGCTTTCAGTGAAATCTCTTGCTTTCCTTCAAGAAATGAGCTTTACACTCTCTCCCAACCTCTTAGTCTGCAGTCTTTTTCATATAGTTCTTTTCTTTTCTTTTTTTTTTTAATTTGAAATACAGATGGAACTGAAGAGTGGAATATTGAGCTTTCTGCTGCATACCAGTCTTACCTTTACGCAAGTGGATCTCTGGCTGGGGCTGGACTACTGTGATGGAAAGTGGAATGAAGTGGTTATGAAAAAGGAAGGCTCAGTCATATCGGCAAGCATGAATGGACTGACAGAGTACGTGTCAGAATCCAGGGCCCAGCCTCTGACGGTGAATTCCCCAGTCTACGTGGGAGGAATCCCACAGGAGCTGCACAGCACATATGAACACCTGAGTCTTGAACAAGGTAATCACCCTCTGGAAGAATTCACAAACGAATGGATTTGATCTGTCCAGATGTTGTTAATGGTTCAATATAGCTCACAATCAAGCTGCGAGCAGTGTCAGCTTCTCCTCCTCATCCTCCCCCTCCTTCTTTTTCAGGAGGATTTTTAAGTTCTTAAAAAGGAAAAAAAAATCCCATCTTCAAATAGTTTCATCTGTCACTCAAAAAAATAGATCACTATGGCTATTTATAATCAGTATATTTATTCCAACATGTCTTCATCAAATATAATTCTAATTAGTAAATAAAGGTATTCATTTATATGTTTTCTTCGAAAAATCATAAAGTACTAGTTCTTTTGGTTACTGATCACTATCTGTAGTAACAAACACACACACTAATAACTTGCTGTTCACATCTAGGATAGATGGCTGGGAAACTCAATTTTTTCTTTTTTTAAAACGTAGATGCTAATCCTCCTTCCTTCCCTCCCTCCCTCTCTCTTTGACAGAACTCTCAAGGATATCTAAGAGTTGGTATCATTGAATTTCAAATATGTTCATGGAAAGCCATATATTGTTGATTGTTAATTACTATTAGACAAAAGGAATATGCTTTACTTACAAGGAAAGCACTTAATCCCATGTGTTTGAACATAATCTGATAACCTATTTATAGCCTATTTATATGAAATAGGCTAACAATCACAAAGGACATCTTATGTGCCAAGTAGGATTTGGATGGCTTTAGATAAGACTAAGAGAGACAATGCTTCATAAGAGCCAATGAGCTTGGTGCTATTGTTTTCCTGGATACTGTGCAGATGTGGAAGAACATATAGGAAAGCAGGTTGCCCAAGATCCCATGGCGAGGACGCAGGCAGCAAGCCTAAAACTATGTCTCAGGAGACCTGAGGTCAAAGTCGCCTCTCCTCAGCACCATCAAGTGCTCTCTTTTATGGGCCTTGGCAAGGGATCATACTTCATAAAATAGGAACAGTGACCAACTATGCTCCTATACAGATATTGTTCTTTGTGTATTTAAAAATCTCTAAACCTTGAATGGTCAAAGTGTCCATGAAACATCGATTTGCTAAGTACATCAAGATTTAAATGTCTTTGGATAGAAAATCTATGGCGAACGCTAAGGAGACTTTTAGGAGGGTGGTAGTAAGGAGTTAATGAATAACTGGGGTGTAAGACAGTAATGACATTTTCAAGGCACTTAAGATGTAACAGCAGCTAAAAATATGACATTCTCATAAGGACTCAGGTTTCTGAGATTAGAAAGAGCGGGCAAACCCTTGTATGAGTGAGGTGACATGACTGGCTGTATATCCGGGAGGGAGGAAGCACCAAAACAAAAGCAGAGCCGCTTTGTATCACATCCAAACCCACTCATATGATGATTCTAGAGACCTGGCTAACACTAGAATTGTGAAATGAGGATGAGAGGTGTCAAAAACATCACCCCAGACCCAAGGGGAATAATTTAACATATAATATAACAAAACTGATGACACAGAGAGATATTTTATTTATGAACAATACTTTTATCAGGCCACTATCATCCATATCAGCACTTCTCAAACCACCGATAAGAACATATTGAAGTATAGGAGCTGGACCACAATAAGGACTCAATGCATTTACTATTATTATCTAGTGACCTGGGGAGAGTGTTAAATATGATGATGCTGTAACATAAGAGTCTGATTGAGATGCCTTGAGAAACATTGATCTGTATGAAAAAGAATAGGCTCTGCATGGAGGTGCTGCACACATGTTGGAGTCAAAACAAAGCATGGACAAATCATGTATCTTTCCAATTTATTATCAATGATATTGAACAATTTTTCTGCTTCCTCTTTTATGTGTCTTAATTATCTATGTGTCTTATTTATGCTCCTCAGAGGCTCTATTTTGTGATATTTGATCTGTCTTTTCCATTAATACTGTAGTCTTACTTTGAATCAAACTTCAATTCACTACCCTCTTCTTTTGGAAATACTAACTCTTACTACCATTGAGTTAATTCTGGCTCATGGTGATTCTGTCCTTTCAAACATGATAGTGCCTTATTCATAAAGAGTATGTGTGAGTGGCAGCAATCCCCAACTCAGCTCCACATGTGCCCTCTGTTACACATTTGTGCAGTTTCGCAAGCAGAAATGGCAAACCTCATTGAACTGATCTCTGTTTACACAAACAACTGCTCTTCCCTGGCCGACTGGATGTCTTATGGTTCTCTAACCAAACAAAGAAGCAAATACTCCAAACCTATTTCACTCTCTTTCTCTGTTAAACGTAACAGAGCTGTGTTACCTTGTGGTCAATGGGATACAATGTGTCCTCTATTGGAACCTCTGGGAGCTACCATTGCCAAAGGTGAAAGTTGGTCACTGGCATGTTAGCAGGATGGGAAACTGCTGACCATGTTGTGTATGCCAGGCTCTGGAGCCCAAAGAAAATAGTAGAATACAGCAATAGCTCTCCTGTACACATATTTCACTGGGAGCGTGTTCGGTATCTCATGTCATTATTATGCCATCCATTGAATAGCTCAGAAGTCCAGTATATTGTGAGACTACCGTCACTTGCTCTGGCTCTCTTGCATAAAATCCTGAAAGTGTGTATTTTTCCTCAGTGGCTTATTGAATAATCATGTTAATTACAATAGCCTTTTTGGCACTTAAGAAACGCTGACTTAGATAGATTGCTTCATCTTCCCGAAATGGCAAGCCCTTTCTATGATCACGTACCTTTGTCTACATTTTATTTTTTGAAGAAAAAAAATAGAGAGGGAGGAAATGCAAACCTGAGGAAAGAGAACAAATGCTTTTCAGTACCCAAAGCTGGATTTAACCGCTGGCAGATATCTATTTTCCCCACCAAACAGCAGAACTAGACATCTCATTCCAGCCTTTTCACCCGATGCAAGGCAAGAGGTGGCATAGTGAATTTTTCAAAGAAGCCCCAGAAGTATGATAATTTGTATTTGAACCCCGCCCCCACCACATCAAATGTAGTGCTGCAGAGGACAAAAATGATTGGTAATTAATGACTCGAGCCCGTTACGTGATACTAACCCCTTACTGTTTGCTAGGTTTTGGTGGTTGCGTGAAGGATGTTAAATTTACACGAGGTGCTGTCGTTAACTTGGCATCTGTGTCCAGCAGTGCTGTCAGAGTCAATCTGGATGGATGCCTATCAACTGACAGTGCTGTTAACTGCAGGGGAAATGACTCCATCCTGCTTTACGGGGGGAAGGAGCCGAGTGTGTATGAGCGCGGTCTCCAGCCTTTTACAGGTAAGATGGACACCTCTAAATTCAGAGTTGCATGGCTCCTATGCAGCCCCAATCCCAATGCCCTCCCCAGAAGCCCCACACTGGGGCTAGATAAGTAAGGTTTTAATATTTCTATTTTTTATTTCCATTTAAGAATACCTGTATCGAGTGATCGCCTCGCACGAAGGAGGTTCAGTATATAGTGATTGGAGTCGGGGACGTACCAAGGGAGCAGGTAAATGCAATTTACTTTAAAATATATGTGTGCCGTACACACACGTGGTTGGTTGTGTACCCTTGTTAGGGCATGCTTAGAAAATCAGACCTTAGCACACAGCAGCCGTCTCCCTGCTACCTCGTGAGTAGGCGTTCCTTGAAATGGCTGAGGAAGTCAGTGGACTTGTTTATTTTTCTTTTCAGACTTTGCTGAAGTTTGATTCCTTTCTCTAAAGATGCAAAAGGAGAGTCAGGTGGTCTTAAGGATTTCATAGGGCAGACTTACGGTCATATGCCTAAAATAGGGCACCTGCCACCCTGCGTAGTTCCGGAAGCTGAGCTGGGACGACTGTTAGAAGAGGCTGGCGCGCTCTTGCTTGTGTTGCAGAGTCCTGTTTGAAACCTGTGCCTTCGTTGCAAACAGCGGTGTCTTTTCTCACACACAGCAGACGCTTGTTAGGGTGTCGAGTACTAGGATCATACAATGACTCCTGGGATAGAGTTGGGAGGATACTGCTGATTTGTCTAACTTTCTGTATTAGGAGGAGAAATAACTGGGAGATAGATGACATTAGATCTAATCTCCGACCATTGACATGTGTTCTCCTTCTTTCTGTGACTATCACAGCATTCAAGACAGTCTCGTCATGGAATAAGGTCTGTCACGAAAAGCTTTGTGAGTGAGCAGGCCTCTCCTGTCGAGGGTCAAATATTTCTCAGAAAGGCGAGAGAATTTCTAAGTGCTTGCCTCTTATGCCCTTTGAAGTAGGCTTATCCTCAGCAAGTCACACGTTGTCTAAAGAGGTGCTTTTCAGTGAAGTAAAAATAAAAACCCCAAACTCACTCCTATCTAGTTCATACCAACTCACAGTGATCCTGACTGTAACTGTTCACGGGAATAGAACGTCTCATCTTTCTCTACAGTGACTGGTGGGTTTGAACTGCAGACCTTGCAGATCGCAACCCAACTCATAGCAGCAACATTCAGGAGGGCTGATTCTTTCCCCCAAAGTAGTCTTTCGTCTTTATTATCAATAATGGGTTGCCAGCAGAGGCATCCTTTGAACAATTTTCTTTATCTAATAGATAACCAAGTGCTTCGAAGTTGTGGTTATTGTGGGTGTCAAGTTGATTCCAATTCTTACACCAAAACTGAACTCACTGCCATCAAGCCGATGCCGACCCAGCGACTCCCTGAGGGTTTTACGAGAGTGGAAAGCTCAGACTTTCTCCCGCAGAGTGACTTGTGGTTTCAAACTGCTGACCTTGGAGATGGCAGTCCAAGGCATAGCCACTCTACTGACAGACTGAAACGCCCTGCAAGAGTTCTTACCCAGGAACCTTCGTCGGAGCGGATCGCTAGGTCTTGTCTCCTGGGGAGCCACTAGGGGGTTCACACAGCCTAACTCTTTCTAAGCAGCTGGTCACTCAACCCTTGTACCACTGGGGCTCTGAGATGGGCGATTAAGAAATCTTTTCAAGGCTCTCTGCCTAGAGATTTTCTAGAAGAGGGCAGCGTTTGACACTTTCCAAGGTGATTTAAATGATCATCTATTACGTAGAAGCCGAATGGTATCTTAAAAACGCAGGACAAGCTCTAAAATAAAATGTTCATCTGGTACCTGCATGCCGTCTGCCCCTGGTCCACACTCCTCTACCTTAGTAACAAATATGCTGTAAAATTGGCCTTGAGTCCCAGTCAGCAATGTAAATAGATGGCTTGAAATGACATTCCTTATGCAGCTCACTAGCCTCCATTTTGCGTGCCACGGCGCAAATAGGCAAATAGAGGTCTAAATTCACAGCAATGATCTGACAACAAAGTCATATGCCATAAATCCATATTTACAATCTGACCACAACACTGAGCAGCTACATGCTCCCGCGGGTTGGAGAATAATTGCACTCTTTAATTATGTTTGAGTCAGTTTTGCTCTGTCCCTTACGAGAAGACCATCTGTTAGCCAGTACTGTACTTTGCCCTGTGCCACGTTTAGAGCGAGTGGCATCAGCACTTGTCCCTTCACTTGTGTGGCCGGCACCGCTGTCTGTAGGCTCCGGTGACGTTTTCAGTGCACAGACCGGGGTGCTTCACCTCAGTGCTTCCCCTCATCCTTGGTGGTCACTTTGTCTCCCCCGAAGCTGTCCGATTTCATGGGTCTGAATAGTCCAGGCGGAGAGGGTATTTGATGTGGGCGAACCAGCGATCCTCCTTCGCCAGGGCTCAGGAGTGCCTGAGCAGTGAGAGCAGGTCGCCCATCCATCACCCTGCCACGGAGTTCCTTGGGCTTTTTCTCAGTGTCCCCAGTGCAGTCAGCTGTGATGAAGCTGTTACTGATCAGAACGAAGGAAACATCTAATAAATAGTTAACGCTATAGATTTGTAAGAGTAGGGGCTGAGCACACCCTGCTTCCTTGTGAGACTTGCAGTTCCTGTCCACAGTCTCCTTTTGCATTATTGTTTAGAGATTCTTTGAAGAAAGCGTCTCTGAGAAAGAGTTGTTTCATCTGAGGGCCACCACCTACCCCACCCAAAATCATGCCAGTAGGAATGCTTCCCATGTAGCATACCTGGTCGAAGTTCTTTTTTAACGTTTTATTTGAAAATGATTTCATTTTTAAAACTGGAACCAGAAATTCAAGAAACACGCCGTCACATTTGTGATTTTTGTTGTTGGCTAATTCATTGAAGATATAAAAATGTCAAACCACTATATGTATAATAACAGTCTAATTATCTTGCTTCCAAGGGGTACATCATTATATTGCTTAAACTTGTTATCTGCCTACCATCCACCTCCTTCTTTACGAGTGATGTTTAAATGTGTCGGGTACATTAAATGTTTTTGGAAAACCTGGACTAGACTTGAGAGAATGTTATGTCGATGGAGTTTTGATGGCTTTGAAATATAGCTTAAACTGAATGGCTCAAGATGTGCAGTCATATTAAATCAATGCTGAAAAGTTACAACGGCAATAAATTGTATTTATGCTAATGGTTGAGTCTGATTTACTGCGGCCATTAAGAGTGAAGAATAGGGGCAACAGTCTTCTCCGAACTGCCATTTCCTCTATTTTCGATTTTATTCTTCCACAGCTCCACAAAGTGTGCCAACTCCCTCCAGAGCCCGCAGCATAAACGGATATAGCATGGAGGTGACTTGGGAGAAACCTGTTGTGGTTCCAGGCATAATTGAGAAGTACATTCTGAAAGCATACAGGGAGGACCAGCCCCAGCCATCTCTGCTTCCCTCGGCCAGTGCTGAGTTGGTCAATACCAGCATCTTCACAGGTAACAATTGCTTCAAGGGTATCGTTTCCATGTTCTTTTTAAAATAAAATGGTTCCAGCTTCCATCTCCAAGTACATTCATGCATTAACACATTAATATAAATTTATATTACACATGCAATTGGTAACACATATATGATATATGTCTTCTGCTTTAAATCAACAACAGCAACAAAAGTGTAATGTGTTGACAGCCTGTATCTCCCCAGGATAAGAAGGACATGTCTGCAGTATGCTTAGATGACTGGATCACAAGGCTGATATTCTCCCTGTGCCCCAAAGATGAAGTTGTGGGTGGCTCTAGCCAGTTAACACCCCAGCAGCAGTATTTTGGGGATCCTATGTCTACGCTACACAGCATCAGCTTACCTATTTCACTGTGCAAAATTTACTCTTTGGGACCAGCCCCAGTTCACACCACCATTTATTATTGTAAAATTGCTCATTAAACCTAATTATTTCAAGGTGGAGGAGTCTGAGGGCACCAGCAGTTTGACTGTCACTTCGGTGAATCGATTTTTCACAGTGTGGCCTGCCACGCAGAGCGATTAGAGGGTAGCGCCCTCGTGCCAGTGGACTAATCCGTTCCACGCTCCAGGATGGGCCTCTGTAGTAAGACAGCCATTTTCCGTTTCAGGAACTGCTAAAACACACTTACACGGAAAGTCACATTTAAGTCTTTGCCCAGAAAACAAAGGCAAAGGGTATCAATACATTTGATAGAAAAAACGGGTTCCTCCCTAGATAACTGTACATTGAAATTTTATGTAACTTTTAGAGTAGTTTTAATCATCTTTCCAATATACCTTTCTTCAGCAAACCCATCTCATTGTTTAAATCTTGCCTATATTTGCTTTTGGAGGCCTGGTGGCCTAGGGATTCTGGGTTGGGCTACTAACCAAAAGGTCAGCAGTTCTAAACCACCAGCCACTCCATGGGAAAAGGGTAAGGCTTTCTACTCCCATAAAGAGTTACGACTTGGAAACTTACTGGGGCAGTTCTGCCCTGTCTAAAAGGATCACTATGAATTGGTATTGACTCAATTATAGTTACGTGTATTTTTTTCTTTTTCCTTTTGTATCTACAATCCAACCATGCCACAAATTTTTAAAATCTCACCTTCATCTTTTTCTTTATATTTTATAAACATGGTAAAAATCAGCCTAGATTAAGCCCATGGCTCCCCTTTGCTCAAGTTGTGCATGGGAACTAACAGGCTGGAAAAATTCACTGACAATTCTCGACTTCCAGAATCAAATGGCCCCTCCAATAACAATACTGAAGTTGCCATATTTCTATACACACCCCTTCTTTCATTCCCCATATGAAATGTATTATATTTGCCATATTACCTAGATGCTAACTTCTCTTCATTCACCCACCCTCTACTGATGATCTTATATATAAAGTCACTTTAGACACCAGAGAGAAAACAGGATCTATCTTATGGGAATTCCGCCTCTTTCTTCCTACCGAAGATACACATTTAGTTACATTCTCATGCCTTAGAGAGTTATTATTAAAACGAAATAAGGTAATATATACCCAGATGCTTGTACATTGCTGGCATGTACTAGACAATTGCTATCACTACCCTTATTTTGACTTTTCTCGGTTTTTCATTCACATTATTATGGTGCTTCCTTTTCTTACCCAGACTAAATTCTTGACAATTACTCTTGAATCCACTTCTCCCTATCTTTCAGTGAGAGGATATCTTTTCTTCACTTATATTTTTTAACCTTTCTCTCTCCTGCCATGACTCACAAATGTGGTCCCAGGACCAGCAGCAACAGCACAATCTAAGATGTTGCTGGCCTGCGAATCAGAATTTCTGAGGCTGGAGCTCAGCCCTCCATTGCTTCTAATGATCACTGAAGTTTGGGAACCACTAATCCCCTGGATTCTTCCCCTGCTCATTACGTTCTCTCGAGTAGCTTCTGTTTTCAAACACACAACACACGCACGCACGCACGCACGCACGCACGCACACAACCCACCTCAACCCAGTGAGCAGTTATTGCTCCCTTTCTTTGCTCCCATCCCTGTAGCTCACAGAAGGCGTGTATGCAGCTGTCTTCATCTCTTCTCCTCCTCGGGCAGCTGCTTTCTTATTTTGCTAAGGACATATCAGCGTCCACGTGGTCATGGCTAACGAGTACTTTACAGGCTCACCTATCCTGCTCCACAGCAGCCAACACCATACTTCCCCCATCATCTCCTGAAATATTTCTTCACTTCCATGATTTTCGTGTTTCTTTAAGGCTAACATAACCTTTTTAATTTTTTAAAGTTTTTTTTTTTCTTTTTGCGGTCTCCTTTTAACTTTACACTTGATTTTGAAGAGCTTCAGAGTGTAGACCTCTTTCTCTCTTTTCTAAAGTATTTATCTAGGATATGTCTTTAATACTCCACATGTCACTTAATAATAAGACTAATACCATATAAACTAATTTGGGTAAAAACTAAAAAAATAGTAAATCTACTGTCATCAAGTCAATTCCTATTCATAGTGACCTGATATAGGGTTTCTGAGATTTTCATCTGAGAATTAAAATCTTTAGGAAACCAACCTCCTTTGTCTCCTGTGGGGTGGCTGGTGGGTTTGAACTACTGACCTTGTTGTTATTCCCACAGAGCTTACTTTACTGAACCACCAGGGTAGCTTAACAGTCATATATATTCTGTTTTTGTTGTTTGCCTCCTTTCTTCTGTGGAGGCCCATGGGCCATTGTTATCCATACGATATTCATTGGCTGATTATTTGGGAAATAGATTATCAAGCCTTTGTTCTTAGTCTGTCTTAATCTGAAAGCTCCTTTGAAACCTGATCAGCATGGTACCAACCTGTAAGCCTCCACTGAGAGATAGCTGGTAGTTGTGCTGGGGTGAACTGCCTGGGGAATGTAGCATGGGTATCCCACTGCTCATCTGTGAACATGATTGACAAGCCAATGCTTGTCTCACCTAGACATTTAAATGGCTTCATTCAACAGACCAATGAATAATACATTGGCATTTCTATATGGATATTTCATATTCTCTGGTTAATGTATTCAAACCCAAACTTGTTTCTCTTGAATTTTTTCTGCAGGGAAGTACAATAGATTTCTTTAGATATTATAGTCATCTTTGCCTTATATGCTGCAATCTATTACCTATGAGAAGGAGGGCATTCCCCACCCCCCAAAAAGGAATTTTTTTCAAAGCTGTGTTTTCAATTTTTTTTTTTTATAAAACAACTTTATCACGTTTAAACACTTAATACATTTGTGAAATCTGAAATTCCATTCTTGGAAAAAATTTTCAAACTCATTTCTTTGGATGACTGCCGGCACCTCCCTCATATTTTTCTTCAGATTTTAAGCATCAGCCTATCTCTGTTCTTTCATGTCCCTTTTCATTCAGGGAAACAAAAAGAAGTCACACAGAGCAAGGTCAGGTGAGTAAGATGCATGGGGCAAGAGAGGCATGCTGGGTTTTGCCAAAACCTGGTGCACTGAGGTGGCTGACTGTGCAAGTGCAATGTTGTAGAGGCAAAAGCAGTCCCCTCTCTGCCACAAATCAGGCCCCTTTTTTTTTTGCACATGGTTATGTAATATTATCAGAACCTTTAAATAGAAAGCTTGAATAACAGTCTGACCTGGTGGAACAAACTCCTCACATAAAAAAATAAATGAGCATCATCTTGATCTTTGATTATCACCTGACAAGCTTATTTTTGGTGAGGTGATGATGGCGTCTTCCACTGGCTCGATTGATGTTTGCTTTCGGGTTCATAAGAATAGCACTATGTCTCCTCACCAGTAATGACCTTGGAAAAAATGTCTGGGTCACCATAGAGCTGTTCTTTCAAAACATGGCATGTTTCCATTGATGCTCTTTTTTCCTGGTCAGTCAAAATCTGAGGCACAAATTTTGCAGCGACTCTTCTCATTCCCAAATCTTCTGTTAAAAATCTCTGAACCAAGGTCCCAGTTAGTCCAGATAACTCCCCTATCTCTTCAGTGGTCTGTTGTTGGTCTTCGAGCACAAGTGTACAAATTCTGTCGACAGTTTCGTCAGTTTGGGACGTTGATGAATGTCCAGGATGAGGTTTGTCCTCAGTCGTCATTTCACCTTTTCTGGAAAGAGAAAACCACTCATAAACTTGATTCCCCCCATAGCTCAGACCTTGTAAGCTGTGTTCAACCTAACAACAGTTTCTATGACATTTTTCCCAAACAGGAAACACAATCTCACAGCCGCATGCTGTTCTCTTAAATTAGCCATTACAAAAAACGAGGTTCAATGAAACTGCTTTTATGAACAAATTCACTGTGCCCAGAGAGAACCTTCCCAGGTGACGCCACTCAGAGCAAGTTGCTGGATGCTTGTCTAGCTAGCGAGAAAAATCCATACTATGAAAGCTCTGCCCAGTGGAGATTTTTTTCTGTTTTGTGGGGGGAGGTACCCCCTCATATAATTGTCATTTTTCTTTTCTTTATACTTGTTTTGTCTTAATGTAGAAATCAGTAAATAACTTGGCCAAGCAGTCACTCCAACTTGAGAGTTAATGTAACTCTTCATCTTCTTCACACCTCATCTCCACGTCTGTCCTTTCATTTTCCAAAGTGTTTGTTTCATTTTTCCATGTTACCACTTAGCTCCTGTCCAGGCCAAGCCATTGGGACCCCTTTCTTAGCTATCTGCAGACCCTTTTCCGCCATCAGTCTATTCCACCTAAGGATCAGAGCCTCTGTCCCTCCTCTCAGTATCTGTTGATTGCTTTTAATTGCGCCTTTCCAATCTTCTCTCATCTTTTCACTCGTTCCCATCATTTTCTGGGCTTCCAGCGTTTGCAATTACAATATGACATAGACTCCCTGATAACAGGATAAATCCTTGGATGTAGAATAACTGGGTAAAAAAAAAACCCTCAAACCCTTATATAGTGTTGGATTTGAGTCAAAAACCATACACATCTCTGCCAAACTTTCTCTCTGTAACTTTGGAGAGGTTTCTATCTTCTTTGATCTTTCTTGTATGTCCTAACATCTAACAGTTGGAGAATAATATGTACAGCAGAAGGATGCTGAAATATTATCTGATATGATGTTCCAGTTCTGTTACTTTCTAGTTATGCAGCTAAGAACAAACCAATTAACCTCTATATGCTTTGGCTTCCCTGAAAGTACAATGGGAATGGAATATGCCTACCTCGTGGGGTAACTGTGAGGAAAAATGAACTGATGTATGTGTAAAACATGTAAGACTATGTCTGATACATATAATACACTTTATGTTACCTATCAGGTGTCTATAAAGCATGTAGCACAGTGCTTTACTTATGGCAATCTCCCAACAAAGACTCGTTATTTCATATTATCAAATGCTTTTTAAAACGTTGTACAAGTTTTATACTCATCAACAATCATAATGTAAGAGTGAATATTTCATTTCATCTCAGGCAACACTGCTTATCATTTAAAAACTGATCTTTGGAAATTTCAAATTTGGAAGATAGTTTCAATTTTACTGCTTTTGCTTAATCAAGAGATTAAGTAATTTCCATGTTTATATATCATTTCTTTATCTTTTGTAATATATCTAGCTTTGTTTTCCTTTTGGAGGACTCATAATTTTGTGGCTTAATAGAGCTCTTTCCATTAAAGCATATTATTATACCCATCTTTGCCCTATACACTGGAGCCTATTACCTAAGCTTGTCATTTTTCTTTTCTTTATACTTGTTTTATTTAATGTAGACCTATTAAAGAATAATTTTCATAATTAATATAACATCTTTTCTCTTAATTTGATACTTTCCTGATGTATTTTAAAAATCACACTTTGTACCCAGGTGAGATGAATATTTATTTACCTTAGATGTACCTTATTGATAGCATATAAAGAATACACTCTGAATTTAATTCTAAATCTGCGTTAAGACAGAATAAGAAAATGGGGAGGAGGAGGCTTTTAAAATTATATCAGCTTCTCCTAATATTCTAGAGAATAACTCTCCAGAGGAGTATTCCCTCAGCTGGACAGCCAGAACTGGAGGCTTCTAGATGTCCTGATAAGCAGGTGCATAATATGTATGGAGAATAAAATGAGAGAACTATTGTTATTTATTTTATGTACCCAATCTGTTTATATTTTATGTGCCAATCTATTAAAAATTAAGGAAAAGTCTCAGCTATTCTTGTGATCTTATCAGTTTCTTTCTGATACAGTCATTCTTTATATTTTGCTGTTTCTTATTACCTTTGTATTCATATTTAAAATTTTAATCATTGGAGTCATGAGTTTTAGGCATGTATCTGTGAGGAGAAAATGGTTTGCTTTAGTTTTATATTCAACTTGTGATCCTGTGCATTTTAATGGGGGAATTTAATTCATTTACATTATTTTTATAATTGATATAATTGCTGTCATTCTGCCACCATATTGTATGCTTTCCAATTTTGTTTGGTTTTTAGTTTCCCCTGATGCTTTTGCTATTCTTTAATTCCTCCTCTACTAATGGATTTTAAAAATATATCTGCTGCTCCTAATTCTGAAAAGAGCAGGCAAAGGCATATGTAGAAGATATGCTTAAAGATGCCGGTGGACTTACGGTGTGTTGAATTAGGATAATGAGAGAGGAAGTGAATTGAGAGGCACCAATGCCAGCTTGTATAATTATCAGTCAGAATTTCACAGTAAAGTAAAAAAAAAAATACTAGAAAGTAAAATGGGAGGGGTGAGCACATAGGGGACAAAGAGGCTGGATTTAGTGGAAATGTTAGAGGTGTGAAAGTTGGTCCGTTACACTGCTTCCCCTTTGCTTGATGTACCAAAGGAGAATCATAGATAAAGAGTAGTTTTGCTGTTGCTTATGAGAGTCATACGTATTAACTTTTGTGGGGATTTTAGTGTTCAAATTAATGTTGGTTCTTAGGGTGTTACTTATTTGAATACAATGAAAAATATTAGATGCACAAAAGAATTTATCTTTATTTGTTAGTTTTGGGTTCATTACCAATTGAGCTAAAATTTTATTAAAATATGTTGCTTTCTTTTTTAAATTTTTGTCTGTTATATACTGAGCTCTTTCGTTTTTCAGAGTTATTACTTCCTTCTCGATATTACTTCTGCTGAGAAATAGCGCTTTCCAATGTTACACATATCTTGCAAGTTTCATTGTAGCAGTCGAGAAGACTGGAGTCAGATCTATCTAGATTTAAAATCCTAGATACATAAATTAAAGCCATATCCTTTGACCAAATTTCTTCATATAAATTTGGAGAGAAAATCAAATTGTGGTGATAGAATTATTGTGACAATCATAAAGAATTACCAATATAAAATAGGTTGTTCAGAATCAAGCACAGAGTAAATGAATAATGGGTTGATAGTTATCTTTATATTGTTTAGTCTCTGAAATTTTACTTATTACCTCATACTTATTTTGACTTTCTGGTGGTTTTGTGCCCTTAACTTTTCTCTCTGAGCTTCCTAGGCCAATTTTTAAAATTCTGCTCACCCCACCCAGCTCATTTTGATATTTACCTACCTGTGAACAATCTGATTGTTCTTCTCTGTCTGTTATTTACACTTACCTTCCCTGGATTGGTTGGTGCATTCCACGTAATTTTAGATCTTAAGGGTGGCATGAGACTTTTTATTTTTATTTCTACTCGTTTTCTGAAGTAAGTCCTCTAAGTCCTCCTAAGTCTTCTGCAGTGTGAGGGTCCCATGCTCTTTCCTCCTTTGGAGTAAGAAGAGTCTTCCCTTCGTTTTTCCACCTGCTAAATGCACCCCTCACCCCGCCTCCTCAGTCCCTCTCAGCCCTAGACTTACTTTCAAAATGATGTTTGCTCAGGGAACTTGAATTATTTTTAAACCGTTTCAGAGCACCTTTAGTTGCTGTAAATACAAGCATCCACTGGGATTCTGACAGGGTCAATTGAGGGAAATGCGCATCAGCCTCACAGGCACTCTGCTCCCTTCCTCCCGGTGTTTGGTAGTGGAGTGCCGAGATCTCGCCACATTTTGTTGTGGGCTCTCCTTGAAGTTACCCGATTGTCTTTGCCTGGTCTCTTTTAGGCACTTTTCAACCTTGCAATATTTCATTGGAATGTGTACAAAATCATCATACTCAACTGTGAATGCGTACTTAATTACCCGGAGAGTTCAGAAATGGAGACAAAAGGAAAGCAAGACAATGCTGGGCCTCGCCCACAAAATCTGATCTTGTGCGTTTGTGGTGCAGCCGGGCGCGCAGGGGCATTGCGACAAACTCCCCGTTCTTCCTGTTGTATAGTCACGGTTGGGAAACATTGAAAGGGAGGCGTGTGAAAGTGCTGATCCATTCTTAATTTTACCTCGAAATTCTTATGATGCCATCAATCTCCTAACTGAAACCGAAAACTATCAGATCCTAATAAAATAAAATTGTACATGAAAATAATAGAATATTACCAACAGATAACATTAGCACAACAAAAAGATAAAAACATCAGATGGCAATAAAAAATGAAACCATTATTGGGAAGAAGTGAAAAATTTAGAATCATACTTAAAAACCAAAGGACCAAAAAAAAAAGAGGTGTGTGTGTGTGTGTGTGATTAAAAATGAATATTAATGACAAGAACTAGAAGACTAGAATAGTGAGGCAGAATATTTACCATTTATGAATTTGGTTTCAAGAGAATTCAATGAGCTAAATCCCAGTAGCAATGGAGAGTCCAAGGGTTAACAGCTGCACTCAGGAGCAAATGGGCCCCTTTGGGCCACCGGGTCTGGATCAGCTGCCCTCCCAAGGCCAAGGTTCAGACCATGGAGTTCTTGAAAGTTCATTGCCTCCGCTGGAGCCTCAGGGTATAGGCCCTGCAGTTCTCACTCTGGTGTATCTGTAGACTTGTTGCAAAGGGCTCCAATTAACTCTGTGAAGCCTTTGCTGATTTCCCCGCCAGCCCTGTTAACATGCAGAGCCACTACCCAAGGAGCCTGCCCGGCATTTCCCCCAATCTGAAGTCTGCTCAGCGAGTGACTCCACAAGTTGACTCAAAATCATGTCCGGAATGAGTGGATTCAAAAATCGATCTCAATGTATTGTGCTGTTTCTTAAGATATTTACACATGCAGACTTAACAACAACATGATTAGGACTGGCCCTGCTCGGATGTTTATGCTATGGTTGCTACCCATGAAATATCTTCTTTATTTTACGGCTGAATTATATTAAGCTAAAGTTTAAGTGTTACATTCCTCCTCAGCTGATGTTATATATGATCCTCCAAGAGTTCAGTAGCTGAAGCAATAGTAATAACCATTAGGGAAACCCAAACAAATATAAACTGAAAAAGAAAAATAACCCATATCTTTTATATTGCCACTGATAATATGCCTTTTTTGCTACTAAAACCGACTGTCTTCACATACAATAGATTTTAATCTTCTCCCATAAAGTGAGTTTCATGTGTCCTTTTTGTCTGTTCCACAGTTAGTAGTCATAATTCATGATACATTGGTAACAAGAAGCCCCTAATTTTCATGGGCCTCCCATATAAGATTTTGTATATCTGGCTGGGATTTAATACTCTATTTTTTACTATATGTCTGAGTTGATTCTCTTACAGAATCTCTTACAGAAGGTCCATGGGCCACTTATTGAGAAGAAACACCTGTGTTGGAGGAATAAGCAGGTAAAAAGGACCAATCACCTGGTGTCTTGAATTTGCAATCATCCCCCCCACCCCACCCCCTGCCACTGCCCCCCGGCCTGAGGCCTTATTTTGTTTCTTTTCCTTGTTTCTTGTTTCCACTGCTGCAATTGGGTGATCAGAATAATGCTAGACAAGTGATGAATAGACAGGTCGATTTCTAACCCAGTAAGGCAATTCTTCTGAAGGTTTCTGATAAAAATGTACTGAGAACTGCATACGCAGCTTGCTAAAATGCAGCCTTTGATACAGTAGGTGTGGGGATGTGATGTGAGAGCCTGCATTTCTAACAAGTCCCCAGGATAATGGTCATGTTGTTACCGTACAGAACTCTGAGTAGAAAGACTCACGGTGTTGATGAGAAACAAGAACAGGCAGCCTCCTAAATAGCAGTACCCTTATTACATTGGCTGTTTGGTGCTGATAGGTGCTGCCGAGTTGATTCAAACTCAAAGCAACCCTATGTAGCACAGAAGGAAACACTGCCTGGCCCTGCACCATCATCACAGCTGTTCGTATGTTGGAGCCCATTGCTGCCCCCACTGGCTCCATCCATCTTGTTGAGGGCCTTCCTCTTTTGTGCTGCCCCTCTACTTTACTAAGCATGATGTTCTTCTCCCAGGACTTGTCTCACCTGATTGCATGTCCAAAGTATGTGAGATAAGTCTCACCATCATTGCCTCTAAGGAGCATTCCGGCTGTACTTCTTCCAAGAATATCTTTCTCTCCGTCTGGCAGTCCATGACACTTCCAAAGCTAGGCTTCCATGTGATATTATCGATATTCTTCACCAGCACTCTAACTCTAACTGATTTTTCTTCAGTCTTCCTTATTAAATGTCCAACTTTCATATGCATATAAGACCATTGAAAAAACATGGCTTAGGTCAGGCCTACCTTAGTTCGCAAAGTAACATCCTTGATTTTCAACACTTTAAAGAAGTCCTGTGCAGCAGATCATTAGGTTTAGAGAAAGCTAACTCAATGCCACTCAAGGTATGATAGAGAGTTGTGTATTAAAATTATGATTATTTTCATATACACCATGGTTGATACCCTGGATGCTCTTATGCAATTTGCTGCTAATGAAAAGCATAGAGCTTCAACCACACTTAGAGGTTGCATGGAAGAAAGGTCTGGTTATGTACTTCTGAAAAATCCCCCACTGCAAACCCTGTGGAGCACAGTTTAACTAGGACACAAATGAGATCACTGTGGATTGGAGGAGCTGAAGGGCCACTAGAAACCTAATATGGACCAAAGGATGGCATGGTGAAAAGGGAGAAGCTTTTAAAAATAAATGAACAGGGAATGACTAGTATCTAACCTTGAAACTGCCACTACTTTGGGGCGTGGGTGCTCCTTTAAATAGGTTAGCGGGGAAAGGATGCTATCTAATCCTAAAACAATCAATACTTTTCACTGAGAAGAATATATGAACAATTTTAGGTTTCTCAAACATTGACAAAGAAATGAAGCTTCTTGTTGGAATGTCTGGTAAGAAAATGAAGAAGCAAGAGCCACATAGAATCATTGATTAATGAAGAGTTAGAGGAATACGTAAAATCAATGCGCCGTACTTTATGGACAATGTAAGAATTGTGAAGGAGGATATAAATATTATGTGACTTTTTGCCATTTACCTGACTTGGAATGTTAACCCTGCCATTAGGCCAACAGTAAGGAAGCTGCTACTCTCTGGCACCTACCTTGACTGCCCGTTTGACAGGAGTTTGGGGCAGTTCTGGGACAATGGACTGACTTTAGTGTGATATATACACATATCCATACCAGGGTAGATAATTCTATATAAATAATCATATATATTATGTATACATTACATATTGTAAATTAACTAGATAATATTATACTTACCTAAAGATCTGTAATAGATGAGTATAATAAAATGTCAACGCAATGCTTTTTATTTTTTTGATTCAGCTGAGAATTGTCATTCATAGTTGTTAACACTACCCATAGATACTCTTTACCTTCATGTATTTCTTCATTAGACAATAAGATCCTGGAGGATGGATCCATGTTTGATATGGAAGTCTCGGGTACTGCCTTGCTCAAGATAGGTGACCAATGCACGTTTCTGAAAGGAATGAATGAAATAAATGATAAAAAGGCGACTTCAGCTTTTTGCATATAACCCTGTGGCCAATGGAATGTTGTATTTAGTACTAAACGAATAACTCTTACCAAAGTCTCTTCTGTGACATATTTTTTAATCTTTGGAAATAATACACAGAACTATCCCAAATACATACTTGAATGGCAATTCATATTTTCCCAATGGGGGAAAACGTTGACAGGATGATAGAATCCATAGATTAGTTACAAAAGTCTGGTGATATTTTGGAAAAGCACGGGACTGCTAACTACAAGGTCAATAGTTCAAAACCACCAGCCACTCTGTGGGAGATAATTGTGCGATTTCCTTAAAGATGTATAGTCTCAAAAACCTTGTATATGATCTCTGTTGGTAATCGACTTGATGGCAGTGGGTTTGTTTGGATTAAGTAACCTAAACACTATATGTTATTGTTGTTAGATCCCATCAAGTTGATGTATCCAAGAAAAATGAATTTTTTGAAAATGTCAGTATTTTCTCCATTTGTCGTGATGTTGCTTATTGGTTTAGTTGTGAGGATTTTTGTCTTGTTTATGTTGAGATGTAATCCATAATGAAGGTTTTAGTCTTTGATCTCTATCAATAAGTGTTCTAAATCCTCTTTGCTTTCAGGTTCATCTACCTTAACATCTGTCCGAGATGTTAAGGACTCTTCCACACCGTTCTTCCTGTATTCCAGCTTCTTAGAGAATATGCTCAGTAGACAGATTGAATAAGTATGGATAACAGATACAACCCTGGCACACACATTTCCTAATTTTAAACCATTCAGCATTCCCTTGTTCTGTTTGAACTAATGCCTCTTGGTCTGTGCATAGGTTCTGCTGGAACTCAGTTAAGGGACTGACATCCTAATTCTTCACCAAGTCAGAGTTTCTGATCGTCCATGAACTATGTCTTTGTCTAGTCAGTACAGGTAAACATCTTTCTTGTATTTTCTGCTAATAGCCAAGATCCATGAAACTTCAGTAATAATGCTTCTTGTTCCAAGTTCTCTTCTAAATCCACATCGAATTTCTGGTGGCACTTTGTTGATGTACAGCTACAATCATTTTTCTATTATCATCACCAAATTTTACTTGCATAGGATATTAATGATATTGTTAGACAATTTCCATATTCTGTTTGGTCACCATTATTTGGAATGGACACATACCTGGATCACTTTCAGTTAATTGGTCAGATAACTCTTCCAGATTTCTTGGCATAGATGGGTGCTTCATCAATTTGTTGAGACATTTCAATTGGTATCATGACAGTTCCCGCAGCCTTGTTTGTCACAAATGCTCTCAGTGCAGCTTAGACGTCTTCCTTCAGTAGCATTAGTTTTTGATCGTATGCTGTTTCTTGAAATGGTTGCATGGTGGACTATGTTTGCTGGTATACTGATGATTCCTTCCATTTTCTATTGATACTTCTGCGTCATTCAATATTTCCCCCATGAATTCAAATCTTGCAACTCAAGGCTTTATTTTTTTCTCCTTTAGTTCTTTCGGCTTCATAGACACTCCTGTTCTTCCCCTTAGCTTTCTGAAACTTTTGAAAAGTGGCCCTTCCAAGTCATACTTTCCATGGTTTCCGACCCGGAGGCCCACGAGGTGCTGTACCAGGCTGTATTCGACTGCTGCCACTAAGCTTTTCAACAGTTCATCCTTCCGAAGGGTCCCACCTTCTTCCTATTCTGTTCTTAGTCTGAAAGTTCCACAGAAACCTGTTCATGATGGATGATCCTACTGGCATTTGAAATAGCATCCGGTATCACAGCAACACAAAAAGCACCACAGCACAACAAACTGACGGACGGACGAGTAGATAGTGCTATACATACGAGGCGACAACTCCATGCTAATTTACTTTGTGAAGCACTAATCTGTTCGCCTCTGAGCTGTTGATGCTAACCAATTATAACAGTGCTTCAAATCTTTTGGTCTCATCTACACGTGTTAGAAGCACAGGTATTGTTTTGTTGCTATTGATATTTTTATAATTGCCGATGTCACAATTTCATGTCCTTGAGCTATAATCTTATGGTAATTATTATTTGTGAACTTATTCATTCACTTTTTGAGAATGAACTAGCAATTTACAGAAAAGTAGTAAAACTTCTACAAGTTTCTGCTCAGTTACTAATACTGTTGTAACTATTAACCTTCAAATTTAATGTAGATTTTATAGAACAATTTTGATAAGTTTCATATAAGAAATATTACATTTAAATACTTGATAACTATGTTTATCACATATGATTAAAACTGAAAATAAACATTACTGAGGATTCTGAATGGTTATGTATGAGAGAAGGTAACCTGGGCCCATGGGGAGAGAGGGCATCATACC
This sequence comes from Echinops telfairi, assembly GCF_000313985.2. Lineage (NCBI taxonomy): Eukaryota > Metazoa > Chordata > Mammalia > Afrosoricida > Tenrecidae > Echinops > Echinops telfairi. The sequence continues at coordinate 63,469,092 of NW_022111324.1, read as the reverse complement.
ATGAGATTCGGCTGGGTGACACCAACTGTACTGACACTACTGCATTACCTGCTCTGCCTCAGCTCAGTGCTACAGCTTACATTTGCAATCTGCTCTTGTATCAGCAAAATGCAGTCCATACGTTATCTCTAACATGTATCATGTGAAAAAAATAGCGTTATAGAGGAAAATATAGAGATAGTTTTATCATTTTAAATTTAGTTGTACTGTAAGAGAACCCAAAATAACAATGGTTTAATGAAGATGAACCTTTTTTTGTTGTTTTGTGTCTGGTAAGAAGTGTCCCCACTTAGTTCAAGGCTTCCCAGTACCCAGGCCCAGGCATGTCATCTTTTTTCCATGCCACCCTTTTGGATGCGTCTCGGCCTCATGGTTCAGAATGGCTGCTGGAGATTCAGGCATGAATTTCATTTCTATCAACAAGAGAGAGGACACGTTGAAGAAGGATATACACATAATATATATATATATATTTAAAGTGTTCTCTCTGTCTGATTATAGACAATGGAATGCTGAGATATGCCTTGATTTTCCCAGCTAATTTATTTTCCTTTAGTAAGGAAGATGAGAATTTAGCATGAGAGGAAATTATTAGTTTTTATCACAACAGGAATACATCAGATGAAAAACATTCACCTGGAAGGTGTTATTAAAAAATGAATGTTGAGGAAATATTTGTGAGTTTTTATAGTACTCCATAAATTAGTATTCAATGTTTGTAGCTTACTACAAACTATTTCTTTAAATGTAAATCTTGAAAGATTTGGTCTCAAAAAAATTCACAAGACAAAAATATGGCCTATGACATAAATAGCAAAAATAGAAATGATGTAATGTCCCTGCTTAGCTAATGTAGAAGGATTTTATTAGGTAATGCAGTGTTGATGAGTTAATAGCTTTGTTTTACTCTCCTGAATACATAATCTGTCCTGAACTCCTCAGGCATTCTGAAATTTTCCAGTAGACTTTTCTACAAGTTGTTCTTTGGGTTACTGTGCATTACAGAATAGTTTATATTAGAGAATTTGAATTTCTTTTTGGTAACACGTACCTTCATTAAAAATGATGCCAACTTCTAATTTTTACTGCAGAATGATAATCAGATTGGCGTGTCCATAACACTATAGGATACAATATAAATACTTGATGGTTATCTATCAGATTTTATAAAAAGGAGTAGCCAGCTTACATAGTTTAGTTTTCTAGCTTCTGTTTCCATTTTTTACTTGTGTGTGTAGATATATAATGTATATATACACACAAGGATGTATACATACACACCCACCCCACCCACCCACACACACAAGTGGAATTGCTTTTTCATAGCTATGTATTTAAATTTTTTAACAAAACAACCTTATCACCTTCAAAGTAATCCATTGCACTTAATACATTTGTCAAATCTGTGATTCCATTCTTGGAAATGTGTTTCAAACTCTTCTGTATGAACATGTATCAAACTCCTCATCTCATTTTTTCTTCACCTCTACTACATTTTGAAATAGCTGTCCTTTCATGTCCCTTTTCATTCACGGAAACAAAAAGAAGCCACAGGGTGCCAGGTTAGGTGAGGAAGGTGTGTGGGGCAAGAGAGAAATTTTTTTCCCCAAAAAACTAGTGCACTGAAATGGCTGCATGACCAGGTGTCTAGTCGTCATGGCAAAACCAGTCCCCTTTCTGCCACAGATCTGCCTTTTTTTTTTTTTTTTTGCACACTGACATTCAGTCTCTTCAGAACCTCTAAATTGAAAGATTGATGAACAATCTTACCTGGTGGAATGACCTCCAAATGTACTAAGAGTTGACATTGTTGTCTGTTCGAGAAGTTGACAGACATCCAGAATGAGGTTTGTCATCAATCAACATTTCACCTTTTTTGAAATGAAAAAACCACTCATCCACTTGAGTTTTTCCCATAGTGTTGCCCTTGAAAGCTGTGTTCAACATCACAGTGGTTTCTGCAGCATTTTTCCTGAGCAGGAAACAAAATTTTCAGAGCTGCATGCTGTTCTCTTAAATCAGTCATCACAAAAATAATGAGGTTCGATCAAAACTGTTTTTACGAAAAACTTGACTGTGACCAGAGGGAACTTCCCCAGGGGACGCCACAGGGTGTACTAATTCAGAGCAAGTGGCTAGATGCTCTCTAGCTCGAAAAATACATCCTAAGAAAGTTCTGCCCAACACAATTCCATTTATGGGGGGGGTACTCCCTCGTTTACACACACACACTCACAGGACTCTTGGTGGCACGATCAGTTTAGCTAATTATTCAAACCCCCAACAACTCAGTGGGATAAAAATGAGGCTGGTAGTTCCCACAAAGATCAACAGCCTTGAAAACTCTATCTAGAGTCATCAAGAGTCATAATTGATTCAATAGGTTTCATTTTGGTGTTGGACATATATGCTATATTTAATATTTCTGCAATCTATATATTTATATTGAAATAAATAAAAGTTCAATCCTGTCCTTAGCAACATACAAACATACACATCAACCATTCAAAGTATTTCTCTTTAATCAGTGTTTTTTGGGAAATGATGATTATAGGCATTAACACTGGCTAGGAAACTTTCTGGTTGTTTTAATTATACATTTGGACCATGTATCACATTTTAAAGAACATTTTAAATGTATTAGTTGCTCTGAAAAGTAAGCTATTATTATTTTTAAGAGCACTGACTTAGTAGATTTTTTTTCTCATGCAAAAATGGAGTTCAGGTGAAATGAGAACAATCATCTTGGAATCAGGAGACTTAGGTCCTAATGTCAGATCTTCTGGTTGTCAGCCTTCATGTCAATCGGACGGACAGTCTTAGGCAACGCATTTTATAGTGTGCGACAGCAGCCTCCTTAGGAAAGTGGAATGACACTAGCTCTCAGAGGCTTTCAGCAATGTGTCTAAGCCACTGATCAATAGGCATGCTTTTGATTTCTTTTTCTTTTCTTTTCCTCTGTTCTCCATGCAAGCCTCTCTGCTTAGAGAGACCTAGTATGTTCCGGGAGTGTTTCACTGATTTTAATGTCAGTTCTGTATGTTTGAGTAAAAGACTTAGCAGGAGTGTGCAGCTGCAAGTCATATGCTAAATGAGAATGAAAATGAGAGACTCAGGTAGTTCTTCCCTGAAAGAGTTGTTTAAAAATTTGAGGGTAGGCTAAGTCTGCTGAGAAAATCTTAACTGAGTATGCTTTAAGGTCAAATTAAATCACTCTTTGAACTATTCTTCAACAGATGATTTGATTCTACATGCTATAAAGAAAATGAAAGAACAAAAATTATTATTTATCCTATTTATAAGCCTCAACTTCTCAGTCAAAGGTATACAATTTTCTTCACCCCCACTGGATGTTATAATGTTAGAAACGCTATTAGAAGGATAGTAAAGTGATAGAATTAGTTTGACATTTTCCGTAGAATTGGGTTTGAGGTACATATGTGTACTCTTCTACCTTTTGGTTAAAATGAAAATTAACTTTCACTTTATAAGTATGAGGCATCCTGAAAAATATATATATTCATCAAAGTCCCCAAACAGCAATATCCCTACCACCCATGCCTGGCCCCCTACCCCCAACTATTAAGAACAAGTGGAGAAGCACCCTAGATGTGTTTTCAGATAGCTGTGGGACCGTTAAATTTTCATCCATATTTAACAAATGTCATTATTCAGTTTCATGGGGTCACTGTGTCAAAATGTCTGTGTTAGAACTTTAATTTACTTTCGGAGCCTCCTCTAAGTGGGCGGAAAGCGTGGCATGCTGGATTGATTTACTCTCTTTAATCCATCCACCGGGTTGCGGGTGCAACTCAATTCTTCTTCTGGGGTGTGAACTTAAAAATTAGATTTCATCAGCACTGCAGTTGGTTTCTGAGCCGGATAAGTCTTCTTCCTTTACTTCTGCCCCCTGCCCGTGCCTGGCTTTCCTGTAAACCCGAGTTCTTCCAGTCGGTCTCCAGGTAGTAGAAGCCGCGCAGCCTGTGCGGTACCCTCACCAGATGGTCCTTTTAATAAATGCCTTGCTCTTGCCCACCTTCACTTCCTTGATCCAAATGTGAAATGCCAGCAGATAAATAAGAGCATTGTGCTCTGATGAGATCTCTGGAGATGGAGGAAAGCCCGGGGGAGGGAAAGCTAGAAACAGCCTTTTTGTTTGCTGTGCCGCCGCCCAGTTACGGGCCCAACAGCAGAAGACACTGTTTAGATAACAGACAATTTGAAGGCAAAGCCCAAAAAGAAGGGAGAGAGAGAGAAATTTTTCATATGCTTCCACATGCTTCTGCAAAACTGAACAATACTGTTGGGCTGTTGGGAGCCCCGTTACCAGGGAGTGCGTGATCTGTGCGGGGGGACTGCTGACTTTGGACTCCAGGGTAGGCGACTGCAGTCTGCAGATTTCACCCCGGACGAACAGTGCGACGGAAACGAGTGGGCAATAAGTGCAGAGCAGCCAGTTCTGTAATTGAATTAAAAGCTGGGTGACATCAATGCAGACACCTGTCCAATTACAGACAGGCCAAGGTGTTTACCGTTGCTGTACAAGCGGTTCGAAGATGACAGACATCTTTCCGCCCACAGATTAACATAATGAAGGAGAACAGATTACAGTGGATGCCGGCCAAACCCCTAGGCTGGCAGCTGGGGGGGTGGGGGGAGTCTGCTGAAGTATGTAAATAGGAACAAAGGTGTTCTTTTCTCCAAAAGGGGTTTGGTTTTTTAAAGGATGCCATCTTGCTTTGCGTCTCAGGCTGGCTCCCAGGCAGAGCATTTATACTTGTCTGTATTTAGTCGGAGAAGTTAATCATAAAATGTCCACGTCAAAGCAAGCTCCTCTGTTGCTTTACAGCTTCTCCGCACACTGAGTCCTATGAGAGGCACAAAGCCCGCACAGTTGGTGTCAGCTCCACAGTGGTTTTCTCTTAGGTGGGCTGGCTGCCTCCAATTATGAAGAAAGAGTTGGGAGCTCCTAATCTTTCAGTCCAAAGAAACTGTCTTGTTTCCTTCCTTGCTGCCTGGAAGGAATGAGGTGGGAGTGGGGCTCTCTAACAATGGGGAGATCCTAAGTGAAGCTAATTGGAAGAAAAGTTCCCATGAAAAGTCAACCAACCCTAAGTGCCCAGTGTTAGGTAAACCTTAGGTTCTGTTGCTGGAAAATTGAACAAAGAAAGTGTCCCCAAAAATCATTGTGCGAGACAAGTTGCAAGCTTCTCTAGTAGGACGAAAAGCCTTGTTCTCTGCAGTCGGGTGTGTTCTACGGCTCCTTAACTTTATTCTCAACTTCGTTCCTTAAGTTCTTGACCCTGCTCTTGTAGTTTGGGCTTTCTGCCACCACCGAGGCCCTTAGGACTGTGATTCGACGGCTACTTACTTTCCTTCCAACTCCCTTGGTATGGCATGTCAGAATTTCTCAATGTTAAGCATTAATGCAAAATGCATTATCGCTCAGCACTGAGAGTTCTGGCCCTGCTGATGCCAATGATTTTAATACCGAAACCAACACTCTTGCGTTTCATGGGATACTAACACTTTTAAGACATCAATAATGCTTACTTTATGCTTATTGAATGTTTTCTCAGCTCACCCTCATCCATTATCAAAAGGGACCAGCAGGCTTCCTGACATGGCTGGTGACCATTTTCACAGAGTTTGATGGTGGAAGGGGAGGTCATCTGGCTGGCCTGTTTAAGGGACACTCTCAAATCAAAGGAGAAAAGACTGACCCGTGAAGGCTCCCAAAGGAAGAAACACATACCCATGCTGAACTTTTAAAGTTCTTGCTGTCAGATAAACTTTAGTATACACACTCTAGGTGTCTTAAAGGAGAGAAGTGCAAATGGTGAAGCACTCAATTACTAGCCCAAAAGTTGGTGGATCAAACCCAGTCAGAAGCACCGTAACAGGCAAGACCTCTAAATCTCCTCGTGACAGGTCAGGGCCCTGCAAACCCGATGCAGGACTTCTACTCTGCATACTCGGGTCTCCCAGAGTTGGAATTCACCTAATGGCAGCACTATACATCTTATTTTCTCTTGTTTTAAGTTTTGTTGTGATGGTTTTGTTCGACTGCTTTTCATAGATAACCCTTACATTTTTTTGCATATGATTATGTTATGAACCTAAATTACTATGTGCTTCCTCAATGCCATCGGCTCAGTTCCTACCCATAGCAACCCTGTGCACAACAGAACAAAACACTGCCTGCTCCTGCGCTGTCCATACCATACCTCCTCAGAGTTGCAGCCACTGTTGTGGCCCTTGTCTCAATCCATCTTGTCCTTGTCCAGGGTCTTCCTCTTTTTCACTGTCTTTCCTTGACCAAGCATGATGTCCTTCTCCAAGGACTGGTCTCTCTTGACAACATTTCTAAAGATTGTAACATGAATTCTTGCTACCCTTGCCTCTGAGGAGAGCTCAGGCCATACTTCTTCCAAGACAAGTCAGTGTGTCCTTCTAGCAGTCCGTGGTACTTTCAGTAGTCTTCTCCAGCACCACCACTCCAATGGATCTATGCCTCTTCGCTCTTCTTTAATCAATGTCCAACTTTCACAGGCAAATGAGCTGATTGAAAATACCATGGCTTGGGTCATGTAAACCTTAGTCCTCAAAGTAACATCTTTGCCTTTTAGGACTCTAAAGAGGCCTTGTGCAGCAGATTTACCCCAAACACGGTGTCTTTTGATCTGGACTGTTGCTTCCATGAACATTGATTATGGATCCAAGACAGAAACAACATCAACCTTTATCCATTTATCATAATGTTTCCTCAGTATTCATTTTAATTTAACGCTGAAATATATACTTTCAATGACAATTATTTTTAGCTTGTTTTAATGAAATCTACTGTCATTATTGTGTGCCATCGAGTTGATTCTGATTCACAGAATCAGATTCTGTCGTACCCTCTGTGATAGAGAATCTCTACCTTACTGATGCCTGCCCTGTCATTATTACTGGAGCAGATTTCCACACCTTTGTTTTCTTGTACAGAGTCACTGATGGGTTCAAACGTATCAACCTTCTGGTTGGCAGCCTAGGCTTCACCATTGTGACAAACAAACCCAAGCCCAAACCCACTGCTACGGATTCTATTCCAACTCATCGCTACCAAAAACCACCCCAACCAAATCCACCATGGTCAATCAAATCAGCTGCACAGTGACCCAACACAGGGCTTCTGATGCTCTAACACTTCAGGGCAGCAGATAGCTTCATCTTTCTCCCAAGAACGGGTGGGTGGGTTTAAAGCCATCAGGAAAATACTGACAGAGATTACCAACCCAGAGCTAAATAAATAATATTATTTTAATAAATATTTATTTAAATAAAGCAATATTATGTAAAACAGATTCACTGAGACCAACTTAGTTCCAATTCATAGTGACCCTGGTGGCTTTGAACTGTTAACTTTTTCCATGAGCCATCCAATGCATAACCTCAATCCTACCAGGACTCCTTGATTATATATCGATTGCTGGTTATCTTAAGGATGGAGACCTCATGGCTTAGGGTTGCAATTGAGTTTTGAGTTATTTTCTTAAGGAGCCCTGGTAGCATCGTGGGTTAGGCATTAGGCTGTTAATTACAAGACGGGTGGGTCAAAATCATAAGCCACTTATAAGAATGATGAGGCTGTCTGCTCCTTTAAAGGTTTACAGTCTCAGAGAAACTTTGTAGAATAGCTACGAGTCAGAATCAACTCAATGACAGTAGTTTTGCTCTGGCTTATTACCTTAGACCCTGAACCGTGCAAATGTCTTTGTACGCTTAGAAAATATCCAGACTTTTGGCTCTGTGTATGGCTCTCTGTATTTCTGTTTGCAACAGGGTCCTTCTAGCTCTAATATTTTCTCAGTTTAAAAGTCTTATGATGACCATTGATAGCACATAGAGGCCTGCAGAAGTGAAATTGATAAATGCTTTGATGACAACATAGCATGATACAGTGTTTCCCCGAAAGTAGGACATCCCCAAAAATAAGACCTACTTACAGTTTGCCTCTCACTGAAATATAAGGCACCCCGAAAATAAGACCTCCCCGAAAATAAGGCTCCCAAAGCTACTGTAACTCTGGACTCTGGACCGTAGCGGTGGGCGCTGCCGCACAGCTCACTGTTGACCACAGCACAGCTCGAGCAGACAGGAAGTGTGAGGTCTATTTTAATCAAACAATAAATGTGTCCTGTATTCTTCTTCATGGAAAAATAAGATATCCCCTGAATATAAGACCTAGCACATCTTTGGGAGCAAAATTAATATAAGACACTCTCTTATTTTCGGGGAAACAGGGTAGTAGTCCCACCTTACTTACTGTCCCTCCCACCCCCAGCCCAAGTATATAATGTAATTATGACTCTGATACTTACACAAGACTTTTAGACAAATCACTTGGTGACCTAAGCACCTACTTTCGTCCACCTAGTGCACTCTCCATGCTGAAAATCCAAGGAGATAAATCACATGCTTCAAGGGAAAAATGAATGACTGTAAAATGTTTCCAATTTAAGGAAGTCCATTTGGTTGGCCAAACCCCTTCCCTGCCTATCCCTTTATTATTTCGTGACCAAAGGAGAGAGAGAAAAGAAAAAAAAATCTTTATCATTGCATTCTTCTTGCTGAAGCAGATAAAGTCTTGAGTGATCAGTATTTAGGAAAAACTATTCAGATAGTTTGACAAACTTTGTTTCTGAGACACACATTTTGAGCAAGGTCTCTCAGTATAATAGAAGCTCCATCCTAGCCTCAGAAAGCCCCACATGGTTTTTTTTGTTTCTTTGAAATCTAATTTATAAACAACCCAAAACTTTTCACCTGGGATTCAAAGTTGGCAAGAACCAAACCACCGACTTTCTCCTTTTTCCCCTTCTTCCTGCTCTCTTATTGTGCAGTTCTCATTTCACAGTATTTACTAGTGTCTCACCTGCCTTGAAATGGGAAATGTGAACACTTTGATAAATGGCCTGAAAGTTGATCTAGTTTCTCTTCACCATCATTCTTTAAGAATCTCGGGATTTTTCTATGAAATACAATTTGGTAAACTTCGTTGCCACAGCACAAAGCTGAAGAAAGCACATTTACTGAGAGGGACATTTCCTACTTTGAAAGGTTTCGGAGGCTTAAAAAACCTAAATAAAAGGGATTCAAGATCCACATGTACACGCAAAATAACTCCACCAGGGAAGGCAAGAAAGGTTAAATGAAACACAGGCTCATTTAGTGCATAGCTCAATATCTGAGTAAACCCTTCTTAAAGAGTACCTATTAATATTGTACCAATCACAGTTCTGGCGTTGAACTTTAGTTACGATTTGCAAAGAAATAATGTCTTCCTCCGGATAGGTATTTTATATGGCTAGTATACAAACCGCAAAATAATAGAATGATGTTTATGTTGTTTCCTAGTGATAATGTCAGCTGGGTCTATGAAGTCCCTTCTCAACTCACTTTACTCTGAATTTCAGGTATCATACTTTGTGTTCCTTTTAGATACAATGTTTCTTTACCACAGATAAGTCATGGACATCCCCAAGAGAGTAGACGCTTGCACACATGTCGTATAGTTTACTTGAATGAACAAAGAAAACTCAACTCACATCCCTACCTTACTTTCTTACGTGGTATAAGGTGACAATTTTCATTCTCTGAGAGTCAAAACAGTTCTTGTTTGTATAGCTTTCTGCTCATTCAGACATGCAAGGTGTCTTATTTAGACACTTTCAATAAATTCCAACTTGGCAGTAGGAAAGAAATGCCAAATCCACAGCATTTGGCATAACGGCTGAAGCCTATTGTATGATGACACTTGTTTGGGACCAACAATTGTGAGATCACGGTGGGGACAATAACTGAACTGTGAAGAAAGAACACAGGGACTGGTTTCTGATGCTGAGTCTACCTTGGAGCACATGGTCCAGCTGTTTCAGTGAATGCATGGCTTGTGCATTCAAAAGCAGAACCAGCGCTCTGGAGAGACGGGAAGGCTGTAGATATGAATATAATCATTGAGTCTGAGAATAATTGAGCCTGCCCAAGCCGTGTGCTTATAAAAGGCAGGACTTCAAACCGGTTCAGAACTGTGTCGTTATGCACAAAGGAAGAAATGGCAATGTAAATGTTGCATAGCAACCATAGTGCTCACATTCAAAGCAACACAGCTGCCTACTTTCAGTAGGGCACCACTGCCTGCTTCCTACTTCGGTCAATCTGATACACACACACAAAATGGTTCCCAAACAATGTTACACTGCTCTTGTTTTCTTTAATCACTACGGAATCATTTCTAAGTGGTTCAAAGCCCGAACAACTACAAGCGTGCCAGAGCAAGAGTGAGCGCGACATCAGCCCAAGGTCAGCATCTCCTGGAGCAAAAACTAGGGAAGAAGCTTTAAGAGGAAGGCGGGCTGTCCTAGAAAGAATACACTTCCCAGCGTTTAGGAGAGGGACTCAGAAAAATTCAATAGCACAGAAAGAAGCTGAGGGACGTCAAGCTCCAATAGATAAAGAGCAGGACTGAGGAAGGATTACTAGGAAGGATTGGTGTGTAAGAGATCACAGTGACCTTTAAAAGCTAAACTTGAGATAGTAGCATATTGAGGCAGAAGCTTGTCTTGCTAATAATATAGAAGGGAGGTAGCTCTGTGCCAAACCCTTGACATAGCCCCCTGAACTTGCATATATTGATAATAACTCACGGAGGTATGTCCAGTGGTATTCGCATTACTACAGACGAAGACTGTAAAACGTTTCCTCAACACGTTACTTGTCTTCACGTCAGCGTGACTCCCGTGACTGTAACGGAACAGCATACGAGTCAGCTGGGGCTCTTGTGACCGTTGCTGAACAACATACGCCTTCTTAAGGATCACCATGTGTGAATGCATTTTTTTGACTCGTGTGCCAATCAGTTTGAGTGAAGCGTTGCTTTCTTCGGCTGATCCTTTGTTTTCCCAAACAGGCTATTCTTTTCCAGAAATCAGCCTTCTCTGATGATGCGTCCAATGTAAGCAACAGAAGTCGTGCGTTTCTGGGGAGTACTCTGGATGTGTTTCTTCTAAGACTAATTTATTTATTCTGTGCATGTCCAGGAGACAGGGCAGGGTGTCAAAAAGTTGGTGAAAAACTTTCCGTTGTCTTTCAATTCCATGTTTCCACACATTTTTGAAGCCCTCTTTTTAGTATCTTCCCAAATGCCACAATTCAAATGTACCCCTCATTGTGTTCTGTTGTCATGGCCTAGCTTTCTCTGATGTATGAGTTACCTGGAACGATCATGGCACATGCTTGTCAACACGTGTCAGCGTTGCTTGTGAGAACTCCAAAGTGGTCCTTTGTGCCAGCTGTGCCCAAGGCAATTGGTCATTTGATTTCGGTTCTGCTGTCCACAGAGACTTTAATGTGGAGACAAATAGAATGGAATTTCGGGTAATTTTAATTCCCCCCTCTGCTTAGCAAGGTATTGTTCATCACTCTGCTCCTTAAAGAGAGGCACTCTGATGATCAGTTTGCACATTAGGCAATTAAGACATAGAATTCGGAACACCTTTCCCAATCCTACAGAGGCCATGCCCAGCAGGAGTGAGATTTGAATCTAGACAGTCTGGCTCGAACGTTAGTGGTCTTTGCCGCTAACTTTACCTGCTTCTTGAGAAGAAGAACATTGGAAGGATTGAAACTAAGTTGAAAAAGGAGGTAAGGTGGTAATCCAAATGACCACATTTGGATGTGGTAATGTCAGTTTTCTTTAGGATCTCTTAAAGAAAACCTAAACTCTGAATGTGGAAGTTAATCTGTACGATTCAAAAAGAAATAGCACACAGAGTAGCAAGAATGAGAGAAAACAGAAGATTATGACACAAGGGGGTTTTTAATTAGCACTATCTGATTTTGGCATAAGAAGTTCACACGTGTATATGCAAAGTAGCTCATTGGCTTGCTGTCTTCTTTGGCCATAAACTGAGATGGTGATGCCAAGGGGAAGGGTATTTCCATGCAGAAGCATCGTAGAGCGGGTTTAGGAGCCCAGGGGAGTCCTGAGGGGCTGTTGGAATGAAGACTTGCAGGTAATGCGAGAGACGGAGGGGATATGGTAGGTGCCAAAGCAAGCAATGACGTATGGCCTTTCCTTGTTTCCTGGCTGCTTGGTCTTTTGATCTTAACTTTTCTTCTTTTGGGGAGGAAACCATGTGTTCTAGAATTTGTGTTCCAATGATGAAAATGGCCACTAATATTGCCACCTTAAATGATAATACACAGGCTAGGCCAGGGGTCGGCACACTTTTGAGACGAAAGAGGCAGTCCTGTCCCTCACAACAGTTTAAAATGTATTCAAGAGCCATCAATATATTTTTGCAAGCAAATGCAATCACCGTTATCTGAAGAATATCCTTTGAAAATTTTAAATTTTACTTCCAAATCACAGACACACCAAAAGAGTCCTATGTTTCTCATGAGTCCAGTTTGCCGATCCCAGTCTGGGATATTGAAGGTTTAATCCATAAAGAGAAATCATGACTGGGACCATCTTTGCAGGAGAATGATGACCGTAAATGTGTGCAGGCTTCAGAGACAGCCCTGAAAAGGTTAGCAATGAAAACAATGGTCAGGAAATTTACAAGTCACATTTTGATTCTTCAACTCACAGGATTGTCCAAATAAAGAGCTTTTTGCCTTGATTATGAATGCCAGTAAACAAAATGGGTTTTCATTTCTACAGGTACATTTAATTGCTGAGCAAATCCCATGTATCCACCACCGAGCTAGGTTAATTCCACACTTCCATGTGTAATGCTTCTGTTCAAGACAGGTGTCTTAATTAAATAAACTGATAATTTTGCAAGTAGAAGTACAAAAGCATAATTATCTAATTTGCTAATTGTTCAGCCCTGTGAATTTGCATATTTGTTAGCTGCAACATAAACAAATGGTTTGTATATGTGAATTCTACAGTTAACATAATGAAGCCACTCACTGGAATAGCATTTCTTAACTTGAGTTAATAGATGCCACATGAAAGGGGCTCCCTAGCCAAATCAGGTTGAAAAATGCAGGGTTACAGAAAAGGAAATGGCTTTGTTCCTGCAGGGGGTCTGGGATCCTGCAAGGGGCCAACATGCGTCCTAACTGTCTGAGAGTGGAAGGCATGGAGGTGTGCATCACAAAATGTATGCTTACAGATCCGGATACTTGGGAGAGGTAGATTATGGGCCACTAGTGTTCTGAGCAATGTATTTAGAAAAAATGATCATTCAGAGCTGTCTTAAGACGATGTGGGTCTCACTGTGTTTTTCTCACTCGTCACCCCATCCTTCAGTCAGCACACAGGCAGGAAATGAATTCAGGTGGTATGTATTTTCATCTTCTCCCTTTTGGTGTCTGCCTCCTAATGTCACTCATTCACTCATTCCACACACACACACACACACACAATCTCTATAGTCGCTTACCATAAACATGTAAACCTCTTTTATTTTCCTTTATTACAGGCATATTGACGGGCTTGCTACCCTTCAAAAACTATGCAGTGACCCTAACTGCCTGCACTTTGGCTGGCTGCACCGAGAGCTCACATGCATTGAACATCTCTACTCCACAAGAAGGTAAAGTAATTTCAAAGGTCTTGACTTCCACATTTCAGTCATGAATAATAAAATAGGAGAAGAGCTAAATGCTGCAAGGCCATTTGCTGGAAAACCCCAACCTAATTTGATGACAAAGTGCATTGCCAGGCCATAATTGCTCCATTTTTTGGGGGGGTGCGAAAATGAATCAAACTCCATACCCTTTAATGACATGCATCTTTAATAGCTGTAATGCAGATTAATGGGCTTTTTAATTGCTGTTACATTGTTCATGCAAGAGCCTTGTCATTAATATGAAGCATCTGAAAGATTAATGAAAGCTTCCTCATTTTACTATGGCTCAGAAGTAAATCTAGAGACAGTCTGACTAAAAAGAATTGATTGTATGGCACAGTATGAAATTGAGAATCAAACGGTTGATTTCCATGGTATCTTTTAACTGCTAAACACCAGCACCGGCAACAATTATTTCAGTATGATGGAACTTCCAAATGCCAATTGAGGCATTTATTAATCACTGCTCGGCTCCTTCTAACTTAAGCTTCACTTGTGATGTACTTGGAACTTACAAACTGTTGGCATACATTAATGTTTCAGAAAGACTGCTTTAGAAAGGCAGTGAGAAAGAGAAAATATTTTAGCATGCCAAAGCGAAAGCTTTGCTCAAGCACCAGCACGCATCACTTCAAGAAATAACAGCTCTCAAGGCATTTGAAGCATTGTTACTTAATGTTTCTCTCTCCCCGAGGAGAGGAATTACACGTCTCTTATGCTATCTAGTTTTCACGTTATGGAGAAGTTTTAGAAGCTTGATTGTTAAAAGGAAAGAGTCAGCCAGTGTCTCCTTTCCTTTTCCCCAGTGTTTTATCCATCCCCTCATCCGCTTCCTCTTTAAATCCACTACCAAGTCCCACGAGCATCGCTGGTGGCGCTCTAGGCAAGGCGTTGAGCCGATAACCACAACGTTGGCGGTTCAAACATACCAGCTGCCCCTCGAGTTATAGACTCAGAAACCCAAAGGGAGAGCAGGGTGGCCACGAGTCACACTCTACTCTGATGGCAAAGGTGTGGTTTGGGGTTCAGCACCATGTGGACAGAAGATATGTGGGTGTAAAGAATGACAGGAGGAAAGGTTTCTTAGAACCCTTCAGGTGGGGCTCTCTCCGTGCTTTGCGCCAGACGTAAGCAAACTCCCCTCACCTGCATTATGTAAAGCAATGGTCTGCCTCAGCCTGTCCTCAAGGTTTTCCCTGACGAGGTTACTGATAAAAGCTCTGTCTAGCTTAACATGCCCTCATGAGGGTGCTGGGGTTCATGATGATCATCCATATGCAAATAGTTTCATTGGCCCCAAAATTGGTTTAATCGTCCCACTCTCTAATTCATTTTCCAGTGTCCACTACCTCTATGGTCCATGTTTCCTCTGGTACCTCTCACAGCTCTGTGCCAGAGTGATCCCTACCTGCCTGGTTCCATTATTTTCTTTTCCTTCGATAAGGAACTTTCGAACTTCCAGATTTTCCAAAAATGTATTCCCAACTTGGAGGCTCTGGGTGGTATGAACAGTAAAGTGCTAGATGGCTAACCTAATGGATATTGATTTGACCCCACTGGGAGACAGCTCAGAAGACCGATCTGGCTGCCTACTTCGGAAAGGTCACAGCCGTGGAACAGCATTGGAGCGGTTCCGCTCGGTAACTGTAGTTGCCAGAAGTCTGAATGGACTTGATCGCAGGGAGAAGAACGATTTCTAGTTTACCAAATGACAGGAATGCTTCGGCACAATTTTATAAATGACTTCCTTATCAGAAATGTATGTGTATATATAGAGAGAGATAAGACAGAGAGAGAAAGAGAGCGATTTGGAATCTCTTAAATGTAACTTTTCACAAATCCTCATGGGCTTCCCATTTCAATTTATCCCTGTTTCCAATTCCTCTGCCTTCGGAAATTTGATTTGGGCCAGTGCCCCCCATTCAGTCTTCTATGGCTGGTTGTTCGAAGAAGTAGGCCCCTCTTGTGTTATGGTTCTCGCTGTTGTTCCCCTGAAAGGTGACCTCTGGGAATGGACTCAGTTCCAGGTTGGCAGATTATCTAAAGGTCATGGGAGTAAGACTTCTGACAATGAACGTCAGACCAACAAGTCTGATCATTTTTCATCATTTTGAATTCTGTTCTACGGTTTCCTCCCACCTTTCTCTTCTTCTCTCAGTTGGAGTGGAAGGCAGCAGAAGTCAGCGGCATCTAATTATTCTGGTCTCAGCTGAGTAGAGGCTGTGGTTTATGTGGTCTTTGGGTCCTTTGGATTAATTGTTTGCTAAAGTATCTTATTGTCTTCATTTTTCTTTGCTTCATATGAGAAGAAATAGTTATATCTTAGATGACTGCTCTTGAATGTTTTTTTGTTTTTGTTTTTTAAGGTCTAGCTTTTTTTATATATACAAAAACCAGACATACTAGATAGCCCTGCTTCGTGTCTATGTTAGTTTGGCTTGACTAGAGAAACAAATCCAGAGACACGAATATGTGTGTAAAAGAGAAATTTATATCAATGAGCAATTGTATATTAAGAAGACATCCCAGCCCAAATGAATTCCATAAGTCTGATATTAGCCCATATGTCCTCTTTAGACTCATGCAGCCATGCAATGATGCTGAATCCAGGGAGATCACAGGCAAGTGGGTGGAAAGTCTTGCACATCCAGTGGTAGTGGAAGCATCTCAGAGTGGGCGTGGGTCTCCATGTGGCTCTTCCAGCTCTAGAGCTCTGGCTGCCATCAGCGTGGCTCTATGTGGCTTGTCAAGCAGAGAGATAGAGTGTGTCCTGCCTCAAGGGAGGAAGAGAGGAAAACTCCCAGAATACTCATAAGAAAGCCATACCCACAAGAAGACATCAACCATGGAGACACCGATCAGGCTGTGACAGGCTAGAGGCCCCCGCTATAACCTATTCAACAAGTTGACATGAAATTATGTAACTATCACAGTGGCCTTATTTGGCCTTGGCCATTCCAGCTTGGCGATGCAGGTCACTGACTTGATACCTAGGACCTTGCCCCCCCAGTGGTGATGGATCTCATCATATATGTCATTATACTTGGTCCTGATGGCTTCCACCAGTTTAGCCAGGGCTCCTTTGTCTTCCAAGTTCACCTACATGTAGGCAACAGTGGTGAAACTCTTTGTGTACCAGGCACCCCAGCTGGGCTTGAGGATTCATTAGGAGACCCCATTACGGCACAAGGCGAGTAGGAAGACCACCAGCTAGATGGGAACCACCACCAGCCGAGCCTTCTTGTTCTTCACCAGAGTGGAGATGGTGTTGACCCTGGCTCGCAGGACAGGCAGCCTCTTGGTAGGGACGTCCTCTTTGCCAGCAGCCTTCTTCTCAGCCCAGGCCACCAGTCTCTGCTTCTGCTCCTGCTTTGTCTCTGGCCAATCCTTGTGGGCCAGCTTCAGCAGCTGTCTGGCGGGCCAGGGCCTGGGTGAATTGGTTGATGGAGGGCTATGCCTTAGTCTCTCAAAACTAAGCCCTCAACTCCAGTGACTCAGTCACTCAAGGTACTTGGTTATGGCTAAGAGGTTTGACTAGTTTTTATCCCGTATACTCTATATACATGGATATATTTGTAGCACATACAAATACATATGTTTCAATAACTGTGCCAAAAAACATATATAGGCTCATGGATATACTCTCTCACGCCACATCACACCTGTTCAGGTTATATGTCTATCTATGGGTCCATTCCTAAATTATCTTCTGTTCTTACTGGTATTGCAGAATTGCTTCTGCCTTCGTATTCACACTGCTGTCTTTTCGCCATGGGTGTTTCCTGGTGCCTCCCTTTGCCTTGGTCATGTTGTGTTGACATCCCCTTTCACGTGGAGTGCCTTTGTCTTGATTCAAGTTAATGCATGTCCCCCACCCTCAATAACTATCAAAGAATGTTTCTCTCTGTGTATAATTTTTCTTATCTTTTCGTAATAGTGAACTCACACACTACTCATCTTTTTGTATTTGACTTAGTTCACTCTGCATGTCTTTCAGGTCCATCCCTGTTGTGAGATGTTTTGCAAATTAATAATTATTCTTTAATGGTACATAGTGTTTCTATGGCATGTAACATGTGAGGGGGATCTTTTAAAAGTTCATGGAAAATGTGTGTTATTGCACTGAAAACACCTTTAGTCACTGTCCCTGTAGATGTTTCTATCCTGGATTTCATATACAGAAAGTCTACAAAGCAAACTGACAAAAGAACCCAACAGAGTAAAGCAGAGAAAAACCTTTATCTAAAAGAAACAAAAAATATGAAAAATGAGAGCAAATTTAAAATCAGTTACAAATGAGATCAAATGATAAGGCACACTACGACTTTTTATTACAAAGTTGAACAGGATCTAGTTCGAGGCATTAAGGAAAATAGAACAGACTTTTGAACATATCCCCTATCAGGGCAAGAGGAATTCTGCTAAAACTGAGTATCACATTTATAAATATCAGAATCTTGGTGAAGCTTGAGTAGAAGAGTGGTGAAATGATTTACTGTTGAGAAAAACATAAGGACAATGGTCAAAAAAAATCAGCAGTTTCAGTACGGATAACTCATTTTCAGAGGGTATTATTTAATATTGAATATGAAGCCTGTAGTGGTGGACAATCCATATCAATCTGCTGGGAAAAGATGCATCATTTTCATCCTCAAATTGAAGCGGATCAATGCGTAGCAGCAGAAACAATAGCCAACACCTTTGATTTTTTTTTCCAGGTTCAGCTTACACAATTCTGACTGAAAAATTAAAATTAAGTAAACTTTGTACTTGACATGTGCCAAAAATGTAGTGCCTAGATTAGATGCAGGCAAGAGCAGAGCTTTCAAAGGAAATTTTAAATTGGGGGTTGGGGTCAAGAACCTGAAGCATTTATTGGAAGAATCTTAACAGTAGCTGAAACATCTTAACCAGTACGATCCTTAAGACAAAGCAGAATCAAAACAATGTCTATTAGGAGGTGAAATGCTCCAGTCAAAGCAAAAGTGGACTGGTCAAAATCAAAGGGCACAGCAAAAGTTTTCTTTGAATCAAAAGAGATTTTGGTGATTGACTTTCTGGAGAGTTGAATGACAGTTAGATCTGTTTATTATGAGTATTTTAATAAAGTTAACCAAAACTTTAGCAAAAATAATGCCTGGGAAGCCTTTGCCAGAAAGCCCTTCTCCTCCAAGATAATGTGCCTGCTAACTTGTCTTATCAATAAATGCTATTTTGTGGGGATTTTAAGGGAAATCATGAAGCATCCATTTTACAGTCCTGATTTGGCTTCTCCTGACTTTTTATTTCTTAATCTTAAAAATATATACAAGGTATCTGTTTTTCTTCAGTTAGTAATATAAAAAGAATGAATTAAAAATTAAAGACCTGGTACACTTAGATTTTTAGGGATGGACTAAATGACTGATGAAATGTCTCGTGAAAGTATCTTGAATTTGATAGAGTTTATATTGAAAAATAAAGTTTATATTTTTCTCATATTTTAATTCCAGTTTTCCATGAACTTGTTGAAATCTCCTAGTGGTTTGTTTATTCATTCATCCATTGGTGGGCACTTAGATTGTTTCCATCGTTTTGCTACTGTGACTAGCACTGTGAGGAACACAGATGTGCGTGTCTACTCAGGACATGACCCTGTTTCTTTAGGATATACACATAGTAGAGTCCTGTTACCTAATTGTAAGACTGCTGGATCTGGGTCCTTCCTTGGTGGTTCGCTGGTTTAGGTGATGGGCTGCTAACCATGAGGTCAGTTGTTCAAATTCACCAGCTGTTCCAGGGGAGAAGGATGAGGCTACCTCCTTCCATAAACTCATGTAGGGCTGCTGTGAGTTAGAATCCACTTGATGGCACTTGGTGGATACCGTTTTCCACAGTGTTTGCCCATTGTACAATCCCACCAGAAGAATGCTGGCATCAATTTTTAATAATCACTAGTTGCTCTTGCTCTAATTCATTGACCACTGCAAAAAGAAAAACGAACCACAAAAAAATGATGTTGGTTTTGTTTTGTTTATTACTCACACACAACTTAACTTTTATTTGTAGTTGATTATATTGATGTGTAATTTCTGACCACTCTGATAGTTGTGTGTGATATATTTAAAATATCCAATATGAACCACATAATGCCACAATGGTTAACTGCATCACAGCTAACTCAATGGTTGGTGTTTTGAACTCATGAGTGAAAAAATGGTTGGCTGCTTTCCTAAAAATGACAGATTTGGAGAACAGCCTCCAGGACTGTTCTCATCTGCCCCTAGGAGTTGCTCTAGATCAGCATCAGTGTGAAGACCGGGACATTGTGACCCATCCTCGTCCATATTTCATCGGAGATCAAAAGCTTCTCGAGGGCAGGGACTCTGTCTGTGTAATTTTCTACAGCAGGCACGGCTCCATGTAGACATTATGGGTTAATAATACCCTTGATAAAGTAACACAAACATCAGTCAAATGAACTGCTAAAAGTACTCCCCATCCATCACTGATGCAAATTCTTATAAATCCAGGAGAGTTATTTAGCACTGTTCCTAAAGCAATTACTGACAAGCTGCCCACGAATCAGGAACATTTTCATGCATGGTATTTCAGGTTTATTCCATGATTTATTGGTTTGGGTCTGAAAAGTTTAAATTAGAAAAGTAAACTAAAATTAGACTCCATAAATCTTTTTTCCCCCAACAGCCCCAAAAGAGGTTCAGCTACCAGTAGCCAAATCTCTTCCAAATTCTTTGTTAATCTTCTGGAAACCACCCAAACAGGCAAATGGCATAATAACGCGGTACTCTTTATATATGGATGGGATGCTGATCTATTCAGGAAATGGAGAGAACTGCACAGTCACTGGTAAGACTTTTTATACTTATCATAATATTTGAAAACTTGATTTCGGAAACTGGGTTCTTTATTTCCATGTCCTGTTAGATTGAGATCGTTTAGCTCCATGATCTTTATGGTGATATTCAAAGTATGGTGCAGATTAAAAACCGACCAAGGAATCCTGGTGTCTTCTTGCTCCTTCCATCCAGGCTATCTTACTGCATTTTCTCCACTATAAGGTCCACCAGGTTTTACCGAAATCTCTCCACCAATATTCTGTCACCCAGGGTCTACAGTTGATGTTACAAAGAATGAGAACTCAGCAAACATTTCTGCCTCCGAAGGACCACACGCCCGAAACTGGGAACCCATGCAGGACCCAGTTAGTCTCACAGTCCTGGGTAGCCTCCATGATGCCATTTCACCTAAGTTCACTGTCACATGCATAAAAAACCCTAGTAGCACAGCGGTTAAGGTGTTTTACAGAGAAATGAAAGATCAGAATCTACCAGCTGCTCTATGGGTGAGCGATGCAGAGGTCTGCTTCCATAAAGATTTGCTGGC
Source organism: Echinops telfairi (assembly GCF_000313985.2). Classification (NCBI taxonomy): domain Eukaryota; kingdom Metazoa; phylum Chordata; class Mammalia; order Afrosoricida; family Tenrecidae; genus Echinops; species Echinops telfairi. The sequence continues at coordinate 63,448,075 of NW_022111324.1, read as the reverse complement.
ATGGGAACCTTATAGATCAGTTCCACTCTATCACCTAGATAACTACGAATTGGAATTGACTACAAGACCATGGCTTTGGGGTGATACCAATGCCTACTTTCAAACTGAACCAATGTAAACTAATCTTAAGACTTAGTAGTATGACTTCAGTCGGCTAAATTTTATTCCCTTTGAGAAGAAATGTATTGTGTATGTCCAGAATATATTAAAAAGTGTAATTGTACACTAAAGTATCCCTGGTAGTGTAGTGGGTTAAGGATTGGACTGCTAGGCTCCAAGTCAGCAATTTAAACCAGCAGCAACACCTTGGGAACAAAGATGAGGCTTTTGGCTCCATAAAAAGGCATAGCCTTAGAAACACTAGAGCATCACCACAACTTGAAATTGACTCAGTTCCAGGAGTTATGTTTTAGACACTAAAATAAAATTCAGTAAATTATTGAAAAGCTTTCTAACACAGAGATCTACATTATATATATTATCTGGTGTCTGGGTAGTGTTTGTATTTGTAAAGTACTTGAAGTGTTTGTATGTTTTATGTTATATTTATATCTATGCTTGACTATTAGCTTTGGTGTTATTAATCCAATTGATTGGTGGAAAAAGTGGAGACAGAGATATTAACTCCCTTATGAAAGGTCAAAGCAAGCTAGAGTCAGAACCAGGATTAATTATTTATACATTCATGAATTCCCATTAATGCCAAGTATAAGGCTGTAACACAGAACCAGCCAGACTCGGTCCGCCCTCTCTCGGTGCTCACGACTCATGGGGACCCATGCAGATGTCATTCGGAGCCATTTGAGGACACCTATATGGCATTGATCCGATTGTGTTTTATCTCCTCTCCAGTCTGAGACTCGTAAGAGGACAAGGTTTATTACTTTATATTTCATTCACCAAGGTTGGAAATAATTTTGTAATAGAGAGCATGTGAAATAGGTATTACTGTTATCCCCATTTGCTTTGAAATCATTTCATTGGGGCTCATACAACTTATCACAATCCATACATACATCAATTGTGTAAAGCACACTTATACATTTGTTGACCTTATCATTCTCAAAATTTGCTTTCTGCTTGGGTTCCTGGAATTAGCTCCTCATTTTCCTTTTTCCCCTCCAGAGGCTGAGAAACTTAAGACACTTCCCCCAGGTCACAAGACCTCCCAGTGGTAGATTTTGATTCCGACCTTCTCATTCTGGTTACATATTGGAGAGAGCGTGGTCTTAAAACATTTCTTAATATTGCTCACACTTAGTTTCTCCACCTGTAAAATAGTAATAGCCAATTTTCAAAATTTCATAGAGGATTAGGGTCCTACATAAAATGCATAGCATATCATTAACACTTTGTAAATAGAGACTGTAATTGCTACTTCCTATAGAATGTAGAACCCATATTATAAATTAAAAAGGATGCTGATCACTCTCTAACAATACTCGATGTCATTATTTAACTGAAATTATCATAGTATTCTAGAAGTATTTTTTCAGCGAAGATAAAAGAAAACCCTCCATAGAATGAACCATGTCTTAATACTTAATACATGCCGGCGTTCTCAAGGACCAAAATATACCATGACACATAGGAGTCCGAGCTGACTCTGTTTCAGGGAGCTGGGTTTCAGGGGAACCACGCTTTTGGAGCCCTGCACCCAGGCTGCGGGAGATGGAAAGCAAGCACTCAGCTGCTAATCAAAAGGCAGCTTGAGACGAAAGACCTGATGGTCTATCCCCCCAAAATTAGCGACTGAAAACGCTCAGGAGCTTGGTTCTGCACTGACACAATCAATGAGGCCACTCGGCTAAGGGTCACTGTGACAGAACCTTTTCTTTTTTTAGGCCCAACATAAACATTTCCTTTAAGAAACCTTCTCTGATTCTGCCAGTATGAATTATATTTGTCCCCTGTGTTCTCACCGAAAACCTGACTATCCTCCCCCAGTTTTGGGTTGTTTTTTTTTTTTTTGCACTGAATAAAACCACTTGCTTACAGGCCAGTTTGCTGTAGTATGCCCCTAGCTGCATAGGGACATGCTCATTTCTGCTTGTTCATGATCACAAAGTGGGTACAGAAAACACGGTGTCAAGTACACAAGAAATAAAGACTGCGGGGACAACAAAAGAGGAAAGCTGGGGGGCACTGATGCGGGGCAGGAACAGGAAGGAAAGAAAAAGAAGTCGACAAAAAAGGAAAATAGCAACCTGGAAAAAACCGAAACTTCCTTCATGTGCAGAAATGGATGCTTACACGGTCGTCCGGTCCTCCGGGAAGAAGTGTGCAGCTGACGGCAGCTCTGAAGTGGGGCTGGGATGTTCCACCATGTGCAGAATGCCACAGGAAGTGACCCTGCACGCACAGAAGCAGGTGCCATGAGGGGACGGCAGGAGAGGAGAAGTCACATACATTTCTATTACAACCTACCCACCCCCCCAAAAAATGCCCCAAATTAAATTCTGTGTTTTGTTTGCATGAATTGTCAGCAATGCCATGTCACCGTATAATCTGCGATGAAAGACGGACGCAAATGTGACCAGATGCCTCAAGGACAACATGTAATAAAGAAAGCGTAATATTTTAAAAGTGCCTACAGCTGTCTACACTAGTGAGCGTGGTAGTAAGTGCCTCACTCACCTGGCTCTAAGTTTTATGTAATGAGCACTGGTATTGCAGTGGTCATGAGTTGGGAAGTGATCCATGTGGTTGGCAGTTCAAAACCACCAGCAGCTCTGTAGGAGAAAGATTGGGCTTTCTACTCGTGTAGACAGTTACCGTCTTAGAAACCCACAGGGGGGTCGCTGTGAGTCAGCACTGACTCGATGGTCAGTTTTGGGTGCTTAACCTTCATGTAGACTTTAAAGGAATCCATCTCTGATATCACTACAAGCCTTTTTCTCTCTGGCTTGCTTGGTTTCTCACGAGAAACTTGCTGCTCTCATTTGGGAAAACGAGTGAAGACATGAAATGTGTTGGCTCTGCAGTGGTGGTCAGAAGGAGAGGCGTTAAGCTAAAACTGTTAAGGTGGGGCTCGGAACACAGTATCCATCCTGGCTGACATGCTGGATTACACGAGTGCAGTCATGGAGCTATTTCATCAAATCGGTTGCAGAAACGTGGCAGGCTGTAGGGAAGCAGACCTTCTGTGATGAACATTTGGGAAACGGTTCAGGAAGTGAGCAAAACCGCAACAATCGATTGCAAGTCTTTAGCATTCGTCTCGTTGGTGAATTTGGATAAGCAAATATGGAAACCTATTTTAATACAGAGTAAAGCCACATCCTATGTGACATCTTGTTAAACACACACACACAAACCCCGTTTCTATTACCTGACATTTGGATGCTCTCTCAGTGGATTACATGTTCAAAGTCACAATGCCATGTTCCAGGAGACCATGCATTAGGAAGGGTTTTTAAGCATGTAGATTCCCAAACACATTCTTGGCTCAGCTTCTCTGGATTAAAACTTTTAAATTTAAATTCTTTTTGACATGCTTTCCAAATTGATCACGGAGATGAACCAGATTTGGGAATCACTGATCTTGTGGATAGTCTAGCCTTGGGCAGTGTTTCTCCAAGAGTGGTCTGTGTCTTCTCCATCACGATCACAAAGTGTTCTTGCTTAAAACGGGCAAATGAAAATCTGTAGGAATGGGCACAGGAGAATGCATTTCCAAGGAAAAAACCCAGGTAATTTTTGGACCCCCAAATTTGAAAGCCCTCAAGTACTAGAATGTGTCCATTTTAACAGCAAAGGGCTTAGAGGATAGTGTATTTTATTCATTCACCCAATAAAATCCACAAGGACTTTTTTTTAATGTTTCACAACATCCCATGATATTGATTACACTGGACAAATGTAGTGGACCCTATTTATTAATTAGTTAAATCCTCTTTATACTAGTCAGAAATGAGCTCTATGTAATTTACTCCATCTTGTAAAAAGTACTATATCTTGCTCTATTCAGTGCAGATCATTGTTTAGGGTAAAGCTAGTCACAATTTTGGGAATGTTTTCTAACAAATTAAGCACAAATACATCACATTTATATATATAAATTGATATTTATATATATATAAAATATATATATCACAATTAAAAAACCGGATTCCCACCCCCAAAGCTATGTATTTCTTTATTTATTTACAAAACAACCTTATCATTTTCAAAGTACTAATATTCTCCATTACACGTAATACATTTGTAAACTCTGCAATTCCATTTGTGGAAATATTTTTGAACTCATCTCTTTGGATGATTGACAGCACCTCCCTCGTTTTCAGCTTCACCTTTTCTGCATTGTCAAATTGCTGTCCTTTCATTCCGCTGGGCATTTGTGAAAAAAGAAGTCACATCGAGCAAGGTCAGATGAGTGACATGTGTGGGGGAGGAGAGGTGTGCACTTTTTTTGCCAAAAAACGGGTGCACTGAGATGTCTGCATGAGTAGGTGCATTGTCATGTTGGCAAAACCAGGCTCCTATCTCCACAAATCAGGCCATTTTTGTCACACTCTGTTACACTATCATTCTAGAACCTCTAAATCAGTGGTTCTCATCCTTCCTAATGCTGTGACCCTTTAATACAGTTCCTCATATTGTTGGTGACCCCCCAACCATAAAATTATTTTTGTTGCTACTTCATAACTGTGATTTTGCTACTGTTATGAACCAGGCAACTCCTGTGACAGGGTCATTTGACGCCCAAAGGGGTTGTGACCCACAATTTGAGAACCGCTGCTCTAAACAGAAAGCTTGATTAACAGTCTGACCTGGTGGAACAAACTCCAAATGAATTACCAGCAACATTTTCATCCATTCCACTTGAGAAGTTGATGAATGTCCAGAACAAGGTGTATCATTGATCGACATTTCACCTTTTGGAAAGGAGTAAACCACTCCTATGCTTGAAGGTTTTCCCATAGCATTGGCCTTGTAAGCTGTGTCCAACATCACAACAGTTTCTGCTGCATCTCCGCCCCACAAAACCACCACCCCAACAGAAAACAAAACTTCACAGCCACACGTGGTTCTCTTTAATCAGCCATCACACAAAAAAAATGAAGTTTGAGCGAAACTGATTTTATGAAAAATTCACTATGTCCAGAGAACCTTCCCAGGCAACACCACTGGAGCAATAAATAACTCAGTGTTGCTAGATGCTGGCCTAGCAAGAAAAATTCCTACTACAAAACCTCTGCTCTGCCCAGTGCAAATCTGTTTTTTTTTTTGATGGGTCTCCCCTCCTGTGTTTGTGTGTGTGTGAATCATAATTATATTATGTCTGTAAGTAACTGAGCATCTCTAATGCTAATATTACATATAATGTGCATGTTTGTACTTGTATACATAAATCATGCATACATACATATATGTGGAAACCCAGTGAAAGTTCTACTTTGTCATAGGGCCATCATGAGCCAGATGCCTCTCAAGAGCTTGTAACAAAATATACATATGAAGGGTCCTCAGAAAGATTGGGGAGATATAGGATTAAGAGATCATGAAATTTTCCCCACACATTTTTGAAGCCCTCTGTACAGTCAGCTGGCTGACTCTGTGGATTCTACATCCATGAATTCACCCAACCCCACCTTGAAAGTGGTCAAAGGTAAAAGGGCACATTAGGTGTTTACATTGTATTTAGGTCCTTTAAGTAATCTAGACATGTTTTAAAGTGTTTCCTGATTTTTTTATATCTGATGAAAGTCCTGGAATTTCTTGGGGATACTGAGGTTAAATCATTTATGGATATTTAACTATGAGTAAGCATACATTCTAACTCATAGCTAGCAAAACCGAGTCCTGAAGAGGTCAAGAAATTCAAGTTATTGACTGGGGGAACAAATTGAAATTTTAGTTTACCTAGCCCCCAAATCCATGTTTAATGTTTTCCCTCCACAACTCTGAAAGGAGACCATTTGTTCACTTTATGGGTTCCTTCCCAAAGTAACATGACTCAGAGCTATTTAGTTCAGGAGTCTGGATACAAACCTCGGAGCCCCTTAAATTCTGTTGTTAGTCCCAGTGGTTAAAAAACCACTCTCCTAGAGATTCTCTAATTCCATGAGAGGCTGAAGAAAATGACTTTTAAGATCCCCTTTGACTTTGAGATTTTATAGATGTGCTATTGCAAGGCATTGAATTATTTAATAGGGCTCTTCCAGCCATAGTGTCAGTAACTCCCATCAAATGACCTTTTCTTGAAGGGTCCGGAGAAGAGAAGGTGGGGACAGACACTAATAGGATTCGGTTGTATTGTGAGTGATTGTTAAGAGGGTTAATTGTGATTATCATCCTGCTGGGTATAAAATCTCAGAAGCAGAAAGGGAGGAGTCATACAGCAAGCAAGGTAGTAGAGACAAGAGTGGAGTGCGTCATCTTTTGAACCCAAAGATCCATGCACATTGAATCTCTTTGATACCAAAGGAGAAACAACAGAACCAGTGGTCAGAGCATGAGACAGAGCCGTGGACTTCCCAGCCCACAGAGCAAGTAAAGTTGAGTGCTTTGGGGCAAGACACTGGCTTGTGGAGTAGAGTACCTCTGAGCACTTAATTGGGAGAGTTGGGTTTGCCTTCTCACAGAAATGGAGGTAAGTGCGTTCAGGCTGAGGCTTAAAGTGGGATGGTGTGCCCTTTCTAAATTTATTGGCAGCTTTGAACACTGAAACATTGTCCGAGTGGGGCAGCATTCAGGTCAAGAGAGCAAGAGAGAGTCCTGCCTGTGGGTAAGGCAGGTCAGAGACCATCCTGACTGACCAACTGTATCCTGAACATTTCTCACCTGTCACTTATGAACTGATCTAATAAACCCTTTAATAACGAGCATTTTCTGTGAGATCTGTGTGGCCATTTAAATGAATTCTAGAACCCAGCAGAAAAACCAAGAGTGCTATGGGAATGATGGTTGCTATCAGAATTTAAAAAAAAAAAAAGGTTGGAGGTCGGGGGCAGGTTTCACTGCTGTCTGAAGACAGTCAGCCTTGAGAGCTGAAGGAGGTCGGCTGTGGGTTTTCTGAGGTAGCCACCTGGTGCATGTCATTTGTCTCTTTAAAATTAGCCTGTTCACGAAGGCTCAAGAGATGTCTGATGAGAAAAGGTTTTCTGAAGTCTGCTCTAGCCAATGAGAGGAGATTTTGCATTTTAGGCAAGTTATATCCATGTCAACCTTCATCAAAATATGCTACTTTTATAAAATATAAAAAATGAATTTCTGCTGAAACGATGCACAAAAATTTGCAGATCGTCATTTCGGTATTACTCCTTCTGACAGTGTCCACACACATCAATGGGGTCCACACATATCTGTACCCCGATGCTTCACCCTTAATGGGGTTCTGGCTTGGTTCATTGAATTGAACTCGCCATCTACTCTGCAGGAGAAAATACTTGGTTGTCTGTTCCCCACGTTGATATTTAGAAAGAAAAATGTATATATTGCCAATAAGTCAATTCTGACTCATATAGAACAGAGTATCAGGGTTCCCAAGGATACAACCTTTATGGAAGCAGACTGCCATAACGTCTCTTGCCATGTGGCTGATGAATTTGAACTGCAGCGTTTGAGTAGTCAAGCACTTAACCACTCCACCACTTTGCCTCCCTTTCCCAATAAAGATGAAGTCCTTGAAGCCTATGAAGTGCTAGGGGCGGTTCTACTCTCCGATAGGGTTGGGATTTACCTGACAGCATAGGACAGCAGTAACACTGCTACATGAACAAGCAAAGTGATAAGGATGCTGTACTGGAGAGTCCACCAAAAATTAACTCTTCCCGTGACCTCGAGCCAAATCGTTCTCCAATTCCATGCTGTGTGGTTCGTGGTGTATTGTATTGGCCAAATCTGCTGCAAAGGCCTATTTAAAATGCAAAAGAGCAAAGATGCATTTTGAGCATTAAGTGGTGCCTGACCCTAGCTGTGGTATATTTCAGTGCTCTCATGTGCAACAAAAAGCTGAACAATGAATGGAGATGAATTGATGCATCTGAATTGGGATGTTGTTGAAAATGTTGAAAATACGATATATTTCAAGAAGAACCAACAAATCTTAGAGGAAGTACAGGCATTCTGTCTTCAGTGTCGGGATCTAAGGCTTTGTTTCATGTATGTTGTCTTCTTATCAGGAGAGTCTAATCCCTGAAAGAAGACATCATGTTTGGTGAAAGAGAGGGTTAGCCAAAACTTCCTCAATGAGGTCAACACAGTAGCGAAACAGTGGGCGCACACATAGCAATTGTGAGGATGGAACAGGGCCTGTCGGTGTTTCTGATGGTCTTATTTTGGGTTGCTGTAAGCCAGAACCACTTGATGGCATTTAGCAATAATATCAACAAAGACAGAAAATCCAAACATTTGATGCAATCCCTTCTACTATTTTATTCATTTTAACATGATTAGCCACGATCTATGTATAATTTCAAAATATTCTCTATCCCTTATGTTATAAATATATCCCTTTACCTTTCAATAGTTTAGATTTTAACCCATCTCCATTTTTTTTTTGGTGGTTGTGTGATTTTTTTGTAAATCATTTTATTAGCGGCGCATAAAACTCTTATCACAGTCCATACATACATCAATTGTGTAAAGCGCATTTGTACATTCATTGCCCTCATCGTTCTCAAAACATTTCCTCTCCACTTAAGCCCCCGGCATTAG
>NW_022111324.1:63355708-63438231 GCF_000313985.2 Echinops telfairi | reverse complement strand
GGGTTTCAGCAATTCCTCTTTGTTACATTACCCTTGATCATGCCCTACCAGGCCTCCCACACCCACCTCACCACCAATTTGGATCACTTGTTTCCTCGTCCCTGGGTTTGTTAAAACCACTTCCTTCCCCCCCTCCCCCTCTCCCATGTCCCCCCTGGAACTGTCGGCCCCGTTGTTTTCTCCTCCAGATTGTTCATCCAGTCTATCTTATTTAGACAGACCTGTGGAGACATTTTAAATAATTCTATGATACATTTCATTGCATATCTGTCTTGGTATTTTAGATTAAATCAACTCAAAGGTGTGGAACGTTATTATAGAGTACTTGATAAACATTTCCATTTTCCAGAAAACTTCATCAACAGCAAATATTATATTGTTTAATATTGGATCATTTTACTAGGGAAAATGTTATCTTGTTTTTGATCTATAATCTCTTTACTACTAATTATGCTGAGTCATTCTTTATATTATAATTAGTGAGTTGTGATTCTTAGTGAGTCATACGTTTTTTGTTGCTTTTCTGTTATACCTGATCACACATTTGAAGAAAAAACTAATGGGGATAATGGAGGAATATTAACATTTCGTCAAGAGCCGCGTTTCACATCCTGTTGATCTGGTTACAATCTCCTGAACCATTTGAATGTCTTTGCCTTCTGTACTAATAAAAAACTTTCTTACTAACATAACTTAATGGCCCCTCCTAAATATTCAAGGTATCAACATTTTTTTTCTCATTCCTACTCTTTATTGTAGTTTCCTTTTAAGTTTTCCTCGAGAACCAACCTTTTCCCTTCACGTTCAGCAGATGGGTCCGGCTGTCATCGCCAATGCAGGTATAAGAAATGCATTTCAATTCAGACGGCACTTAGCATCTAGGTGGTTTGAGGTTTTATTCCCCCCTTCTTTCTCTTAAATCTGAAACATTAAAAGTCAAAGGCATTGCTGCACCTTGAGTTAGTACAAAATATATTTAAAAATGCATACAGTTCAAATTTTTTGCCTTGCATAGGCCATAAGCTAGTAGTATGGTGGGTCAGTTCTGACACTGAAAAATGAATCCAGTTAGAGAACCTCCCAAAGGCTGTTGATGTTTGCTATAATAAATAGCACACACTTTAAGTCAAACTTTTTCATTCTGTATTCAAAGGTAATGGATTTTTCGTAACCATAGTAACCTTGGTGTATTTCTGGATAAATACATGAGGTATATACATTCTAGTTTTATTTTTGAATATAAACTACCACATTATGTATTACTAATAATATGAAAAATAGGATGTAGGTTAGGATAATGACAGCTTAAACTAGTATGCATTTTTCTTCTGCAAAAAATAAATATTTATCAAAAGTATAGGTTCAATTAATTTCCCCCCAGTTTTGTGGTATTCTGGTGGTGCCATTTATCTTTTTTTGCAAGATCTCCATTAATCTCTTATTCCTGTCCTGTAACACATTTTTAAGAATTTCAAGGTAAAAGCAATTGTGCTTTAAAGCTTATGATTAAAAACATTATTGAAAGATTGAAATACCTATATTGCTATCACGAGCAGAGCTATTGTGGAAGAGTTAAAATGTGTATGCACTTTATGTTCATAACTGAGGAGGAGAAGGAGCCCTTTGTGAGACTGCTCAGCATACTGGAATTGTTGCAAAGTTCAGGCCAGATAGCATCCTGATTGATGATGACTCTCCAAACCGTAGCCAACCAGATCATTCTCATTTTAAATGAGCACCCTACCAGAAACTGGCAATCTTTAAGGAGTCTGTGAAATGTTTCAGAGAGGCTGCCAAAGTTTTAGGAACAATGATGGCAAAATGCTGGTAATGGGAGAAAGATGCTACAAACTTACTAAGAGGCTTATGAGAGTTGTGCTACTTAGTAAGGAAAGAATGGTGAGGCCTCATGACAGCACGTATTTCTTCAGACATTGTCTGTGTGTTACTGTTACTTCTTAGAACTATGAAAACCTGAAAAAGGGTGAAATTCAATAGGGACTTTTTGATAACAGAAAAGTTAACATTGAACAATACATCACACATGTATTTCTTGGAGTGTATCATTGACTACATCTCCACTTGTCATATGGTTGACTATGAGGGGTGATCATCAGTATCCTGGATAGTATCTTCCTACTGCCCCTGCATCAGGTCGCTCCTGGGTTTCGGATACAAATGGTAAGGCAATAACCTGCATAATAGTGATGTATGAATGATGTGAGTGCAAGTAAGACTGTGGGAACGAGAGGAATAAGGACCGAGAAAGAGAAATGGGGATTAAAAAGGAAGAAAGAGGATGAATTTCTGGTAAAGCCATATAAACAGTTAAGTATTTATATATTTAAGTAAAATGCCTAAACTCCTTCCTTATTATCTTATCTGTCAAGGTCATAAAGCATTACTTATAAATAGAAGACTAGAAATGCCTGTCTTGAATCTTCCAAACATCTACTGTGAAAAATTTATTATAGAAGAAACTGTACTGCTTATGGTGCAATAAAAGACATTTAAAGGTTAGATAGTTCTAACCAAGCATTATAAGGAACTCTATCTACTCTACAAATTTGAACTAGATTATATTTGTTCCCACTGATGGTTTCCAATTGATTCATTCTTAGCAAAATAAAACTTCACTTTAACCCAGATATTTTCTTTTATTTTGCATTCTGAAAACTACTACAATTTAGTGCATCAAAATCACTCCTCTTTCACAAAGTAGAACCAATGAGGAGAGTTTTCTTAACATTGTAATCCTTAAGGTGGAATATTAATGAGTGTGTGCAAGTGTTTCAGAAAGTCAGTGACCTCATCTATAGGTCACTGTGCCCTCTACTACAAACTTAGCCTTACATGTGCCCTTTGAATGTCACAGGCTCAGAGTAGGGAATTTTGTAAAATCTAAGAAACATTCAGCACAAAACAAAAATCCCAAACCTAAGGTATGAAATGAGACCTGAAGCTTAATTTAATCGAATTGATGCAAAATTATGCTTTCACATAATAAGAAAGGGTTTCAGAGGGAAATGAGGATAACATTCAGCTGGAAATGTAACTGAATTCTGAAGGAAAACAATTCTGAACTCGGAAGAAATGTAAAAATAAAGAAAATTGTCTCCTTGTCTTTCCAAAAACCAAATTCACTGCCATTACATCAATTCTAACTCAGAGCAATACGATAGGACAGGGGAGAGCTGCCCCTGTGCATTTCTGAGAGTAGAAAGGCCCATATTTCTCGAGTGGAGCAGCTAGTGGTTTTGAACTACCGACCTTGGGCTTAGCAACCCAACGTGTAATCCTCAATGATACCAAGGGCTGCTTCTATTTAGAGGTTTATAAATAAAAGCTGCTTGTTCTTTTGAATATTTGGGAGTTGCCATTATTTTTTAAAATCCCTTTAAATGAATTATGTGTGCAGGTAGGAAAGAGAGCATTTCTTAAGTGCACAGCATGGCACATTTTTAGAAATTGGATCCATTCACAGGTGCCAAGCTCCAATAAGGAAGAGAATAGTCCCTCATTTGGGGCCTTCAAGTCTTCTCTCTTGACGAGAGTAACTGCTAACTTACTTTGAACAGCATGCGTTTGTGCGACCAATAGTATGTACTTTGTAAGGACTGGCTTCTTTTGGAAGAATGTAGGAAGAAAGAGACTCAGTGGAACACTAATTGGTATTCTTAGGCCTATATACAGAATGAGTGCAGTACATCTTGGAGTGCGCTGAGTGTGGGAGTTAAATTCCTAGCTTTGAGAAAGTTATTAGAAGAAATGAAATATAAAATCTCTGTCTCTTTCTCTGAATTGAAGTCTGGATAATATTTTCTAAATGCTTTCTCTGTGCAATTATAACATATCACATGGAATTTATAGGTTTGTGCACAAAACAGCTTTTAATAATTTAATATTCAATGATTGAATATTTTGTGACCACTGTAGTGACCCTATAGGACTGAGTAGAACTGCTTTTGTGGATTTTGGAGACTAATTTTTTTTTATTAAATACTTTTATTGGGGGCTCTTACATCTCTTATCACAATCCATACATTCCTCCACTGTGTCAAGCACGTTAAGCACATATGCCGCCATCATCATTTTCAAAGCATTCTCTTCCCACTGGAGCCCCTGATATCAGCTCCTCATTTCTTACCTCTCCCTCCTGCCTGCCCTCCCTCATGAAGCTTTGATACATTATAGGTAATTATTTTCGTATCTTACATCATTCTCTGTCACCCCTCACCCACTTCTCTGTTGTTCATCCCCCTGGTAGGGGGATATAGGTTGATCCTTGTGATTGATTCCCTTTTCTCCCCCTCCCCTCCCCTAATCCTCCAGGTATCTCTACTCTCATTGTTGGCCCTGAGGGGTTTATTTATCCTGGATCCTCTGTGTTGCAGGCTCTTCTCTGTAGCAGTGGGCATGCTCTGATCTAATCCAATTTCTAAGGTAGACTTGAGGTCATGATAGTGGGGTGAAGGAAGCACCAGAGAACTAGAGGAAAGTTGTGGGTCTCATCAGTGCTGTACTGCACCTTGACTGGCTCATCTCTTCCCTGTGACCCCCTGTGAGGGGATGTCCAATTGTCTACAGGTGGGCATTGGGTCTCTACTTCATGTCCTCCCCAGCCCCCTCTCACCCCAGTCACCTTGGGTGTGATTTTGTTCTGGGTCTTAGATGCCTGATACCCGATCCCATCGATACCTCATGATCACACAGGCTGGTGTGCTTCTTCCATGTGGGCTTTGTTGCTTCTGACTAGATGGCCGCTTGTTTACCTTCAAGCCTTTAAGACCCCAGATGCTATATCTTTTGATAGCCGGGCACCATCAGCTTTCTTCACCACATTTGCTGATGCACCCACTTGTCTTCAGCGATCATGTCGGGAAGGCAAGTATCTCAGAATGCTGGATTCTTAGAACAAAGTGTTCTTGTGTTGAGGGAGTATTGAGTCAAGGCCCAATGTCCATCTGCAAATGTAATTCTTAACATATAGATATGAGTACATAATTCTATTCCCCTCGTTTTATATATGTGTGTGTGTGTGTATGTGTATATATGTATATATATATATACATACATATAATTTACATATGTACATGCCTGTATTTATCCTGTATTTAGACCTCTATAAATGTCATTTGTCTCCTAGTTCTTTCCTCTATTTATGAAGCTGTAACTATTTACTGGAGTAGAAAGCCTCTTCTTTCTCCCTCGAAGTGCTTTGTGATTTCCAAACTGATGACCTTGAGGTTAGCAACCCATAGTGGCAATGTTCAAAGCCACTATGAGTTTGAATCAACTGATAGCAGTGAGTTTGGTTTAGTTTGAGTATGTGATATTGTCAAAATATATTTAATAAGGTGGACAGATATTAAAATTAAATGTATTTAACAGACAGCATGGAGTACTTGAATCGATTTTCACAAAATTTAGGTACATGAGAGGTCCTGGTGGTGTCTCCAGATAACTTTGGACTGCTAGCTGCAGTGCAGGTGGTTCAAACCCCCCTGGCCACCACAGAACAAAGATGAGGCTATCTGCTCCAAAGGCAGTCTACAAAATCAGAAACTGTTTATGGTTGACATACATCAAAATCTACTTGATCGCAGTGAATTTTTGAATGACTTTATACATATGCATGTTTATGTGTATGTATACCCACAGGGATATGCATGTATAAGAATCCACAAAATAAAGGGTGAACCCCAATTCTCTCCCAGGAATAGGAGGCTGGTGTTTTGTTTTTCTTTCCTTTGATGATATCTTTTGGTTTTATTTTTAAATTAGCTCTTAGCAGACATTTGCATTATTTTTTTCAAATTCAATATATACTGATAAAATTAAAATGAAGGCCATTGCAGGACTCAGACAGGACTTGCCAATTAAGGTTACAGTGCTTCTTAGTCTTCATGTTGAGATTAACTGGTTATTCACCTTACTTATTTCCTTCTGTCCAATATCATCTATGTTATTCTGCATAATTCTAGCACTATTTACCATGACTAAAACTTTATACAGATTTCATAACTTACCTCAATATCTATATTTCCCTTTAACTTACACAATTTTTCATACTCCTCTGTACATAATTGTTACTTAGATATATTCTGTTTGACAACTTTAACTCTTGATGGGTTAAATCTTGATTCAGAATGAAGAGGTAGGTGCATAATTCTATCATTATTTATTTTCACAATGCCTATACTACCTGCTATATGAGTAAGGACTTAGTCAACATTTAATAAAATTGTAGGAAGTAGAATTGAAATGAATTTAATTAAATTAAAAGACAATGAGAATTAGTAAATTAACAATTTAGGGTAGACAATAACAAATATCAGTGCATGTTTCAGATGTAATTAATATGGTATACTTCATAAGCACCTTTAATGAGGTAGGCTGTTCCTGTAGATATTATAATTTTTTCATTTAATTATCCAATACATTTCAAAAATTTCTATTTGGTTAAACTGTATATGGATGAGTACTAAGTATTATGAATAATGACATTGTAAAACGTACTTCATATACCTAAAGGGAAAAAAAAGAGACATTATATAGGACAAGATACCCAACATTGGTTCAAGAGCTAATTAATCTTATGAATCACTTACTGCCCCTGATTGGATTCTGAATCACAGGGACTGTATAGTACAGAGTAGAACTGCTACTGTGGATTTATCACATTGTAAATATTTATGGAAGCAGAAAGCCTCATCTTCATCCCACGAAGTTGCTGGGGGGTTAAAACTGCTGATCTTGTGGTTAAAAGCCCAGTGCTTAAAATACTACACTACCAACCAATCCAAATCAGACCAAACCAAACCCACTCATTTAGTGGTTATACATTGGGTTGCAGTTCAAAATCACTGTCCCTCTGCAGAAGAAAATTGGGCTTTCTGTACCCATAAGGTGTTACATTCTCAGAGACCCACAGGACAAGTTCCACCATGCCCTAAAGGTTACGATGGAACTACCTCACCAGGGCTCCTTAATTCTATGGCAGAAGGAAAAATTACTTTGAAAAGAGTTAAGGCACTTCTGTAAGGAAACATCCACTCATTCAATGAATATTACTTAGCACGGTCTCTACTCTTTCACTTGGACCACTAAGTGCTGAAATTCCCTCAGTGACATCTAACAACAACAGCAACAATAGCACCCACGGAGGCAAGCAATACTTTTGTAAGCATTTAGGCTTCAGTGATTCTCACAAGATTCAAAAGTTCTGCATTCAAAAAGCTCATAGCCAAACTAAAAACAAAAAAGGAAAACAACGATGTTGGAGAGGGTATGGAGAAACTGCTCTTATACTGCTGGTGGGCTTGGAAACTTGTACAACCAGGAGGGGAAGCAATATGCCACTACTTCCAACCACTAGAAATAGAAATTCCATCCAAACCAGCAATACCACCTCTAGCTAGATGCCTGAAAGGAATAAAAGCCACAGCACAGACATAGACATACCCATAGTCAACACAGTCATGAAAATGACCCAAATACTCACCAGTAGAAGAATGGATACGAAACGTTGCTACATAAACACAATGGAATCATGTGCATTCCTAAACAATGATGAAAAAATGAAACACATCATAGCATGAATGGATATGGACAATATTATGCGGAGTAAAATCACAAAATGAGAACCACTCATAAAGATCAAACCCAAGACAAAGACTCTGTGGAGGTCAACCAGGTGTGGAGGGCAAAGAAGGGAAGAGAAAGTAATGAACTAGAGAGTGACAGGTGAGGGGAAGGGAGCGTAAGGTCCACAAGAGGGAGAAGAGCAGAGGAGGTGAGAGGGGTGGACTACGTGAAGGGGTTGTAGGGGGGAGGGTGGACAGATGGTTTGAACTGTTGACTACAGAGGTGATGATATGAAGTGTAAACCCCCTCATATCATTCACAATAAATAAATTACACAAACACAAAAAGTTGACATTTCTGTAGAAAATTATTAGAGGTCTCTTTTATTTCTTATATCTCTTTGGACTGAATGAAAACGCTCTTCTAAAGGTAATTTCTCCTTCAGTTATTACAAATCATCTTTTGACATCCGGTGTATCTCAAAAAATCAAGGTTATAGGATCAGCATCCTTCTTGCCACCATGCCTTTTCCATAACTTATTCTAGTACATTTCCACCTCCTTTTAGAGTTCAAGGATCCTTTAAGACCCATGGTGTTTGGTATAGGAGGTTATTTTCTCAATTTTGCTCATTTTTCACCAACATTGGATGCCGCTTCTGATTCACTGATGATTTCAACACTTACAGCTCCCACTGCCCTCCTTTTCTAATCCAGATTCTATAGGAAACCTATTGGTGTCAATATTTGTGCCAATAATTTCACACCGTAGCATTCCAGATCCCTTTTCCCTTGTCTGTCGAGACACCTACAGTGCTTAGGTTTCAGCAGAGTTTCCAGACGAAGAACAGACAGCACAAGGACGCGATTCTCCACTTCAAAGGAATAACCCACTGAAAATGTTATGCATAGCTTTGAAGCACGGTCAAATACTTAGAATCGAAGGAGTGGAAGCAGAGCATTGTCGGGATAATGCCAGAGGGTGTGAGGGCACTTGAAATGTGACTGAGAGGAAGCTCATTTTTCAGAGTGAAGTTAACCATTGTGTCGTGAGTCCAGGGAAGGCTGTCTGGACTTGGAAACCTTCATCTGCTGGTGTGGCATCACTCAAGGTGTGAAGTAACAGCTGCAAAAATCTGCTAATGATTGGAACTTTTCATGTATAAAGTATGAACCTAAGACAATTGGAACTCATTGTAAATGATATGGAATGCACAAATATTGATATCCTAGGCATTGGTGAGATGATCTGGACTAGTATTGACTATTTTGAGTATATGTATATATATATATATGATTTACTATGTCTGGAATAGCAATCAAGAGGAAATGTGTGGCATCATTGTCAAAAATGACATTACAAAATCAATCATGAAGTACAATTTCTGCAACAGGATTCAATATATCAGCATTCATGGAAATCCATCAACAAAATTATTATTATTCAATTTGATGCACCAATGACAAAAACAAGTGAAGGAAAAAATTGAACAATTCTATCAATGGCTTCAGTAGGAAATTGATCAAATGTGCAATCAAGATGCATTGATTATTATTGGTGGTTACAATACAAACGTTGGAAACAGAGGAAGAAACAGTAGTTGAAAAACTTGGACCTGGTGATCAAAATGAAGATTGTGACAGTTTTTTTGTGCCAACATGGCACCTGCAAGAAGATAGGCATAGAGTTCAGTCTGTCAATCAGCTTGATCCCCTCCCTTGGAGGTGCAGCCGAGTATCCAGCTCTCTGGAGGCCGGCCTCTCTCCCTCTCCCCTTGGTGGTCAGAGCAGGATGCTGCTTAATGCAGCTGCCCTGCCTGCTCACGTGTGCTGTGCTGCCTGTGGTGTATGCAGCACTCCGTGCCACCTTGCTGAGCCAACCATGGACTGCATAGCTGTGCCTTGCTGTTCCACTGTGCAACACCACTCTAATTTGCCGTGTCTGCTGCCTGTGGACAGACTCCACTTGTCTTTCCACCACTCCAGACACCATATCTCCAGTCAGACACCTGGCATCACTACACCTTCAAGCTCCATCTGACTGGCTTCCCCACACTGCACTACTGGCCTCTGCTACACCTCTCAACATCTGCCTCCTACTGTCTGCTTCCTGGGCCTTAGGCTAGGAACCCTGTCAGTTGAAAAGACATTCAGTATATTAACTGACCCCCAAAGTGAGCCTGAGGGAACTTTCTGTACTTCAGTGTGGCCTACTTTGTTATATTCCTTTTCTGTTCACTATATAAACATATATATTATAAATTATATATAAATAATAAATTCACTATATATATATAATTTTAATTGTCCTGGTTTTGCTTCTCTAGAGAACCCTGCTTAATATAATGCTAGAGATATAGATAGATATTTTGCAGAATCAATGATAGAATTTTTGAAAAACCAATGACTTGTTCATAGCAAACATCTGTGAAAGGAAACTATGAAGAAGCTCATTATCATTGCCGAAACCAGACCAAGGGCTGTCTGTGGAATAATCAGTTTCTCATATGTAAGTACAGGACAAAACTGAACAAAACTTAAACAAGAGAGCCAAAATACAACCTTGAGTCTATCTCACCTGAATTTTAAGAACGTCTCAAGAACAAATTTGATGCCTTGAACAGTAGTGTGATAAGTGACCAAAGATGTGATGCGCTGCGGGAGGACACCAAGAACATCCTTCTTGAAGCACGTCTGGAAGGGAACAAAGGATCAAAGTGGAGGTCAGAAGAGACTCTGAACCTTGCTCTTAATCATAAAGTAGCCAAACAAGTGAGAGAATTGATGACGTAGAAGAACTGAGTGGAAATCTTTAAAGGGCAGCTTCAGAAGACAAAGCCAGAGAGTATAATAAACTATGCAAAGACTAGAATTAGGAAAATAAAAGAATATACTCACCAGATATTAAAATTTAAGAATTCAAGGGAAAAAAATAAGGCTAAAGTTGAAAAATAGCAAGATTATATGGGCAAAATATTGAATGAGGTTTGAGAAAAACTCCTTTTATGAAAAAATTCACTGTGACCAGAGAGAACCTTCCCAGGTGACACCACTGGGTGCACTAACTCAGAGCAAGTTGCTGGATGCTCACCTAGCAGGAGAAATGCAACAACAGGTGTGCTCAGCTTAGCTTCTTTTCTGCTGTTTCTTGTGGGGCTTTTGGGTGTTTTTTGAGGGGGGTACCCCATCATATACCCTGTCAGCATACTTGTTGAATCTGTATGCTGAGCAAATCATCAGAGAATCTGGCTTATATGAAGAACCATGTGGCACCAGATTGGAGGGAGCCTTATTTAGCAACCTGTGAATATTCAGAGGACGCATCCTTGCTGGCTTGAAGTGAGGAGGACTTGCAGCACTTGCTCACAAAGATGAAGGATTGCAGCCTTCAGCATGGGATCAAGAGTCTATAAAGAAGACCCAAATCCTCACCAGTAGGCCAATCTATAACAGTATGATAAAAGAAGAGAGGGTTGCAATTTGTCTTGCTTGAATTCACAATCAATGCTCATGGACAACAGTCCAGTCATGGACAACATGCTCAACAGTCAAGAGAACAAAAGATGAGTTTCATTATTTAAATCTGCTGCAAAAGACCTCTTTAGAATATTGGAAAGCAAGGGTATTAGAGGACTGAAGTGCGCCTGAGCCCAGTCATGATATTTTCAATCCCCTCATATGCATGTGAAAGTGGGACATTGAATAAAGACCTATGAAGAATTGATGCATTTGAATTGTGGTGCTGGTAAATAATATTGAAACTATCCTGGTCTGTTAAAAGATAAACTGATCTGTCTTGGAAGAAGTGTGGCAAGGGTAGAGAGACTTCATCTTACTTACTTTGGGCATGTTGTCAGCAGCAGATACCAGTCCTGGAGAAGGACATCATGTTTGGTAACGTGAAGGGACAGAAAATTTTAAAAAAGAGGAAGATCCCCCAAAAGGGTTAGTACCGTGGCTACAACAATGGGGTCAGGCATAGGAACAACTGTGAGGATGGCCCCGGACTGTGCAGTACTTTGTTCTTCTGTTTATAGGACCGCTGTGGGCTGGAACTGACTTCCTGGCACCTAATAACAACAGCAACAGATGCTTCATACCTAACAGGCGAGGTTGAGGTATCCCACTATTCAACATCAAACACCAATCTTATTTTTTACCTCTTTCAATAATTTACTGATCCTAAACATAGTTCTCGTCTCATTTGAAACCTCCAGGTCGTCAACCTCTAGTCCTCTTCTCCATGTTTTAGACCCTGCCTTCCCTTCTCTTCCAACCAAATTCCAAAGTCTAGAAGGTGAAACATCTTCTTTATAATTTTCTAAGCCCTCTCAGAAAGTTATTATTCCGAAATATCTAAGAAGAATCCTATCAACTTTAGATCAATCCAACTATCTGTGTTTCTCATGCATAGACCTAAGCTAAGCTTAAGAAAACTAGATAAGCACACAGATTGGTGTTCTCTAATCTAATTGTTTCTACATGCTTGCCTGCAATCTTACAATACTTTCATAGTCTGTTTTATCTCTCATTCACCATTGCAGGCTAGGCAGTTATTATTAAAAATTCATCAAACTTTGATATTGCTGAAGATTAGCAGATGACTTTGCTTGTAATTTTAGTTTGAAGTCCTCCAATGGGATTCGTCAGTTTCTTACTGTTTAATTGGTTATATTTCCTACATCAGAAGCTGCACTTCTTTCTCTCTTTTTTAGGAAACCAAGAGGTGTCATTTTCCAATATAAATGCAGTTCTCCTTTGGCTCTCAGTTTCCCCTATCTTGGGGAGGACGTCTCTGTCATTTAGCTTCCCCTTTCTACTCTTTAGCTCCCATTCTCTACTCTTTTCCCTCAATATTTGAACAGATTCAAGTATCTTACTTGCGGGAAATACAACACACAGTGAAATAATATATTTTTTATGATATATTGAAATAAGAAAAGACAAATATATAAAGACCCAAGTTTATGAGTGGTTGTCAGGGCTTGGTGACTACGGGGAGATGGAAATATATTAATTAAGGATAGGGTGGCAGAGGTGGTTATTATAATTTTTACCAATAAGTCATGCTTGTGTAAAAAGTTGAATCCAGGTGATTAGTAATGGTAGCCAGACATCATACACTTCTACTGATCTCCTGGCAAAGGAGTTGTTCATGGAAGCAATTAGCCTCTCATTCCATATCTTTCTCCTAGTGTTGATTCTCTTTTCTCTGTTGCTTCAGATGAATAGGGACCAATTGTCAAGCCTGGGATGGCCATGTGGCAAAAGTTGTATAATAAATTTACAATGACCCCCAAAATTGAGTAGCTGCTGAGGTTGGTTAGGTACATTCAAATACCTCATAGACATCTGTTCTTCAGCTTGGCGGTTTATTTGTCCTTATAACATTGGTGCATCTTTTCTATTTCCTAGTTGATTGGGGTGTGCCTGAGGTTTTAACGGATTGCATGTGGTAATTCGAGGCATGGCATTTGTTCTCTATGCACCTAAAACAACAGAGAAAGGAGGCAGGACAGGGAGAGGATATGAAAGGTATGGCTAATTACCCCCATCAACAACTGCTTCTTTGTCATGAAACCAGAACTAGGAGGTGCCTGGCTACCCTGGCTAAACATTTTGACCAAATAACCCAGAGAAGAATTTTGATTAGAGGAACATGCAGAACAGAATTTTTAATTCTCATGGATTTCAGATTTTCTGGAGCTCTGGAGGCTATTTAAACCACAGAAACTGTTGCCTTGAAATAATCGTTAACCCTTAAACCAAAAATATCCCCTGAAGTCATCTTACAGCTAAATAGTTGTTTAAGTTGATTAGTGAAAAGGGTCTGCCTTGGGCATCATAGTCCTTTAAGAAGTATCCATGTAGGATTAAACTAACAGCAGTAACTGGAGAAATTAGATAGGATCCTCAGGGGGCAGTGAGTTTATGTTCACGAGAAACAACTCAGAGAAGAAAGGCATGAATGGTCACGGGATTCAAAGAATGCAATCTATGTCATTAAGTGGTAGATGTAGATATTGTTGAATTGGTTTATGTTTTCTTGTGTGCATTTTCAACAATAACAACAAAGTATGTGAAATGTAAAGGGAAAAAGAACAAAACAAAACATCTTTTCTGAAGCCCCCATCCCAAGTATCTTCCCAATCTCTCTTGCTTTGTCTTTCTGGGCAAGCCCGTTCAAAGGTTTCTCTGCACTCACATCCTTTGTCTCCTTACCACCACAGAATAATCAGGGACCAGGCTGGCTCTCTAGTTAATTGAAAGTGACTCCACGTGCACAGAGCCATGAGACTAGGGAAACAAATAGGGAAAGGCCCTGTCTGGGGATTTGTTCTAGATTGGCTTTCTTCATTACTGTGACCAGTCCCTTTCACAGCAAATTTTCTAGACAGGTTTAACAACACGGTTCACCTTTTCCCATTGAACATTCAGCGTTAACCAAAACTAATACACATTGTCAACTTATGCATGTATTTCTTTTAATATCAGTGTCAAACATGAATTTCACATATTGGAGTATGGCTGAAAGTGATTTTCTTTGACTTGTTCACCAAAACAAATAAACAAGCAAACAAACAATAAAAAAAGCAAAAATAAATAAATAAAAGGAAGGAAAAACTACAGGGAATAGCAAGATGGAGAAAATAATAGGATGATTCAGTATTCTAGACTCTAATGTTCATAAGTTTGTTACTAAAACAAACAAGCAAAATCCAAAACTCTTTGCCTGTGAGGCAATACTGACTGGGAGCAGCCCTGTAGGACAGAGGACAGCTGCCCCCAAAGGATTTTCAAGGCTGTGGTTTCCATGCATGCAGAGTGTCGCGTCTTGGGCTGATGAATCTTCTAGTGAGTTCCAACCTCCAACGACCTGGTTGGCAGCAATGTGCCATCACAGTGGATGTAAGAGGGGGCCTCAAAAACTCAAAACTTCACTCCCATTCAGTCAGCGCTTCTCAGAGCAACCCTACAGGGAACAGCAGAACTGTTCCTGTGGGTTCCACAGCCGGGACATTGCTAAGGGAACAGAAAGCCCTGTTGTTGTCCCTTGAAATTTTATTGGGGGATCTTACAGCTCTTCTCACAATCCATTCATATATCCATTGCATCAAACGTATCTGTACATGTGTTGTCATCATCTTTTTCAAAACCTTTTCTTTCTATTTGAGCCCCTGGCATCAGCTCCTCATTTTCCCCCTTTCTCCCAGTCCTCCCTCCCCCATGTCCCCTTGATAATTTCTAAATCATTCTTTTTTTTTTTCATGTCTTACACCAACCGCTGTCTCCTTTCACCCAGTTTTCTGCTGTCCATCCCCCTGGGAGGGGGGGCCATACATTGATCATTGTGATCAGTTCCCCCTTACTCCTCTATTCTATCCTTACTCTCCTAGTATCGCTGCTCCCCTTATTGGTCCTGTGCGGTGTATGTGTTCTGGATTCCCTGTGTTGTGAACTTTCATCTGTACCAGTATACATGTTCTGGTCTAGCCAGATTTGTAAGATAGAATTGGGGTCATGGTAGTGGGGGAGGGGAGAGCATTAAAGAATTAGAGGAAGGTTGTGGGTTTCATCCATGCTATATTGTACCCTGACTGACTATTCTCTACCTTATGGCCCTTCTGACAGGGGTGTCCAATTGACTACTGATGGGCTTTGGGTCTCCACTCTGCCCTCCCTCTCATTCCCATTGATATGATTTTGTTTGTTTCCTTGTTTTGTTTCGGGCCTTTGATGCCTGATACCTGATCCCATTGACACTTCATGATCACACAGGCTGGTGTGCTTCTTCCATGTGGGCTTTATTGCTTCTTAGCTAGATGGCTGCTTGTTTATCTTCAAGCCTTTAATACCTCGGACACTATATCTTTTGATACCTGGCACCATTAACTTTCTTCACACTTGCTTATGCACCCATTTTGTTTTCAGTGATCGTGTCAGGGAAGGTGCACATCATAGCATGTCATGTTAGTAGAACAAATTGTTCTTGCATTGAGGGAGTACTTGAGTGGAAGCCCAATGTCCATCCACTACCGTAATACTTTATAAATAAATATATGTACATAGATTTGTTCCCCTGTCATTATATGTAAATGTATTTACATATATACATGCCTGTATAAATGTCCTTTTCTTCTCAGTTCTCTCCTCTATTTCCTTGTACTTTCCTCCAGCCCCACTATCATGTGCGACCTTCATTCGTGTTTTGGTCATTTCCTTTGGTGCATCGCCCTGTCTTTGTCCCACTGGAAGGCCGGTGGTGTCGAGCATTGAGTTTGCAGCCCAACATGTAACCCATTTTGAAGTCCTTGGACTTCAAAAATTACATGGAAAATGGAATTAAGAGATAATGGAATCTTTCCATGAATTTTTGAAGCCCCCATATGAAAGTAATGTCTGCTTCAAATAATATTACTGCTATAGTCAGTTCATTATAGAAACTGAATCATAGATTATATTACTATGTTTTTGAGTCATTGAAGCAACTAGAATACTATACAATTTTGACTTCTTGAAAAAACAACCCAGAAATGACACTTAATAGATATCTATTGAATAAATGGAGAAATCATCAAATAAAAGGATTAATTATTATATTTGAAGCAGTAAAGAACTTGAATTTTGTGTCATTTCTGGCTGCTATGCAACAAATTACCCCAAACTTTAAAACTTAAAATAATAACCATTCATTAGCACACAATTATATATGTTAGAAGTTTGGGTGGTCTCAGCTAAGTTCTCCACTTAGGGTCTCAAAAGACCAAACTCAAGGTTTGGACCACTTTGGTTCCTCATATGAAGGCTTTTGGAAAGGGTCCATAAAGCTCACAGGTTGTTGGTCGAATTCAGAGCCTCTCCGTGATTTGACTGCAGTCTCCATTTCTTGCTAGCTGTCAGCTGGGGGACAGTGTCAACTTGTACAGGTCTTTCCACATGGTTCAGTCCACCTGAGCGACTGAGAGTCACCCTTGCATTGAATCCCTCTCCCACTAGAGATCTCTTTGACTACTTCTACCATTAGCCAGAGAAAACTCTCTGATTATAAAAAGATCATATAATTAGATTGCAACAACAGGAACCACCTCCCTTTTGCTGTAAAATGTGAGAAAATCATGGGAAAGATAGCTCATCATATTGACAGGTTTCACTAATGCTCAAAGAGGAAATATTTGAATAAGGGTGTAGGTTATGGGGAAGCCTTCTTAGAATTCCGCCAGCCACAGGGACTATGTGTCCCCTGTCACGTGACTCCTGAGATGCTGATAACAGGAGCTTATCAAGTAGCCACTTGAGATACTTCTGATGAAGCACCTCGTTGTACATTTTGTAACAGAGGGGAGAATAAAGAAAGATGTGATCAGTGCATGCAGAAGATAACAAAGCCTTGCAGAGGATAGAATGAGATAGTGCATAAGAAAAGTATTAGTATGGTACTCCCACATCCTCTGTGAAAATAGTAAATTATCTACAAAGCATGGTATTAGTAGTTCAAAAATAGAATTGTTATAATATTATACTAATGATTCTTAAGGTAAAAATCTTCAAGAATGTTTCTAAACTATATATTCAATTTAATTCAGCAAGTATTTGTGAAACATCTACTCTGTGTAAGTTACTATGTGGTAGATGAAGTTACACATGACTAAAATATGCTTATTTTCACTCCAGTTCACGTCATTCAAACCAATTCAGTCAAACTTAGTGATCAAGGGAAAATATTCAAAGACACAGAACTGTGAAATGATGTGCATTTCCAGAAATGTAAACCAATCACACTGTAAGAGGACTGGATATCCTGGACTAGTTAGAGGCAACCAAGGTGACCTTGACTCCCCGGACAGAAGGGGACTTCACTCCAGGGTGCTCTAGACTGCAGGCTACAGAAGCAGATCACCAGGTGTTTTACTCATGGGAGATTCCACGCACCACATACCGATACCCAGCCAAGCGTTTGCCCATTGCATCACAAGGGCTCTTTAGAGGCCACAAGGAAAGCCATACTGGACTCCCTGCCATTGAGTCAGCACAGATTCAGCGATCCTATAGGACACGGTCGAAATGTCCCTGTGATTTTCCAAGATTGCCACTCTTTAAGGGACTAGAAAGCTCTGTCTTTCTCCAGAGGAATGGTGAGTAGTTTTAAATTGCTGACTTTAAGATTAGCAGCCCAACATGTAACCACTGTGCCACCAGGACTCTTTAGAGGCAAGGTTACAATGACATTACCAAAGATGCTAATGGTATTTTGAGGCATTTGAATGGAAGGTTTTCAGTAAGGCATAGCATGAACCAGTCAGTATTTGAGAAAACAAATTATTGAGAAATAAAATTACTTTGGTATACCAGGCTGAATTTGTATAGTTGTATTGTCATAATAAACATTAATACAAAGGACACGAGTACACGACTTAGACTTTTATGCAAGCAAGCAGTTAATTGGACTTAACAATACAGATGGCAAAAGAGTGAGGGGAGAGAATAGGGAGCATGATGCTTATTTGTTAACAGCTCTCTTGTATTACATTTCTGTGCATTAGTCAGTGTTAGTAAAATCTGCTTATTTTAAATCCTTTTAAATAGTGTTTAGATTTTCCTGGTGACACAATCCGCTAAAGTACTTCCCTTAGTGAATATTTCCTCTAACCTTGTTGCAAACACTAAGCCTAAAACTCGGTGTTTTTAGGGGACTTGATTATGGACTAAAGCCTGGTGATATCATTATAAAACCACATCTGGATAACTTTTAGAGTTTTTGTCTTTCTATCCTCTTTAGGAAATTCATTAAACTAAATAGGAAGGGCCTTGGATTCTATCTTTATTGGGGTTTCTTTTCTCGGGTAAAAGAAGCAAAGATGAAATAAAACTCCTAAAGCTGAAAATGACATGTCACTATGTGGTACACAAACATCGGAGGAATTTATTTGTATTCTCTATATAGTGAGAACATGCTGCAGATTAAATACGAACGGCTTTTCCCCACATATTTCTCTTGTCGACATGGTGGTGTAGTTGTTAGGTGCCATGGAAGCAGTTCTGACTCTTAGCCACCCCCTGTCCAGCAGCATGAAATAACTGCCTGGGCCTGCACTGCCCCCACAAGAACGGTCATGTTCGAGCCCATTGTTGCAGCCACTGCGTCAATCTATGTCATGGTGGCTCTTTAAGCACGAAGGACAGGTGACGAGCTCTGGCCGTTTTGTCCTGGCCGTTCTTCTGCCAAGACAGGTTTGTTGTTTCTCTGACCGTCGGGGCATGTGGAAGCAGCGATGGAAAATGCTGCGGCTGTGATCAGGCAGGCCTTAGTCCTCAAAGTAACATTCTGGTCTTCAATGCTTAAAAGAGGTCTTCAGGAGCATACTTACCCGCCCAGTGCAATACAGTGATTGATCGATGATTGCAGCTTCCATGAGCATTGATTGTGAATTGATGTAGCAGGAACCCCTTCACAACTCCAAGCTTTTCTGTGTTTCTCTTGATGACGCTGATCGGTCCATTAGTGAAGAGTTTTGTCGTTTTTTACGTTGATAGATGAGACTTTCTCCTCCTATGAAGAGTTACAGTCTTGGAAGCCCACAACACAGTTCGACCCTGTTGCAGAGGGGCGCTGTGAGTCAGAATCCACTAACCCGCAGTGGTTTGTTTGTGTTATGATGAGTCACACGCTATGGGCTCTGACTTCAAGTCCTCTTCGCCTTTAGCATCTCCATACTGATGGCTTTTAATGACTTTTTTAGCATCTCCATACTGATGGCTTTTAATGACTTTTTTAGCATCTCCATACTGATGGCTTTTAATGACTTTCCTCTAATCATCTTATAGTTCAGGTACTCAGATTACTTCGATAGCATCCAGAGTGAAGAACTATAGTCAAAATAAACACACTTCCTCATTTTAAACCACACATTGGCTCTAGTTCTATTTGCAGCCCTACCTGCTGGACCCTGTTCTTCTCATGAGCACAAGGAGGTGTTCGGAGATCCCCATTCTTCTCCAGGCTGTCCGTCGTTTGTTGCCATCCACACAGTCAAATGCCTTGCATAGGCAATAAAGCTCTAGTACGTTTCTTTCTGGTGGCCTTTGCTTTCAGCTAAGACCATCTGATGTCATCCAACGATGTCCCTCGTGCCGTATCCCCTGCTGGATCTGGCTTGAATTTCTGGCACCTTCCTGTCAAGGTACACTAATAGCCATTTTGAATTATATTCAGCAGAATTATATTTGTATGTGATATCAATGACATTGTTTCATAATTTCTTCATTTTGTTGGATCATACATCTTTGGAATGGCCATGAATATGCATCTATTCTAGTCACTTGACCCGAGAGTAGCTGTCGTTCAAATTTCTAGGCAGAGTCTTGGGAGCGCTTCCGGGGCTGCAGCAGTTTGGTGAAGCATTTCCTGGGGCTTTACTTTTCACTATTGCCTTCAGTGCAGCTTGGATTTTTCCTTCAAAAACATTGGTTTTTAGTAATAGTCTACATCTTGAAATGGTTGAACACAGGGAATTCTTTGTGAGTACACTGATTTTGTGTATTTTTTCTTTCTCTTTTTGATGCTTCCGTCATGGTTCACGATTTGATTTTGAAATCTACAATACCAGGCTGGAATTTTTTCTTTAATTCCCTCACCTTGAAGTATGCTGAGCATGTTCTTCCCTTTTGGTTTTCTAATTCTTCCACTGCCCTTTGAAATGTTAAGTTCTTTACATCATCATTTCGCCCCATTTGCTTTAGTAACTGCATTCAAGAACAAGTTTCGGAGTTTCTTGGGACATTCACATTGTTTTTTCTTTACTGTTTGTTTTTTTTTAATAAAACATTATGGCTTTTCGGTGAGTTTACACAGCAGATCAGGATTTCATTTAACAATTACTATGAGACTTGTTCAATAGCATTGGTTACATTTTTTGTTAAATCCAAAGGAAAGCATAAAATCATAATTAAGAATAGAACAAATTAAGATTGGTTTAAAAGGGAAAACAAATGATAAACTGTTACATTTTAACCTAATCATATCTGCAATAATTCATTTTCTGATGTACTCTGTGGGCAGGGCTTTTTAAAATATCCCTGATCTATTGTCCAAAGGTATTCAATGGAGGCTTATTCACCATAGGATCCCTTCAAATGGATATTGGATTTTCACTGTCATCTCTAGCCTTCTGCAAACTGAGTGCGCAAAATTTAAGCTCTATTACATCTTCCTCTTCTGATCTTGGTATTTGTCAATTACAAGTCTTGCATGACACAGGGTTATGTGGGCTAAACTGTCACCTCACTTAGATGGCTGCTTATTTGAAGACAAGTTTTTACGACATTTCTATTCTGCATCATTAGACAGAGGTAACTGCTGCACCAAGAGGTCAGGAAGGCAGCAGACAGTGTTGGACCACATGCCTGAGCAGCCCTCATACCTAGAACAAATGGCTGACAGTAAACAGACTCGGGAACGACCAGAAAATAAGAATGTAAAAGAATGCTGATCGGTTATGTTTAACAGATGGAGAAAGTGTTTGAGAGTAAAAGAGGAATAATTGGAAAAACTAGAACCCTTCCTAGAGACTTAGAGAAAGAAGACCAAACAGAAACCGAAACACAAACACTAGCATAATAGAATGTATTCTTTTTTAATGACAATTTAGCTTTCTTCATACATGATTTTTCTTGATGTTACCCCACATCTCGTTAGGTCTTTAGTCTTTAGAGCTCAATGCATTAAAATTGTTCTTGAGTTGTCCTCGGAATGGGTGGTATATTACCAAGGTGTTTGTTTTGTTTTGTTTTCGTGGACTTAAACCTTTTTTGTCTCTTAACCTTCAACCTGAACTTCCATATGAGAAATATAATCATTCTTTTTTAGAGTCTATAAAATCCCTTACCTCCCTAAAGGAGTAAATTTGCTTTTTATTCCTATAAATGATTTTCAAAATAATATCCTGTATCACGGAGTTTAAGGCAACAATACATGGAACATATTAATTTATTTTTTAAGTAAATAATGGCTTAAAGATGATATTAGACAGGAAGATTTTATAGTTTTTGTTCATCTAAGTGCTTAATAACTATCTTGGATGTCTTTTAGAATATACTGGATTCTCCATGGCAAAAGTATACATGCTTTAAAAGTGGCGATTATTGCCCATTAGTTCTGAATCCCTTTTCTTTACATTGCAAGATATACAAATTCAGATATTTAAATTTTGCTTCTTTGTCGGTGTGATTCAAATGTACGTTTCTTATGTGGGCTTGGGAGCACCATCATTGGCAACTCTAGTCTCATCCAGCTAATGCTGGCACAAACTGCTCCACCATCTCCAAATGGAAACTCACTGAAGGAGGATTCTGTATGGGTTCTTATGCTCAACTTCAGGAACACACGATAGGGTCTGATTATCAGAGAAAGAAGAGAGATACAACCTGTGAGAAATTCATTGTGAGCGACAGGACCACATAAATGTGGGCACCGGAATGCTACAACTTGGCTCATGTGTTAAAAGTATCAGTATCAGAATCAGACTGTTAATAATGCTTCATCTGCATTTATATGTCATTTCTTGTGTTTGTGAATGAGTTTTATGAATTGTGTCCTTGGAAATTCTTCAATTCTTCTATCTACCTCTGTCTTTCATGTTGAGAATTTCCCTGAAAATTTATCTATTTTCTTAAAGTTGAATCTCTCTTCTCTTGATTTATTCTCTCTCATTTTTGAAATCCACAAATCTATCAAAGTCTGGCTTCATTTCTGAAAGACTAAATCAATTTTTAAAATCTGTCTACATTCTTTTTGAATTGAATAAATTCATTTTGACTACTATTATCTGCATAAAGATATCCTCCTAATGCTGCTAACAAAGCAATACACCTACAATATCTGTTTTGTAATTAAAATGTGATCTGTTTTGTAATTAAAATGTGTGGTTCAAGTGCTATAACTTGATTCATATGTATTTATTATATACTGAACAACACTTTATTATATAGCATACACTATTTTACTATTATATGTTACATATAACTTATACATACTATAATATGTAAGTTATCTGCAATGTAATTTATTATAGATCATTGCTTATTTTCTGATCACTAAGCTATTTGTTGCAGATACAGATAAGCTTCATGGGAATTTTAAGTTCTGACTTGTCTGTTGTCTTTCCTTTGTTTTAGTCAACTACTTTAAATGTGCTGGCTGCATACCACTCATAAAAGTAACAAAAATAGTATTAAATATCTATAGCTTCCATCCATCTTCTAGAATTTTATGTTTTATTCTAATTGAAATACTCCTTGGTCTGTAAATTCTGGTTTGTTCCATAAATATTTTGAAGTCTCCTCATATGTATGAAACCAGCCCCATCAATGCCAAGGCAATTACAACCCTTAGCATTCCTGTAAGACAGAGTAGAACATCCCAAAGGGTCCCCACGGCTGTAATCATTACAGAAGCAGACCAGCAGGTCTTTGTTCTATGGATTTGGTGGGTTTGAACTGTTTACCTCTGGTTAGCAGCCAACCACCTTAACAACTGGGCCACCCTGTCTAAATACACACATGTATGCACACACACACATATGATAAGAAGTATTAGAATTGCCACCGTCAATGAGGCAATTCCACTCAGCAATCCATTAGAGTGGAACTGTTCCATAAGATTTCTTAGCTGTAAATGTTTACAAAAGCAAACCGCCATGTTTGCATTATTTAAAATGATGTGCTATTGTTTTCCTATTTTGTAACACACATTAAGGATATGCACAATTGTATACAATCTATAGTTAAGTTATTTTTCAAGTTTTGTCATTTGCACTATTGGACCTTGTTAATGCCATTGCTTTAAGGAGACCTAGTAGCACAGTGGTGAAGCATTCAGATGGTCAGTAGTTTAACCCACCAAAACTTTGTGGGAGAATGATGTAGCAGTCTGCCTCTGTAAAGATGCACAGTCTTAGAAACACCTTGGGGTAGTTCTACTCTGTATTTTAGGATCATTATGAGCTGGAAGTGATTTGGCAATAATGGGTTTGGTTTTTGGCTTATGGAGGTTTTTAATATCAAGACACTCTGACTTGAAATTGAAGTCAAATTTGGAAACATTTCCTTTCAGAGTTTCTTCATTATCCACAAACTAAACTCACTGCCATCAGGTCAATTTTGACTCATAGAGACCCTGTAGGACAGGTAGCACTGCCTGTGTGCATTTCCAAGACTCTGTGTACAGAAATACAAAGCCACGTCTTTTTCCTGGGGAGCGGCTGGTGGATTTTAACTCCTGACCTTGTAGTTAACAGCTCAATGAGTAGCCCACTACACCACCAAGAACAACAAAAATGTTTTCCTTAACCCAAAATACTGATTTTCTGTCATTTCTGATATTTTCTTCAACAGTATGCACTTACATACACCAGCTCTTCTGATTCTTAAAATTACTCAATTGTATAGAATATATATATTTTTTCCATTTAGCAGATAAGGAATAGAGGTTCTGAAAGCTTAATTGATTTGTTTGGGATCATACAGCTAGCTAGAGCTAGACTTTAAATATTCAGATTTACAGTCTAAGAATCTAACTCTCAAATCACAATTCTCAACTAAATGTTGGAAGGAAAAGGATGGTAAAGTCTATTTTATTAATTAGATTATTAATAAAAGTGGTGTCAAAATATTAATACAACATTGACATCTTCATCATATTATTAATGTATTCTTAAAGACAACATGTCAATTAATGCCTTTTAGTCGAATGTTAGCTTTAGTTTTTAGAATTTAAGTCTACTGATTTGAAATGGGAACTGTCTAATATTATGCACTCATAAATTGAGGAGATAAGGGTAGAAATTATAGGTCTGCAGAGCTATTATTGGTAAGAGAGGGACCATTCATCAAAATGAGTAAAGTAAAGGCATGCAATGTAAGCTAGAATCCTATGACTCTTGTGCCCATGGCCTGGTCTCACGCTCTCTCGGTTAACTGTGACCATTAGGGAATAATATATCCTTTTAATGTACTCAATGACTGCATCCCATTGTGCCCAGAGGTAGTAAACATTAAAATGTATTTGTCCATTTGAAAAATACTTGGGGAAAAAGCCAAGACACTAGAAAAAATATATTTCCAAGAATGTTGATTCCAGTTTATTCTTTCGTTCATTAATTCCATTCATCCATACATTCATGCACCTGTTTGGGGGGGTATTATAATCAGGTAGGACTGTTTTTTCCAATATAATAGTGTTCAATACAGATGTACCTAGTTTATATTTACATGTGTGGTTTACACTTTTCCTCTCTGTTTACCTCTCTCTCCTATCATTTAGTTTACTAGAAATGTTTTTTAATTGGATGACCTACATAATTATCTAGATTGTGAGCGCCCTGAGTATAGGAATGGCATCTGGAGAACCATGGGCAGTAAATGACTTATTTACAACAAATGTTATTCTTAAGATGAAGGAAAAATGCAAACAATGTTCCCATTATGTGAAACTAGAGTCTATGTGGAGAATTTGCTGTCATGTCAGCCTGGTAGAGAGGGTGAGAGGCAGAATTGCCAGACCTAAACCAATCAATACAGAAGAGTAACAAGTTTCCCAATACTTGACACACATTGAGTATACATCTGCTTTCGAGTTTTCTGTACTACATGGTTGCTTAAATTATGACAAAGCTTCCAACGCAACCAAACTCCCTGCCAATGAGTGGATTCCAATTCATAGTGACCCTATGGGACCAACTAGCATTGCTTCTGTGGATTTCCAAGGCTGTAATTCTTATGTGAACATATATTTATGCAAAACCCATTGCATGACTACAAATATAACTAATTTAATTATACAAATGTAAAAAAATGCTCACTTAAAAAAAATCAAACAGGCTATATGAGCAAATTTTATGAAATCCTAACCACAGGATAGTGCATGTTTGAAAAATGAAATGAGAAACTTCTAAGGAGTGCTAATAGACATTTCAAGAGTTAGACAAAGGCATTCTTCTTACTCTGTCTCATCTCCAAATATACATCTTGTCCCAGTCAGGCCTTGAGCAATGGAAAGAAATTGAGTCACAAAAAAAAAATTCAATAGAGTTTGGAGAAATTTGTCACCTAAATTCCGACTTTTAAGGACTGTAGTGCAATGACAGTTTACCTCCCTCCCTATTTGTTCCCGTGCCCTGTATGGAAGCATACCCTAACGCAGCATCTCTGAGGGATATGCTACTGAATATGCAAATGTTTGGATATCCATTTCATATGTGGAGTTTAGGAAGTCACTTTCTGCCACTGGCGTAGCTGTTTTATGCACAAATCAGGATGATGAAAAGCAAAATTTCTGTTAAGTTCAAACTCTGGGGTGGAAAAGACTATATAGATAATCTAAAAGATTTCTGCCTGAGCTGAATCATTGCTATAAAGTTAAGGTCAGTTTTTAAAATATAAATCAAATAAGTAGTTCACATAAAGTTACATACTTTTAGTGTAAAGTGAGCTCAAACAAAATTTGGGGTAGACGTCACTCAAACACTGCATCTGCAGGAGGTTTTTTTTTCCTGAAAAACGGTTTTCTATATATTGAAGTTTGACTTTCATTTGAAAAACATTCTTTTGCTTTAATGCCAGCTGCATCCCATGTTATCACCATGCATACATGTAATACATAAAACTTAGCTCCTACATACTAACATTGGTTGGATCTGAATAAAAACTTTCAAGAAACAGATTGTAATGTAGAAAATAAGCATCTCTTAAAGCGGCCTTCATGACGGTCTAAGGAACAGGCCACTATAACGTCAGTGATGATGGGGTGGTCCACCGAATAGAGAGAGAGATGTCAGTTCTAAAAGAAATCATATAGGAACTTCTTCATTTATTTTTTGTCTCTTTTAAAACAAATTTTTAAAATAGTGAATTACGTGGGGGCGTGTTTGCTTTTGTTTTTGTCTTTTTGGTGATTTTAGTAGCATAAAGACTTCTACTCTGCCAAAACTCTCAATTTGATTTTTAATATATGCTTTCCAGTTTAATGTAATGATGGGTCTTAAAAAGGGAGTTTGGACTAGTAGTAGAATATTAATTCTAATGCATTATCTTGAATTTTGTGCTCATAACCAATTTTTGTTGCAATCTCATTTTAATTTTTTGATAATCAGTAAAATTTTAGTCCTTTCCTAAGTTAACTTTTATTATAAGTAGCTCAGTCTCCATCAAAGGCAATATGCCATAATTTGTAATTTTGCATAAATTGTTTTCTCAAATAATTTACCATTTTATACTGTCATTTACTGAAGCAGTATAAATTTGAGTGATGTGGGATCATTGGTTTATGGTAAATAGCTATCCCAAATACAACATGGCATGTGTAAGCTTTGAAAAACATAAACCAAAACAATATGGATTTCAAAAGCAATATCTGACAATATATTTTAATTGCCTTATTATCTGCTGTATCCTACCACATAAAATACATGGCAGATGCATTTAGAAGATGATCAGTAAATATTTATAAAGTGAATAAGTAAGAGAATAATAAAAAGCTATTTCTGAATATGAGTATAAGCCAAATAAATGTGATCATTTCAAAACACATTGATGATCTGTTTTGAATTTAGCTGAAAAAATTAGCCTGAATATGACATAATTACATGATAAACATTTAATTAATAGTGTATTTCCCCACTATTTATTAGCATTAATTAATGGAGTGACATTTAAATAAAAAGAAGCAATTAGCCCCTGCTGTTTTGGGTAATGGTTTAGCTTGCTATCACTTACCTGTTATATTAATTTCATAGAGAAGCCATAGCAAATCATTACAAACCAGATGACTCAAAATAACATAAGTTTATTCTCTCACAGTTTCAGAAGTCTGAAATCAAGATTTAAGCAGGGTTTTGCTCTTTCTAAATGCCCCAAATGAGCATCTTTTTCATGCTGTCCTCTGAGTTTCCAGTTTCTAGGAATTCTTGCAATTTCTCTACTTGTGGATCTATCAGTGCAATGCCTGATCGTGTTGTAACATGGTGAAATTCTCCCAGTGTCTGTTTCTACGTCTCTCATCATCTTTTCATAAGGACACCAATCACAACCCTTACTCAATCCACTAATTACATCCAAAACAACCCTATTTCTGTGCAGTCACTTTCTGAGGTTCTAGGAAGTACTTGAATCTTTGGCAAGCAACATTCAATCCAGTTACCATATGGTGTATAAAAATATCCTTTTATAGCTCTTAGTCTTATATTAACTTCACTATAACTATAGCTGTAGATAAGCTGAATGATATGCTTTTTCTTTTCTTCTTCTATCTTTCTAGGAAATGAGGAAACTGGGGCCTATAATATACTGCCCTGATTTATTTTGTGGAAAATATCAATAGGGCATGTTTTTGTAAATGACTTTTTTGAAAGGGAGAACCCTATCATAGTATGTGTCATATTCAAAGATAAAGACTCCAGTCAAAGTTCCAATATATATCTAGTTAATTCACAGCTTGATCGAAGACCATCAGGTTTTAAGAATGGGGTAATTGTGTATTATGCGTTGTATTTGAACTAACTCATAATCAACCCATTACCATCAGATTAAGTCTGAGTCATAGAGATCCTATAGGGCAGAGAAGAAATGTCCCATCAGTGTGTAATTGTTGTAGACATAGACTACCTCATCTTTCTCCTGTAGAATTAGTGGGTTAGAAATGCCAACACTTTGTTTAGCAGACAGACGCTCTACCGCTGTACCACTGTAACTCGCACAAGCAGAAGTGTATAACTCTAATATTTATTTACACCCAAACATGATCATGTAAATGCTAAGGATTTATTCCATCATTTCACATGTGCAAAGCCATCACTGACAACTTGCTCAACAAATTCTCCCAAATTAAATTGACAGGGAATTTTATGATGAATCAAATAGGTCATCCTCTCCAAGCCTCTGTGGCTTAGAGAAAAAATATCCAAGAAATCAAAGTTTTATTACAATATTCTGAATGCTGTTTGCTTTAGAAAGTAGGCATACAACAGAGAGGGTAGCCTTAAAGATATTATGGTGGAAACTCTTTTTTTTACAGAGGACGAAACTTAAGTTCCAATTAGAGCAAGTGTTTTTCCCAATTTTATACAATTAGATCACTAATGGCAAGGCCAGGTTTAAAAGAAGAGCTTCCTAATTATTAGCTTTCACTGAATTTATCACTGAAGAGTTTTCAGGCTGGTGCCCAACAATCTTTCTAATCTGGCCCCGACATGTCTTTCTAGCATCGTTTCTTTGTTTTTTACTATATTCATTGTGCTGTGGGGATGAATTGGTCCTCCATAGAAAGATATGAAGAAGTACAAAATTCTTGTACCTCCGAATGAGTGTTTGGTTGGAAATGGTTCTTTGAAGATGCCATCAATTAACAAGAGATTAGATTGGAGTCACACTGGTCCTAATCCAACATGACCACCCCACCACCCCAAAATAAATAAATTAAAAAAAAAAACAAAAAAACTCACTGACTTAGAATCAATTCAGACTCATAGCAACTCTACAGGACAGGGTAGAACTGCCCCTGTGAATCCCCAAGATTATAACTCTTTACGGGATTAGTAAACCCTATCTCTTTCCCACAGAGTGGCTGGTGATTTCCAACTGCTGACCTTGAGATTAGTAGCCCACTGGTAACCACTATGCCACCAGGGATCTTCTATCCAATATGAAAAGGGTCCTTATAAAAGAAAACCCAGAGGGAAGATAATTACGTGAAGATGGAGAGAGAGAGTGAAGTGATTTACAACCAGCTGTCATCAGTAACTGAAAGAGAAGGATGGAAGAGATTCTCCCGAAGAGCCCTCACAAAGCATCAACATGGCTGGCGTCATGGTTTGGGACTCCTGTCCCCCAGAACAGTGAGCTAATTAATGCCTAGATCATAAGCCAACCACTTCATGAAATGTTTCATGCAGTCCAAGGAAACAAAAAGCACCCTGCCACCCCTAACCTGGATGGAGTTATTTCTTTCCATGCTTGCCCTGAATCAGTCTACAATAATGCATTTCAACATTTCCTCCACCATTTTAAAATGTACTCAAGGGAGGGTCCCAGCAATCCCTCAAAGGCTAAGAGGGAGCTCAGAGTGCTAGTTGCATAGTATGTACAATGCTTTAGGTATTTGAACCCCAAACCCGACAGTTAGAGGAACAATACTGAACTCATAGCACCCCCAGGACTTCTTAAGTAGTGTAGATATGATTCAAAATATACAGGAGAATGTGTGTAGGTTATATGCAAATATTTTATATAAAGGTTTTAAGTATCTTCAGATATTAGTATCCACAAGGGTTTCTGGAATAAATTCCATGTGGATCCTGAGGGACAACTAAGACAAAATTTGTTTAATGACTATTTATCGAGCACATATTTAATAGTATGCACTATCCTAGTCCTTAAATTCAAAATACATTGAGCTCTTCACAATAAATGACATAGAAGGCACAGCCCATTAGATATGGACTAGTTAGGTAATAAGAGATCTCCTAAAGAAAAAAATATATGAATACAGTCACAGAAATTTAAAAAAATAAAATGACATATTATGAACCACTTAATCAATTTATAAATAAATATTTTTTCTAATTAGGATTTCCTTTGTTGATTAGCATATTAGAAAAGTAGCTCTTTCATATAATGCTGATATAAATGAAAATTGGCAAAACTTGATAAGGGAGGGCTATTTGGCGATGTGCATAGAAATGTATACCGCCTTTGTTCTGAACATCCTCCATTTATTTCTTGGATCCACTCTCTGTTCTTCTCCACCTAGTTCATTGGCTTTACCTCAGAGTGAAGCCAGCAGCTGGCACAATAGGGATTTAATCGGCAAGGAGGAGTAAAGCAAAAGCATCTATTCCTCAGGCTCTTTTCCTGCAAACAGACTTTAGATTGGTAGTGACTATGTTCCTCTACTGAAGGGGAAGTTCTTTCCCTACTACCACTCTTCCAACCACGGTGGCCTTCAGAGCTAAGGTAGCAATGGCTCAGCATGTTCTTAGCTACCAGGTTCATTATCATCATTTGAATATTTCTTTTCAGCCTACTCATAGTCTTGTAGACAGTCCCTTCAGTATCTCTCACCAATAATTTCATTTGAACATGGCATTCATTCATTCCCTTGCCAGGACCCTTGCTAACCATTCTTTGATCTTGAAATACTACTTCTAAATGTTTCTTAGTGAAATAATAATGTACATAATAATATAGTAAATTCTATATTTAGTGCTATAGTATCGGTAGAAAGTATGCTGTTGAAAGCTGAAATGAGTTCAAGATAAAGGAGTTGAGATTTCTTCTGGAAAGAGGCATTTATGTCTTGAGGTTTATCAAATAATGTATATGTCTTGCCACCCAAAAGAGAGATGTTGGTTCTTGAAGCTGGGACACATTCCTTTTTTCCATGCTTTATCGTACCCAGTAGAGGGCGAGGTTGGAATAATTATTTCTGTCTTATTATGGGTTTTACTTGGAAATTTGACTCCGATATAGCATAAGAAGACTCAGCTTTGGTAATAAACATGGTCTTTGGGAGAACACCCAATTGAGTCAAGCTGCTTTTTCAGTGAATTTAGGGGGCGTTTAATTTCGTTTTGAAGCAAAATACCTGGTCTTTAAAAGTTCAAATAGTGTTATCTGCACAATATCTGTAATGGGAATAAGAGGATCATTCACAGGATTCTTGACAGAATTGAAATTAGTGAGTGTAAACTTACTTATAGTACCTAGCGAATATTATGATCGTTAGTACCACTCAATTAACAACATCTTCCTCTCAGCCTTTTTTTCTGGAGAGCACTGTTTTTTCCTGCCACTAGTCATACCAATTTTCTTATTGCCTCATTTCTTGCTTCTAATCTTTACCTCATGTCTGGTAAAATATTAAGTTTATTTTTTTACATTTAAGTATTTTTAAAGAATATAATAGTAGTGTTTACCTAAATCTGGGAGGAAAAGCTCCAATTTTTTAAGAAAAAATTAGTTGCAAGGTAACTAAAGTTTGTTCAAACATATCCCTGGAATTATTATCTCAGATTATCTACTTTTTGTTTGTTTGTTTGTTTTCTGTTGAACACATCTATGAAAATTGGAAATGATTTACTGGTTCATTAGTTCTATATCAAACCTTAGTGGGTGATGCGGCGGACTGCTAATCACAAGGTAAGCAGTTTGAAAACGAAACAAAGATGAGGTTTTCTACTCCGGTAAGATTTACAGCCTCCGAATCCCACAGGGGCAGTTCTGTCCTGTCCAGAGTCCCTGAGAGTCTGAATGGACTTGGTGCCAGAGAATCAGCCCTCACACATCAATCACTGTCCAGCGGCCCGCGAGGCTGAAGGGGTGGCAGTGGAAAATAGGATAAGACTGTCCTCGATTTAATAACCAAAATTAGCCACAATTATAAAGGGCATAATCTACTATAATTTGTTGAACAAGAGTATGAAAGATGCTCAGGAAGCTGGGTTTATTAAAGATGCTGTCAGCAGGAGGTGTTCTGCATGGAAGCCTTTGCTCTAACCAACCAAAGAAGAAATGTGGAAAACAAGGAAACATCATCCCTCATTATCAACACTACAGGAATGTTTCTTGTTGGATTTTTTAATTGTGACTGACATGTCCTGACTGACTGGACTTCCCTACACATGCCCCCGGCCACATTCACCAAGCCGTCCTTTCTTCTCCTTATTTTGCATATTACAGTGAGGTTTTGAGTATTCATCATCAGATTGGAATTCATAAAAATATGTCTATAAGAAGAGGCATCCTCGTCCTCCAAAAGCTTGCAATACTTATAAGAATTATAAGAATACTACAAATACTTATAAGAATCCTTACCCGCCCCCCAAAATAATAAAAAAGACAATCCAACACAGTACAAACTATGAACTATGTTAAAGATAATTAAGAGATCTTCGTGGGCAATATAAATTCTGAGCAGGATATAAAAGGAAGAAGATGTGTAGATTTTTCTGATGAGGTAAAACTACTATAAGCACAAATAAAATAACTGGTTGAGTTTAGTAATATATTTAGGGTGTGATTTTATTTTTCTTATAAAAATGTTGCTGCTGCAAAAGTGTGTGCAGCACAACATTGGCCAATTTCAAGTTTTCCATATAATGTAAATTTTTAATACCATTAATTTTATTAATCACATAGTGCAATTATCACCAATATCTGTTACCAAATTTTCATCATTGTAAACAGAAACTCACTGCTTCCTAAATTATGACCTCTCCTTTCTGCCTCCTCCCCTCCCAATAAGTTTTCATCACCATAATTTTACCTATTCTAGCTATTTCATGTGGAGCCCACATGGTGTAGTGGTTAAGCACTGGGTTGCAATCTGCATGGTTCGCAGTTCAGAACCACCGGCAGTTGGGAGGGAGAAAGACTGGGCTTTCTACTCCCATAAAGTTAGTCTCAGGAACCCACCGGCGGTTGCAGTGAGTCAACCTTGACTCAGTGGCAGTAATAACTATTACATATGAGATCATACAATATCTGTTCTTTTCTGATTAATTTCCATACTTCACCCAGCATAATGTTTCCAAGTTTTAGCCTTGTTGTGCATGTCATATCCCATTGTGTATATATACTTTAAAAAAGCCATTCATCTCTTGATGGTTTCACCTTTTGATAATTATGAATGGATCTGCCATGAACAATTTGTGGATATAATTGTATATAGGAGTCCTTCAAAGGTCACAGTGACTCCAGCTTTGCCAATTTGTTTGAACACGCAGGACGTGGTGTTGGTTAATTGTTTACATGACCCAAGAGAAGCAAGCATGTTGGAAGATAAGGCATCTATGAATAACCTAAGAAAAATACTGATCATATTAGATAAAGCCTCCAGCTTTATTAATTATAAGGTGAGAATCTGGTTTGGTTTTTTTTTTTATTTTGTGAAATCAAAAGGCTGAGCAAGCAATCA
This sequence comes from Echinops telfairi, assembly GCF_000313985.2. NCBI lineage: Eukaryota > Metazoa > Chordata > Mammalia > Afrosoricida > Tenrecidae > Echinops > Echinops telfairi. The sequence continues at coordinate 63,404,683 of NW_022111324.1, read as the reverse complement.
TAGAGCAGGGGCTACACAACGGCAGAGATGAATGCAAGCTGACATTCCACGTGCATTCTGGCACAGCCCACTGCTCTCCAGGCATCTGGAAAACACACCACCTCTTAGGTGCCGCTTAAGATGGGTTCTCACTGAACCATAACCTGGCAGTGCTTTTCAAGTCAGAATACCAAATGACAGAGAGCCACGGTCAGTAGCTACCTAGATTGTTCCAAAATCTTTAAACATCCAGGTGATGATTTGTGGGAAAGGAGACAAGAAAGGGGGAAATCAGGTTGCTTTACTATTTTTCATTTATAAAACAATAGAAAGGCTCACAAGAAATATGAAAAAGTGAGACATTATACTTTACATAATAAATACGCAAGAATTGAATTTTAATTCTTAAAGGGAGGCACAAATAGGAACAAGCAATGAAAAATAAATTAGGTGATTTAAAGTCCTCAGTTTGTACACATGAATTTTTAAAAAATGATTGCCAATTTATTGGTTCATTCTGTAAATTGAGATCAATGAAATTCTCTGAATAACAGCATGAAATCAATCACAAGAGAGCATATAATTCATGGTCAATGTTGTAAATTATAGTTTCTTTGACAGTAACCTGTGAGGTTTCCATGCATTGGGATGCATTTCCTTGTAACGTGTCTTGGGATAATGCTTTGGGGATCCATTTCTAATATATATTAAAGTGATCTGTTTTTCCCTGTCCACAACTCCCTGTGTTTGATCTTATGCAAGTGACACAATCAAGCAAATGGAAAGCAAGGTGTTGTCACGAAGGGGTTCTGACAAAGTGGTGGCCATGTGTTTTCAGGGCTCCTCTACTCTCCATAGAAACCACTCAGATTTGAGTACCTACCTGCAGTTTTGTGACTCCATGCATCCCTGACATTGCCCTTGAAGGGATTGAGCTCATCTGTGGAGACTTATCGCCAAATCAGTTGCATTTTACCAGGAGGGTGAGAGTTATCATATTTCTTTTTGCTTGAAGTTTTCATTTGATGCTTTCATTGCCTCAGAGCATCTTAGCCTTGCTTCCCTGCAACCCTCATTCCCGTATTACTCGCTTTTAAAATAATTCATCATTCCCTTCATTCCTTTTTCACCGGAGCTCTACCTTACCTCTCAGACACATCTGAGACTCCCTCCTCTTTTATCTCCCAATCTTTCTCCTTCTGTTTCTCACTCATCTCCTTTTCTTTCACAAGGATTTCCCGCATCAGGCCACCTGTGCATCCTCTGCCACGTATCATGTTAACGTGATCCTCTTCTCTTTCCATGCCTCATTATGCAAAGACAAGCATGACACTTCCTTTCCTTATGGAAATGCAGTTAGAATCGTCCACTTTGGGGTGGACAGCACACGTCTGAAAATGACTTGGTAATCCAAAAAGTTATTTAATCAGACCAACATTCTTTGTACTCTTGCAAATATAGTTTCCAGAAAATCCTCAATTTTTGTCATAAATAGTCATCAGAGTTCCCTAGATAGAAAACTGGCCTTGCAAATAATGTCTTTACTTTTGTGTGTTAACAACCTGTCTTACAAAACTTAAGTTGGAATAAATTGACTTCTCGACAGGGTTTGAAACTGTTATGATCATCATCAACAAAGCTGAGGTGGCAAAGTACAAGATAACATGTATAACTTTCTCTCGAAAAGACACCTGTCTCTGTCCTTATTTTACACAGAGAGAGAGATGGACTGACAAAGCGCTGCCATCTAGTCAGCAGGAACACACAACAACCTAAGTACAGCAGCAGCTAATGCTTCCGGGTCCCGTGTCATACTCACAACAAGCACCCCAGTGTTTGCGGCCATCTGTGCAGCTGTTGTGCCAATCCACTCGTTGAGGGTCTCTTCTCTATTGCTGGCCCTCTACTTCCCTATGTCCTTTTTCTCCCACCATAATTAAGGCATCTTGATGATGCATCCAAAGTAGCACAACACACGAGTCACCAAAGTACAAAACATAACCTGACCGACAGCTTAATTTTTGACTTCAATACCCTACAAACTCCAATAAAGCCAAAGTTGATTTCAGCCCATCTGGAGCCGCTAAGGACGGGGTGCAAGTGCCCCTGCAGGTTTCTAAGACGACTCTTTACGGGAGAGAAGCCTCTGCTTTCTCCTGCCGAGTGGCTGGTGGTTTCAAAGTGCCAACCTTGCAGTTAGCCGCCCAACACAAAACCCATTACACACTCTGGTCTCCTACCTTCTAAACTAGTAGTGGTAAATGGATTGCAATCATTTTTGGTCATCCTTCTACCCACCCACCCTAATGGTGTGAAAGCTTCAAGCGTCTAACATGGTAACATCCACTTGGAGTGTGGCCCCAATACTTTCCTTCTTGGTTCAAAGGATCACAGTTGAGATAGTTCCTTCAAATCCAATCCATCTGTTCTTTCCTTCTCTGTCACATAGGGGTCACTGAAATCTTGCAAGTGTTCCCTGGCTCTGCTTGCTCACATAGCTCAAGGCGTTTGCTTTTCCTGGGCTTTTGCAGTTGAGGGAGTGAGGTGAAGCCACCCTCAGAGAGGAGTCATTATTGAGGATGTTGATGGTACCAGCAAAGCACTTGGAATTGAAAAGAAAACTGAAGCAATGCTGAAGTCATTTAGGACAGGAGAAATGTGACATAGTCGGTGCGATGTAGCATGTGTTAATTAGGACTTGGACATGCACCCTTGTAGATAATTAATTGACTGTTGTTATTATTAGGTGCTTTCGAGTCATTCTGACTTCTAGCCACCCTATGTACAACAGAATGAAACACAGCCGAGTCTTGCAACATCCTCACCATTGTTGGTGTCTTGAGCTCATTGTTAAAGCCACGGTGTCAGTCTGTCTTGTGAAGGGCTTGCCTTCTTTTCACCGTCCCTCTGCTTTACTAACCATGTTGTCCATCTCCAGGGACTGGTCTCTCCTGACAACAAGTCCAAAGTATGTGAGAGGAAGTCTCACTGTCCTTGCCTCTTAAGGAACATTCTGGCATTCTTCTAAGACAGATTTGTTGCTTCTTTTGGCAGTCCACATGGACTTCTAATATTCTTCGCAAGCACCATAATTCAAATGCATTAATTCTTCTTATGTCTTCCTAATTCAATGTCCAACTCTCACATGCATATGAAGCAACTGAAAATACCATGGCTTGGGTCAGCATACCTTAGTCCTCAAAGTAACATCCTGGCTTTTCAACACTTTAAAGGTGTTGCATACAGTAGATTTGCCCAATGCAATGTTTCATTTGATCTCTTGGCTGCTGCTTCCATAAAGATTTCAGTGACAAATTCATCAAAATATATAATTAGTCTGAAAGCTCAGCTGAAGCCAGTTCACTTTTGGTGACCCTGCTGGTATTTGAAATGCTAGTCACATAGTTTCCAGCATCATAGCAACACACAAGCTACTACAGTACAAAAAATGGCAGATGAGTTGTATAATCATTGATATTGAATTCATGGCTTTTTTCACATCCATACTATAAATGTAAACCGGAGAATTTAAATTTATGTAAACAAATTTAAGATTCATCTTTATATCCTACTCTGGAATAACCATTGAAAACCTTTTGGTGGACCTCTTTCAGGAAACATTTGTTTGAGAATTATGCTGTGACTTTAAGATAAGTACAATTTAGGCAAAACACTAAAGGCGTGCTGCAGAGCAATGGGGGGAGCAGAGCAGGGAGCTCCTGAGGGAGTGCAAAGGAAAGGCTTTGGGGCCAGAGTGTGGCACCCCATCAGACTCACGTGGAGGACACACCTAGAGGTCAAAAAACAGACCTTGATCTATTTACAAGTTTTTCTTTCTTTTTAAAATGTTTACTTATTTATTTATTTTTAAATTAATTTATTATTTTCTTGGTCATTGGCTTTGTTGTTGACATCGTTGTGTTCTCGTGTCACTTTGTCTTGCTATGCCTTGTTTTTTGGTGCATATTATTATCTCTGCAGATCTAGATAGATAAGACAGGCTGGATGAATAGTCTGGAGGAGAAAACAACTGGAAAGAGGGTTCTCAGAGGACATGGGAGAGAGGGAAGTGGGAGAAAGGAGGTGGTGTTGACCAACGCAGGGACAAGGGAGCAACAAGTGATCCAAAACTAGTGGCAAGGCTACCATGAGAGGCCTGGTAGGGATTCAGCAAGGGCAATGTAACCAAGAGAAATTACTGAAACCCAAATGAAGGCTGAACATGATAGTGGGACAAGAGAAAAGTAAAAGGAAATAGAGGAAAGAACTAGGAGGCAAAGGGCATTTATAGTGGTCTAAATGCAGGCATGTACATATGTAAATATATTTATATAGGATGGTGGGGAAATAGATCTACATGCATATATTTATAGGCTTAGTATTAAGGCAGCAGATGGACATTGGACCTCCATTCAAGTACTTACTCAATGTAAGAACACTTTGTTCTATTAAATTGGCATTCCATGATGCTCACCTTCCCAACACGATTGCTGAAGACAAATGTGTGCATAAGCAAATGTGGTGAAGAAAGCTGATGGTGCCTGGCTATCAAAAGACATAGTGTCTGGGGTCTTAAAGGCTTGAAGCTAAACAAGTGGCCATCTAGCTCAGAAGCAACAAAGCCCACGTGGAAGAAGCACACAAGCCTGTGTGACCATATAGTGTCAAAGGGATCAGATATCAGGCATCAAAGAACAAAAAATCATATCATTGTAAATGAGGGGGAGTGCAGAGTGGAGACCCAAAGCCCATCTGTAGGTAACTGGACACCCCCTTACAAAGGGATCGTGGGGAGGAGATGAGCCAGTCAGGGTGCAGGGCAGCAACTATGAAACATACAGCTTTCCTCTAGTTCTTAAATGTTTCCTCCCCACCACTATCATGATCCCAATTCTACCTTACAAATCTTGCTAGACCAGAGGATGTACACTGGAACAGATAGGAACTGGAAACACAGTGAATCTAGGACAGATGATCCCTTCAGGACCAGTGGTGATACCAGGAGTGAGGAGAGAAGGTGAGGTGGAAAGGGGAAACCAACTACAAGGATCTACATATAACCTCCTCCCTGGGGGATGGACAACAGAAAAGTGGGTGAAGGGAGACATTGGACAGTGTAAGATATGACAAAATAATAATAATCTATAAATTATCAAGGGTTCATGAAGGAGTGGGGAGGGAGGGGAAAAATGAGGAGCTTATATAAGGGGCTCAAGTAAAAAGCAAATGTTTTGAGAATGATAGTGACAACAAATATACAAATGTGCTTGACACAATGAATTTATGTATGGATTGTGATGGGGGTTGTACAAGCCCCCATAAAATGATTAAGAAAAAAAGATTAAGTACAGTTTAGATTTTTTTCTCTTTTTTTGTTATCAATCCCCTTTACCTCTCAATTATAACCCTCAACATTGGAGTGAAAATTGTATTCATAGAGTTTTTAGAGATCTTAGACATTCTTAGGCACTAGTTTGTTTCTGAGAAAAAAATTGGCAATCTGCTTGGGGACATGGAGTTCTCCCACTAGCTTTTGCCATTCATGCATTCAATAAATAAATACAATTATCACATTAATCATAAAGGCATAATTTTGAAGATGATAGAAATATCTCTGTACTCAAGGAATATACATTCTATTAGAGAGATATCAAATCAAGAAATAAGTGATCATAGAATTTATTGTAGTACTCATAATAAAGAACTAAATAAGGACATTTTTTAGGAAAATGAGGCCTTTTAACTTTTTTAAAGTGATAAATCCCCTCTTATTTAAGTTTCCTATGTGTATAATATACATTATAGGAGCACACATACTATTTTTGTGGGTTGAGCAAGAATCATGGTGGTGGTGTGGTTATACGTTGGGCTGCGATCCACATGGTTGGCAGTTTGAAACCACCAGCAGCCTCTCCGGAGAAAGACTGCGCTTTCTACTTCTGTTAGCAATTACCATGTTGGAAACCCAATGGCAGTGAGTAATACTTTTGAGGGAGAGAAAAAAATAGGATACTTTGGAATGGCAGGAGTTGCCTCAGTATAATGATCCAGGAAGGCCACTCAGAGACTATGAATAAGTTCAATCCATGAGAAAAAGCCAACTGAGTGTGAAGACAGAGAAGATGCGCTTAGTTAGAGGGAACGGCATATGCAAAGACATGGGGGCGAGGTTGTAGTGGGAGAGAAACAGAAGTAAATCCAGTACCTGAGATAAATGAGAATAGGCAGGTGTTTTGCAGGTCCTTCCTCAGCCAGAGGTGTGTTCTTCACTTTTCTCTTTGTTCCGATTAAACATCTTAGCGTCAACTTCAGCATCCCTGCAATGAATGGAAAAAGACTGCTAGATTTTCTTTTAAGATAGGTCTAGATTCACCACTTTCTACTGTCTTCAGCTTCCTTGATTATCACGGTTAGTCTCTTTTTCCCCAAGTATGTATAATTTTTATGTTAGCTATATTTGAATTAAATTTCAACATATAAAGATAACATAATAAACTATACAAAGTTATCAAGTTATATGCAGTGTGGCTTAATAATTAGAAAGCTATACCTGTTACTGGCCAAATGATAACATGGCGTTTCTTCCCAAAAGGCTTTCTCTGCTGGTATCCTTGCAGGTACTATTCTCACAAAAATATTTATAACCAGTGATTATTGAAATGCATAATTGTGGTGAATGAGTCAGTTAACAAAATTACCTGAGCAAATGGTTTCATTCTTCTCGGTAGTCTGATTTTGTTGTTTCTAGAAACTGGTGAAATCTGATCTTTCTTTTCGTTTTTTTAGTCTCTTAAGTGAGATCTTCATTCTTACTGTTGCAACAACTGTCTGTACTCACAGAACAGCCAGAGGAACATTCCTAACATCAATGTCAATAATGCCACAACCCTGCTCAAAATCCTGTGTGACCCCTTGAGATCGTTTATTGTACCAGCCTGGCTGATAAACACAAGTGGGATTAACTGAAGGGCAGAGAGATAAATGGCTTGGTGAGCCTTGCCTTCCTGGTCTCTCGCTCTGTGATCATCGGACCAGTGTGCGGCTGCCTTGCTTGTTCTATGCCTCAATTTAAAGGCTACACTACCTGTGGGATGCCTAGCCTGTGGACTGTGTCGCTGTAAGTTGAGGTCCCTTTAAGACATCTCTGGAGCTGGGGACTGGCGGTTGGTGACCTGCCTCGTGATTGGCTGCTGTGCTGACATAGCCTAGCTCTCTCTACAAATAGAGGAAGATCTGGCAGCAGAGTAGACTTGAAGGACTGCTAGTCTCTCACAGCTCTCTGTCTCATGGATGTGAGTTGCACTGAGCTATTTGTAGTGCTTTCTAATTTAACTGTTTATTTCTTGTATTATATATTTATCTGTATATGAGTTAACAGTTCATTTCTTGTTATATATCTAATTATCTTTATAAATAAATATATTGAATTATCAGCAATTTGCTTTTATCTCTCTAGAGAACCCTGTCTAACACACCCCTTTAGAGAGTCCTTCAGCTAAAAAATGAAAACTCTTACAAAGACCTTCCGGTTCATATGATTTTGCCTTTCATTAAATGCCCAATATCCTCTCTTACACTGCTATATCTCATTTGTTGTGCTACTACTATATTGGCCTCCCTGCTATTTCTCAAACATGTCAGGTGTATTTCTCCAATTCTTTGTTACCCTTCCTGAAACGATCCTCCCAGGAGAGCCTCACACCTTTTTTTACCTTCATGTCTTCAAGTCTATGCACAAAATAGCACTTTATAAACAGGACCTCTTCTAGCTCTTGCTTTAAAAAAACAACCAAACACCCCTTATTTTTTCCCTTTATTCTGTATTCAATAGCACATTCAATTATATAGCACTCACTCAAATGTATTGCCATCTACTCAATTCTGATTCATGACGATGCTATAGAACTGCCACTGTGGGTTTCTGAAACTTTGATTCTGGAAGGCAGTAGAAAGTCGTCTCTTTCTCCCACGGAGTGTCTGGTAGTCTCCAACAGCTGAGCCTGTGGTTTGCAGGGCAATGTAGAAACCACAACGCCACCAGAGCCCCTAATAGCGCTGTCACCTGTAGATGCTACAACTGAATGTTCCAGTGCTGCTGTAAGACAAATAACACAAACCCGTGGGTTTAAAGAACAGAGATTTATTTTCTCACAGTTCTGGAACCTAAATATCAGAGTCTTGGTCATGTCAATGCTTCCTTTGTAAGGTAATCTTGGGCATTTCTAGGCTTGTAAACAATCTCATGTGGCATCCACCTCCCCCATTGGATGGGTATTTCTGTGTCTAACCTAATTTTTTTTTAAACTCAGGAGAAGTGTATAGACATAGAACCTACCCTATTCATGTATGATCAAATAAAATAATAAAGAAATCCCTATGTCTACACAGGATTATGTCTACAAGTAGAGAGGTTAGTTCAGGTTTTAATACTTATTTTCAGAGAAAAGTGCCCTTGCCCTCTCTCCTGACCATGCTGTTCTAGGGTGTTGGGTGTTGTTTTATTGTTAGGTACCATGCAATCAGTCTCCACTGAGAGCAACCCCATGGACAATAAAACAAAACACTGCCCTGTCCTTTCCCATCCTCGCAATTTTAATGATTGAGCCCATTGTTGCAGTCCCCATGCCAGGGTATAAGAGAGTACCTTACCATAATTTAACACTAACACAGAGAATCTGTAAACAAACAAACAAACAAACAAATAAATAAGAGGTTTAGACAGCATGGTTGAATCTTTAATTGATGGAAATTTTTGTTCTATGGTAATTAATTTTACTGGAATATCATGATGTGCCTTCCTTTTGGTTAGCTATCTATTAGCCAATTGATGTTATGTTGTGTGAATATCTGAATGTTCTCCTAGTTTGTCTTTGCTATCAGTGCGATGTAAAATCCATTTGCCAGAAATAGGTTGAATTTCATTAATCTTTTAAACATGAAACTTTAATGATTCATGGTTAATGAGATTTAAGAATATGTGTTACTCAGATTGTGACTAATTTATATCATAAACATTACAGAAAATAACAATTATGCCTGATTCTGTAAATGTATGAAAAATGTTAATAAATCTTGATAAAGTTGGATGAACTTTGGTTAGATGCACTCAACACAATAATTGCTGAGTACTTTTAGAAATAGAGCGTTCAGAGAATTACAGCTACGAATCAGTAACTTACAGACTTGTTTATTCTAGTTTAGGGGCATAAGGTATCTACGAGAAAGGCAGATCATTACAAAGTACTAAGGAAGGGGAGTTCCGCAAAGGGAAAGATTATTTCTGTGTACAGTACTATTCTACTCTCTTGGTCAGCTTTCCTACCTCGCTGAACTGTATCTAGATCATCTTATTCATTAATTATTCACATCTTTTCAAACCCTTGCATTGAAAGCCTATGACTTCCCAGTCATTATGCTGGATGCCAAGAATGCTAAGAAAATGTAGCAAGATATCTCCTTTCAATGTATTTATTATGATGGGTGAGATCATCTAGCATACAGATAATTATGACACAATATTTAAATGCTAAAAGTGTGTACAAAGTATAGAGGGAGACAGAAGAAAGAGGACGTGGCTCCAGCTTATGCCAGGGCTCATGAACAGATAGTGTTATGGGCATCTTTAGGAAGAAACTGGCATTTGCACTGAACACTTATGACTTGGACGTCAGAGACCAGGTGGTCAGATGGACAAGAAGGACAAAGGAACTCTGTCAAAGAGAATTACAAGGGCAAGGCCATTGTAACATACCATGAATTTGCATCTCAAAAGCAAGTTATGTTGTCTTCAAATGTACTCTAAAAATAATTTAAATCTCTCTTGCTCTCTTTTGAAACAGAGCCATTGAATTAAGACTAGACTCAAAAACCAATTTACCCAGCCACAGACATTAATAAAACTGTCAAATTGTTAAAATAAAGAGTTTGAGCAACACTTATCTACCAGGAAGCTTCATGGAAAAATGGAATGAAAACATAATGAATTGTTTCCATGGACATTTTGAAGTCCCTTTAACTGTAGTTGGGACCATAACATATTTCAGGAATAAAACAGCCAAATATATTGCCATTAATTTACTTGTATTTATGTTTTTTCCTTAGCAGTGCCAAGAAATAAGAAATATAGAAAATATAGATTACAAAATATGAAGGTAAATAACTTTCGGTTTCTCCCCACCACACAGGTTTGGCAGTGTTTACACCTTACCAGTTTGTGCTGCGTGCATGCACCCATGTGGGCTGTGCAAACAGTTCCAGGGTCGCTCTGTACACGGCGCAGCTGCCACCCGAACGTGTGGAATCACCGATTTTGACTATCTTGGATGCTAGAACCATATACATACAGTAAGTAGAAATGTTCTATTTCACACACTGGTTCATGCAAGAATCCAAGTGAGTTCAATCAGGAGAAGGGCTTGTGACATAAAATTAATTTTATTGTGATTAAATGCATAGAAATGATTAATTCAGTGGTTCTGGGAACCTTTGATTATCACTTGACAACTTAATTTCCATTTTGTCTTTATGTAATCAGACCAAACTACATATGTGCACAGACTCTGTGCAAACTTCAATAAAGGAAAAAGTGACCATTACATGACTGATTTGAGATTCTAATATGTTGTTCATTGTGTGTAATGATTTGGAATTAGAAAATATCTACATATATATGTGTGTAAATGCCTTCTTGCAGCTGAACGCAAAGAAGTACTTTCAAACACAGATGTCTTCACATTATTTCTGAAATGACTGACCCTTGCCTAGTTCCTAATACATGAAAGAAGTGTATTGTAACACTCAACTATATTTTGCAAGGCTTCTTTTCAGCTTTAGCCTTATCAGCAATAATTTTAATTCAGCCTAATTAATAGTTGCACATTCACTTCTGTCAGTCTCAGCTTTCTCATCTGTAAAAGAATTTTTCACTAGCGAATTTTGTCATTATTTAAAAATTAAAAGCACCGTGCTTTATGATATCATTCTCCCAGCTATAAACTCTCCCATTGGTTTTTAGTGTGCTATGAACCCATTATTTAACCAGGAAGATGCTCAACCATGTGTATTGTGTAATATGTATAATACACCCATCCCTGTTCTGCTCCATGCCTGTCCTTATTTTCACCTGAACATTTGAGTACATTCCCCATAGATGAAAACTCTCGATTTTGTCTTAATCCAAACCAATCGATATTAAATATAACATCTATTTATCTAGTTTAGGCGTCACTTCATTCAAGATGTCTTATCCGACTACTTCAGATCCTCCAATACTCTATGATAGTCTGTAATTTTTTGTAACTCACATACAAATATCAATGCTGTGTTCAATTGCAAGACAATTGCATTTCACATAAGTTTTTAGTAATTATAGTTTTCCCAAATTTTACTCCACACCTGAACTTAAAAACCAAGTACTCATTTATGTATGCCTTTGTATTATTGTCGCTATTGTCCTTGAGTTCTCCTAAGTCTTTTCTAATTCATCACCACCTCAGTGACAGAGTAGAACTGCCTCATAGAGTTTTCATTGCTGTCAGTCTTGCAAAAGCACATCACCAGATTATCCACATACAGAAGGTTGCCGATTAATGTTTATAATTGTGCCATAGTAATGTTTTGTAATATTGTTGTTATTGGGTGATGCCTGCTCTGACTCAACATGATGTGATGTACAGTGCAACTAAACACGACCCCGTCCAGTGCGTCCTCATATTGGTGCTGTTCCTAAGCCAGCTGTCAATCAATGTCTTTGAGACCCCTCTTCCTCTTTCGTTGACCTTCTGCTTCAACAAGCATGATGTCCTTTCCCAGGAACTGGTCCTTCTTTATAATCTGCACAGAATAGGTGAGATGCAGTCTCAGCAGCCTGCATCCTAAGGGACATCCTGCCTGGACATCCAAAGAAAATGTGTTCCTCTTTCTGGTCATCCAGAGTGCATTCAGTATTCTTCCCTAACTTCCTAATTCAAATGCATCGACTCTTTTTCTATCTTATTCACTCTCCATATTGTGCATGCATGAGACAACTGAACTGTCATGGCATGGGTCAGGTTCACCTTAGTCCTCAAGGAGATGTATTTGTTCTTTAACACTTTCAAGTAGATTTTGGCAGCAGATTTACCCAACACCTGTCCTTTGATTTCTGGGCGGTTGCTTACATGGGCATTGATTGTGTGTTCAAGTAAAAATAAACTTTTTTATAAAAAAGTTATAAAATATTTTATAACTTCAATCCAATTTCTATTTTTTCCATTAGTACAGATATTAGGATTTTAATTTTATCTCTATAATTATTGATTTTCTTCCATGAGTGCTTCAAGTTTTCACTCTCTTTCAAATATTTTCAAATAGTCAGTAAAATACAGGTAAATGTCTTTCTGATATTCTCTGTTTTCAGGCAAGATCCATCTGACATCAGCCATGATATCCCCCTTTCACATCCTCTTCTGTATCCAGCTAAAGTGTCTGGAAGTCATGATGTACCTGTCTTTGAATTATCTTCAGCAGTGTTTTAATTTGTCTTTTGGAGCTTCTCTTTGATGTCTGGTCAGCTCACTTCATCATATGTTTTATACTTATGTACTCCATATTCAAAATCAAGTTTTACAATCCCTTCTGACATCCATTTTGGTCTTCTCTCTCTCCCGCTCTCTTTTTTGGTCTTTTAAAATACCTTTTCCTTCATGTATGATATTTTTTATGCTGTTCTATAACTTGTTTGGTCTTTAGTCACTAGTGCTAATCCTTGAAATGATATCTCAGTTCAAGTCAGTTCAACTCAAGATTATATCTTGGCTGTCACGAACTGGTTCTAATTTTCTTTGGTTCATCTTTAGCTTGGCTGTGAGCAATTGGATGGTCTGTTCTGAAGTCTGTCCCTGGCCTTGTTTGCACTGATGATAATGAGCTTCTCCATGTCTTTTCCCACCGATGTAGTTGATATGGAATCCTGCTGGGGTATTCCATCCACTGAGGTTCAAGTGTACAGTTTAGGTTGTTGAAAAGATAGTTACAACAAATTAGTTGTTGGTCTTGCAAAACTATCATGTGAGCTCCAGTATTGTTTATATCACGAAGAGTATTTCATGACTACATATTCTTCTTCATTTCAACTTTTGAATTCCAATCACCAGAAAGTATTAATGCATTTGGATTGCATATTTGATTGATTTCACATTTAAAAGTTGGTAAAAAATAATCTTTGATATCTTCATCTTTGGGATTAGTAGTTTCTGTGCAAATGTGAGTAGTATTAACTGGTCTTCCTTGTTGGCCTGTGGTCATTGGCTTATCACTGATATATAGGGTTGTACTTCAGGATAGATCTTGAAATGTTCTCTTTGACGATGAATGTGATGCATTTATCTTTGTCATCCCTGAGCAATAGACCACATGATTGTCCATTTCACAATGGATAATACCAATCCATTCTAGTTCACTGATGCCAATTGGTATGCATTTTCATGACATGATTTTCTTCCATTCATACTTTGCACATTCCATATTCTGAGCATTAATGTATGTTTGTAACTCTTATCATTTTGAGATGTGCCACAGCCACAATCAAAGGTCCTAAAAGCTTTACTCCATCTGTATCCTTAAGGTCGACTCAGCTTTGAGGACCCAGTTCTTTCCCAGTCCTATTTTGAATTTCTTCCAAATGGAGGGGCTCATCTTCTGGCACCATATCAAAAAAGTTCTGTGGCAGATATAAACTTTTTCCTGGCCAATATTTTCAGAAATTGGCCGCCATGACCTCCGTCCTCCTCTTGAAGCATATGGCTGGAAGCAAGATGGGTAGCACTAGCGGTATATGAAATACCAGTGCCAAAGCTTCTAGCATAACAGCCACTAACATGACAACACTGTATGACAAAAAGATACACAAACATTATTTGTATGAGTGTAACTGGAATTATAGGTAAATAGAGGCAGGGATTATGTTCTATTTTTAAAATATTGTTCAGAATAGTCATTTAAAAACATTTATTTCTTTATTGATTTCTTAGGGTGTTTCTACAATGGCAGAAATTCAAGTTGCTATGTGTCCATAAAAAATTCTGCACAATTCAGTTTTGATTGAATGAATGATAATAATGATACTATATTTCTCCATTCCCAGGTGGCAGCAACCAAGGAAAATAAATGGAATTCTGGAACGCTATGTATTATATATTTCAAATCACACGCATGATTTTACAATTTGGGATGTCATCTATAACAGTACAGAACTTTTTCAGGATCATGTACTACAATATCTTTTCCCTGGTAGTAAATATCTCATCAAGCTGGAAGTAAGTTCACTTTAATTCTCTGTCATGTTCTTCAGCCCATGCTTCCTTCCCTGCTCCACTTTCCTTTATTCCATCTTCTCTCCTTCGCTCACTTAAAATTAATTTTAAAAGCTCAAATGATGTTTGCACAAAAAACCTGACTTTATAGTCTAAATATGAATTATAGTGTTATATTACCTATATATTGCATCTAGATTATGTATAATGACAGAATGACAATACGAGTCATAAGATTTTCCCAAATATAATTTGGGATTATAAAGAATTTTTTTTCTTATATGTGAATGTCATGATTGCTGATGGCCATTTCTAAAATGCTTGTAATAAGGCTACTTCCCTGGGGACCTTGTATTTATTTGAAAAAGAATGCAGTATATGACCATTTTAATCTTATACTTTTAAATGAAGGTTTCAATGACCCCAAAATATTTTGTATTATTATTATATTCTGGCTTACATTACACATCTATCTCAAAAGAACAGGCACTTAATGAAACCCAGAATCAACATAGTTTAGGAGCTTCTGTAGACAGACAATAGCATTTTCAATGCAAAATAGCACTTTTACACAAAGGTCTTTTAAAGACCTTGATATTACTGAGGAATTTATACTCAGTAGTCCCCTTTGTTTTTTGATGAAATATAATGCTTTTTTAAGTTTAATAGCACATCTGAAAATAACTGAATATAAACATGAGATTGTCCCTATTTGTTTTAAACACGCTCTTCATTTTATAGCAATACCTATATAAGGATATTTGCCTTGATAAATGCCATAGAAAATATTCTGCTCTTGATTATGAATAAATTTACATTTATGTAGACACTGTGTATGCATTCATTTTACTTAACATGCTCTTGAATGCTCTAAATATTATACCATGAGAAAATACACTATTTCACCCACTGCTAACTGGCTGACTTGGAACTGCAAGACAAGGGCAATCGAAGCAGGTTCAAGTTCCTACTCAAAGCGGACTCCAAGCGCCTTGGTGTCCAGCACAGCAGCTTGGATTAGTTACAGTTTTAATCCCCAAGAATTCAAAAATGTATTCACTCGGCACTGATTCCAAGTTAGTAATAATAGCAAAAATGAAGAAAAGGCTCAATCACTGGGGGCGGGGGGGTCCCAAATTAGGCAGAAAATGTTCTTTTGGTGTTCAGCAGAAGGAAGCAAATGATACAAAACAAATTCTACTCCCAAGGCCATTCTTCGGATATGCCAGGCAGTCAATCAACATTTCACTCAACCTCCTATATTTTATAAATCTGTTGTACTTTGAAAAATAAATATATCTAGACCAGGAGTCTGCTCCCCTGGGCTTTATTTCAGATTTTGCCACTCACAGTGTGGCCTGAGGCAAATTCACTTAACGACACTGAGTTTTATTTTCTTCAAGCCTAAAATTAGCACATTGAACTGATTTTTTAATGTCTCTTTGAGCCTTAAAAGTCAAGTCTATGAAGCTGAAAAGGTACCCCAACAACCCCCCTCCCGCTGGACTCTGCTCTATGGCGTTAAACAGGCTGTCAGCCACTGAGGCTGTAAAAGAGATAGGAAAGCACTTCCTTAACTCTTACTGGAGAAATAAACTTGCACACAATGATTTTCCATCCCACTTTTTATGAGGGCCAAAAATATGCTCATCGGTCTTCAGGAAGTATTTAAGTACAAGGTTTTAGTGTTTGGTTATTTTTTAATTTTTCACTTACCTCTGTTAACTTGAAAATTAAATGAACCAGATGTGTTCGGTTCATTCTGATTAGTTGAGTAAGTATCATATATTTCACAGTTTCAATATAATAAATAACTTTCAAGGTCATTAGATGCGAAGAGGGACATCTGGTTCCCAAACAAGCCAGGCTACTATTATTGATCCTCCGAGCATGTTGAGTAAGCACTAGAAAACAACAGGTTCGCCTAACCAAACCTTGAAGCAACACTTGGGATAGTGGAAGAATTTTAATCCATGCTCTGTTTACAAAAATATGTAATTACCTATGTCTTTGGGGGAGACAGCAAGGGAAATTACTTGGGACATGAATGAGGGAAAACACATCAACAAATAGGCTCTCAGAATGAAATCCCAGGGTGTTATGAGTTTAATGTTCTCTGGTGGGGGCGGGGAATAAAACAAAATCTAGAAAGTTTAATTCTTCCTGATGACTGGAAAGAATAAGGTTTTAGTGTTTGGTTTTTTTTACCATTTTCCCTTTAATAATTTAATGGTCCCATAAGACTTCCTTTGTTTCCAGATTTTTTGTGGAACTTTTAGTTTTTGAATTTAAATGTTTTTCAATTTCAAATATCAAGTAACTACTCTTCCGCTACCAGAAAGCATGTCCTACAGCTTTGAATTGGAGCCCCACACGCACGTGTGTGTGTGTGTGTGTGTGTGTGTGTCCAGAGAGTCCACTCTCAGAAGGAGTACGGTTTATTTCTGACATATGTATGCACATGCCACAGCCAAGAAGTAGAGGGAACCCACAGAGGTGAATTAGGGCCCCCATCTCAAGGCACGTTAATGCGTAGGCCACATTTAGCCCAGCTGAAACTCGCTGAAGCTGATCTGACCCTGAAGACAAAGCTACGGGCTCCGCTTGTTCTGAAAGTAGAAAGTGAGGTTGAGCTCCACAGTGACTGACCATATTATTTTAAATTATATTTACAGTGAGCCCCTTGCAATGATTTGCAACAACCCTGAAAAAATAATGTAGTACTTCGTTATCTTAACCATCTTTTTAAAAAATCAGTCTTGTATCTTTGGGAAAAAAGATAATCTACCGCTTTAAAAATAAAGGGTGATTTTCAGAATGAACCCTGAGGAATGCAAGAGGAACTCTAAAAGTTGAGGCAAAAGTGGAATCAAAGGTAATGGGTTTTCCCATGAACATTTGATGCCTCCTTGTACTTTCTTATTATTTGAAATTTTTATATTAGTAATTATCTTCCATGAAAATGGACTGTGTGTGTCTGCTTTTTACATTGGTGTGTGGGTTTTTTTAATTTTTGATAAAATTAAGTCTCTGACAGAGTTTTAAATTTCATTGTATAAACTAACGCTTCAATCTAAGGATATTGAACAAAGCTTTCACATGTTTTCAGATATAGTTCTTGTTTAGGGGCCAAATTTCCAATGTTTGTCAGTATACCTGGGTTGGAAAACCCTTGTGTGTGTATCTCAGTTTCCTGGCGAAATGCTTATCCACTTTGTTCTATGGGAGTGTATTTCCTACACACTTAGCTATTTCTTTTGGAGTATGTTGGGTATATGATGAAAGTACACTTACATACATTTCAAAATATCATTAACATTCAAGTTGCCATAACTGATATTAATGATACCTAATTGGAAAACAGAGTTTCTGTAATCATCTTATGTTTTGCAGTCCTGTAGTGAAGCCCACATTTTAGGACCACTACATAAATAATTTAGCTTCTTTAACCATTAAGCAGTCACTGAATAATTGCTTTGTGTTGATTGGCATGTGAGAAATATTGTTTTATTCTATTTTACCTTGTGCTATAACACATTGATCATGTTATTATAAAAAGGCATGTCTTTTGTACCCCTAGAGATCAATTGTTTTTTCCTGAAGTAGTTTTCAGTACTAATCCCAGAGAGTCACTGTGTGTGTGCAAATATATGCGTGAGTCTGTGTATCGGTGTGTGTGAGTCAGCATGTGTGTGTGTGTGTGTGTGTGTGTGTGTATGCATGTGTGCTGTGAAGGAAAGCATGTGTGCGAGTGTGTGTGTGTGTGTCTAATTGACTATGGGAACCTCTGGACAAGAATCAGTTCAGCAGAGGGATTCATTTAGTCAATGCATATCTTGCATTTTTAGGCTCCAAATCAGGGCATATTTATAATTCATAAATTCATACATTCTGGATTATTTTCTAATTATGGGAGTTGGCTGTCTTGTGTCTAAAAAGGCAAGTGAATTAGATGTCAAACCTCAGCATTGAAATACAATTTACTTGGGTGGGTAGGGTTAAGAGGAGCACTATTGAAATTCTCCCTATGCATTCGTCCCTTGTCTTCAGCACTTCCCTAAACGTTTGGGGCCCAGAGTGAATTGTGATGGTTTTGTTCTACTTTGTTTTGTTTTGTTTGTGCCTGTCTGTCTAGGCTTGCACTGGCGGGGGGTGCACTGTAAGTGAAGCCAGCGAGGTCCTCACAGAGGAGAGCATTCCCCAAGGAGTCCCGCCCCCCAGGGTGCACTCACATTCACCTGATTCCTTTAACATCTCCTGGACAGAGCCTGAGTATCCGAATGGTAAGTGAACTCTTTTAGCCCGAAGTTAAAAAGATGATTAGTAAAGGTAAATTAATATTCTAAATGGCAGCTTATATGTGGTGCTTAATTTTTAATGATCATTTTAGCACATAAAATATCTGAGATGGTATCATTGTCTGTAGTTGGAGTTTGTGGTTTTGAGGCTAACATGCTCTTTTGGTAGCTCAAAAGTGCTCCCTTTTGATAGATCTTGTGTACTGCATCTTACTGTTTTACTGGCTTCCCACAGAGGCAGGGAGAACAAGGGAGGATTCCCAAACAGTGCTGCCTGGCAGTCATGTTGTCTTTCGATGATTCCTGGTTTGGGTTTGAGTTTGGTTTGGCTTTGAACAGCCATTAGTTGTCTCGTGAGTAGAGAAGTGGAAAGTTCGTGTACATACTGTATTTCACAATGCTTTTGATTTGAGTTAATAGATTGATCTGATGAGCAGTCCCTGGAACTCTGGGATTTAAATGTTATTTACGAATATGGCGGCATGTTGGCTTCAGAGAATATTTCCTTTAAGTGGGTTCGCTATATTTGTATGTAAAATACACGTCTTTACACAGCTTAAGGAATCAAGCTCACCCGTTAAAACTTTTCATATAATAATGATCTTTTTTATAAAAGATATGGTTTTGGAGAGGCATAGGCTTATTCATTCACTGGAACTACCTTTAAGATTTATACAGCATGGCCCCGTTGTTGCAAGTTGACAGAGGACTATAGATGTCAGATTCGGTTCCTCTATGAGGCAAATATTAAGACATTTACTATCACAGGAAGTGTTTTAAGTAACTCACTACTGAGGATTGAAATAGCCTCTTTGAGCATAACAACAAGAATGAAAATGTTTTGCAGTTTTATTAGTTTGTCTTATGTTTACTGTGATAATAACTATTCCAGTCATCTCATTTCAATTAAATTTTTTTGCAAGTATATTAGATATGGTTGAAATAAAGGAGAGGGCTCTTCTCATTGGATTGAGTGATTATCTCTGCTACTGATATTGTTCTTGTACTTTTTCAAATTTCCTAATATAATGTAAATGGTTATCTTTTAATACTTATAATAAGCAGTCATAAATCTTGACACTATTTTTTTCACTCCATAGAGACACTTAGTACATAGGTGACAATGCAAATGCAAATGATTTATTCCAGTTAGATTGTTTTTAAATGCCATTATATTATTTGTACATTTATAAAGTTCCCCTCCTCTTACTTGGTAGTTGTAACTGAGAGTCGAACTAATTTAGAATCTTAGATTGACTAGATTTGAAATCTCTGCTCCTGGTGATTTTTTTCCATGTAAAAGCAGTCACTTTCTAGGTGTGCAGCTTAAAATTGATTTTTGAGATTTAATCATCGAACAAAAGGAATCTGAGAAATGTCAAACATTTGTGGAAAGTTTCCTTTACGTTCCAACATTGTGTTTGATCGAGGCAGAATTTTGAGAATGTGTGTCTTTGCAGGGGATGGTGAGACAAAGGTGGAGTATTTAAGAAGCACTAGCTCTCTTCATAGGGGCCCTGGTGGTACAGTGGGGCAGCTCCACAGAAAGTCAGCCATTTGACATAAGATGTGCCTCTGTGTCAAGGTGGACAGCCTCTGAAAGCCACAGGGGGATTTCAGCTAATCCTATAGCTGAAGAAGAGAAGTTCACCTGTATCCTGTAGGGTCTCAGTGAGTTGAAATAGACTTGATAGTGACCAGTTTGGTGGGGGTCATGAGCTTTGAAAGAAAGAATCAATACAATTGGCAGATTTTTAGCCAGACTCAGGATCCCTGGGGGTACACGGACTGCCTCTTTAGTGGCTGTTCTCTCCTGATGGTGTTTCCAAAGTATGTAAGATGTAGTCTTGCCATTTTTGCCACTAAGAACTCTGACTGTAATTCTTCCAATGCAGATATGTTTGTTCTGATAGCAGTCCATGGTACTCTAAATATTCTTCTTAGAGCTTCCTTATCAAATATCCCACTTCCATATGCATATGAGGCAATTAAAATACCATGGTTTGGATAAAGCACACCTTCATCCTCAAAGTAACATTTTTGGTTTTCAGTCCTCTAAAGCAGTCTTGTGCGACAGATTTATGTCACACAATGTGTCGTTTGATCTCTTGCCTGCTGCTTCCAAGAGTGCTGATTGTGGATCCAAGCAAGACAGAATCCCTGAGAACTTCATATTTTTCTCCATTGATCATGATGTTATCTATGGGTCCAGTTGTGAAGATTTTGGTCTTCTTAAACATGAGCTGTCAGCCATTTTTCATCAGCAAATGCTGCAGGTCCTCTTCACTTTCAGCAAGCAGCATGGTGTCATCTGCACATCAGAGGTGGTTAGTAAGCCTTCTTCCAATCCTGAAGCCACAGGATTCTGCACATAAGCCACCTTCTCAGATGATTTGCTCGGCGTACAGTTTGAATAAGTATAGTGAATACGTATATATTGTACACCTTCCCTGACTTTAAACCACACAGTATCCCCTTGTTCTGTGTGCGCAACTGCCTCTTGATCCATAGGAAAATTCCATATGATCATAATTGTGTTAGTCTGGGTACATTAGAGAAACAAATCCACAGAAACGCATATGCATAAGAGAGAGTTTTATATAAAGGCAAGTGCACATGAAGAAAACATCCCCACCCAGTGCTGCCCAAGTCCATAAGTCCAACAACCCATATGTCTGACACCAATCCACAAAGTCCTCCTCCATCTCACAAAACACACACAATGAGGCCAACTGCAGGAGGAAAGCCGAATCAGTGAATGTGTAAGCATCTCAGTGCTGGCAGGGGTCTCCACACGGCTGCTCCAGCACCTAGGGCTACATCGGGGTAGGTCCATGCGGCTTCTCCTTGGGAATGTCTTGCAGGAAGTGAGTCTTGCCAGCTGAAGCAGGGAACTGACTAAGGCAGCTGCACCCTGGTCTAATCATCACAAAGCAAAAGACCCGAGAACTAGAAAGGTGAGGCTCACTGAGCCATTTATCTTTCCACTCTTCAATTAACCCCACATGTGTTTATCGGCCAAGTTGGCATAATAAACTTTAACTAACTCAATAATGTTCTGGAATTTCCATTTTTCTCAAGGTTACCCATAGTTTGTTATTGCGTTAGTCTGGGTAGCCTAGAGAAACAAGTCCAGGGATACTCTCATATGTGTGTAACAGAGAGTTTTAGATCAAAGAGCAATTGCACATTAAGAAAACATCCCAGCCCAGTTCATAGCAATACCATAAATCTGATATCAGCCCACATGTCCAGTACCAGTCTGTAAATTCCTCTTCAGAATCACGCACCACATGCAATGACGCTGAATGCAATGACGCTGAAGGTCAGTGGGTGGAAAGTCTTGTGGATCCAGTAGTGGTGGAAGCATCTTAGCACTGGCATGGGTCTCCATGTGGCTCCTCCAGCTCCAAGGCTCTGGCTCCATGTGACTTGTCAACAGTAATGTCTCCCAGGGAGTGAGTGAGTGCCCCACCTACAATGAGCTATTTATGTCCTTAGCAGCTCCAAATGAGGTCATCAAGCTGAGACCTGATTGAAAGGCTAAACTCCACCCCTTCATTCTTATGTATGAAGTTGAAAACATTATTTAACTACCAGTTATGATCCACATAGTTGAAGGCCTTGACATAGTCAATGAAACACTAGTAAGCCTCTTTCTGGTATTCTTTGCCTTTAGCCAAGACTCATCTGACATTAGCAATGATATCCCTTGTTCCATATACTTTTATGTGTCTTGCCTAAAGCTCTAGCAACTCCCTGTCAATGTACTACTGTAATCATTATTGGATGATCTTCAGCAACATTTTACTAGTATGGAACTATGGGTTGTAATAATATCTGTAAGAGCTCCTAGTAAAATGTCTTTAAAATTTTCCTTTCGTGAGATATTGTTCTATAGTTGGAGCTTTCTGCTGGGTGTCCTTCCTTTGAAATGGTACAAAGCTGAATGGCTTCCAGTCAGTTGGCCAAATAGTCATAGAGGAGTGGGTGCTTCCGGCGCTTCATCAGCTCGTTGAAACATTTCAGTTTGTATTACAGTAAGTCCTAGAGCCCTGTTGTTGGCTAGTGTTTTCAGTGCAGCTTGAACTTCCTTCTTCAGCACCATTGGTTCTTGCTCATATATAACCTCCTGAAATGCCATGACAGTCCTCTTGATTGGGTTATTCCTGGCGTAGTAAATTTTATGATTTCTTAATTCAAAATGGCCAGTTCAATCCATTTAAACTTACTAATTCCTCGAGTATCAATCTTTATGCATTCCGTTTCATTTTTGAGGACTTCTAATTTTCCTAGATTCGTGCTTCAAGCATTCCAGTGTCTGGTCAGTAGCAGAGGTTTGCAGCTCCTGTGGCCTTGACCTGACTCATGTCTCCGTGAGCAACTCCACTCTGAAAAATCATTCCTCTCTGTCACAATCCACGTGTCCTCTCACCCAAGGGGCCACCTCCAGCATGGTCTCTGACAATGGTCTGCTTCCATTCATTAGGCCTGCGGTATCTGACCGTTTTTTGGAAGCTATGCATAAGGTGTGCGGTGGCGCTTTCTGTTGAAGTGGGCAGCTGAGCCCTTCTTCCTTGTCTACTCTTAGTCTGGAAGCTCCAGGGAAACCTGTTCCCTTTAGGTAACGCCGTTGGCATTTGAAATACCAGAGATATAGCTTCCAGCATTATGGCATCACACAAGCCACCACAGTCTGATACAATGACAAAGAGGACTCTTTATGGGAGTAGAAAGCCCAGTCTTTCTCTCGAGTCATGCCTAGTGGTTTTGAACTGCTGACCTTGCAGTTACAGTCCTAGGTGTGTAACTACGATGCCAAAAGTAGTCCATGTGAGTTGTCATTGTCCTGAAGAATGTCTCTCAAAATAAGAATTTTTCTGTCTTGCCAACATTTGATAGTGAAATGGAATTTTCCCCTGTATTAAAAAAAGCTCACTGCCATTGAGTTGATTCTGACTCATAGCAACCCTTACACGAGGGCAAAATGAAATGTATTGCTAAAAATAGTAGAAACCTTTACAAACAAACATATCAAAATAGTAAGCTATTATCTTTCAGCATCCCCTTCATCTAGGTCATTACATTTCTGGAGACAATGTTCTCTCTCTAATTCTGCCCTGACAGATTCTGCGCTCTTTGATTTACACGACATGAAATTAGTAGTTTGGCATCCTAGACAGAATCCAACCCTGTTTCTTCTGTTCGTTCTTAGGGTTTTGTGAACAGCATCACTCTGAAGGGAAAAAGGCAGGGCTGTGCGTTAGATGGGGCTGGTTTTCAGAGAAATGTCTTACAGGACAGCCCCTGCGCTGCTTGAAGAATGGGCAGGTCCATTGTCCTGAGAGGAAAATAAAAGTCCGTGGTGCTATTTTCCTAGGCATTTTCTCACCAGTGTCATGTTCAGTTTTCTTATGACTTCTTCCTACTATGCCCCCATTACCATCATGTGTCCTTTGATAAAATCTATCAAGATTAACCTTTGTGAATCCCAAAACACAGTTGCCATACTTTTTGAGATGACCTCTCTACTCTGAATTTAACAAGCCTATCAGATTCCCTCAGAAGCAATGGTCTTTGTTTGGGCCATTTTTGGAAGGCTCGTTAAGAGGCCGAGACAATTTGTATTACTGGGAGGATTGCCTGCAGCTATTCACTGATCACAGAGACTTGCTTAAAAATGCTTTGTTGGGAATATACCCGAGCCTGGATTAAATGAAACACTAGTATCAATATAGTTTTCCTTACCCTTACTCAATACCTTTGAGTCAAGTCTCACTCAGATGGAGTGTTCGTGGAGTATTAACCACCAGGTTAGCAGTTCAAACCCATCAGTTGCTCCCCAGGGGAAAGATGAGGCTTTCTGCTTCCATGAAGGATGTCAGCCACGAAGACCTAGGGGGGGCTGCTCTTCTCTACCTTCTAGGGCCATTATGAGATGACAATTTAGCCTAGAATGTGTGTGAGATTAGAGTCTTTCTACTAATTGTATGTTTTGAACATTACCAAAATGGTGGAGTAGGTTTCCTTATGTTTATCAGATATTTAGTTTGTCTTCTATAAAATACTGTTTGAATCTGTTCTCAGTTTATGATAGGAATGCTTTCTATGTTCTGGTTAGTACTCACCTGACAATTACCTGGATTGTAAATATTTCCCCCCACGGTATTGTTCTTTTTAGGCATAGTGTGTAACAAATTTGGGTGATCATATTCTAAATTTTAGTAATTTTTGATCAATATTAAATGACTTTTTATATCCAATAATATTTTTGCCAACATGCTTCCTTTGAAGTTATTAATATTGTTTTAACATTAAGATTGGGATTCCATTTTTCTGTTCTTTTCTCATTCTTTCACATTACCCTTTGGTGTACATTTGTTCTTGATGTGTATCTAGAAAGAAGGAGTTAATATCTAGCTCATGTGACTCCCGTGGAAATGACCACTGGCTGAATCCATCCTGTACCACTAACTCATGGGTTACACCAGGTCCAAACAAAAAAGAATCTGCCAGAGGAGCAGCGACAACCTCACTGTCAGCATTGGTTATGAACAGTGGATGACAGGCATGGGGTGCGGGAAGGGGAGGCGGGTGCAGATGCGTGAACAAATGGGCAAATGCTGCCTACCTGGTAACCTCGTGAAGGTCCGAGAATTGTGTTTTCATGCCCTGCCATTCATGTTTGTGTAAAACCGGATGAACTAGAAAAAATAAATCTAATGACATTCATATATGTATCAGCAAGGGCTTTATATCACTAACTAATTATGTATAAAGAAAGTACCCCAGCCCAGTCCATCTCAAGACCCTAAATCCACTATTGGTCCACAAGTCCCTCTTCAGACTCACATAGCCACAGGTAATCACACAGCCTGCAGGACTACCCCAGGCTGGCGTGTGCACGGTCCTGTGGATCCACAACCGGTGGAAATCTGGCAGGGTTCTTCCAGCTTCAGGGTCAGTGGCTGAGAGCCCCAGTAAGTAAGAAGGCAGAGGGAGAGGGCCATACCCCCAAGGACACAGTATCAGGCTGTGACCTGATTTATAGTTTTGACTCTACCCCTAGCCAGGAGTGTGAACTTGACATGAAATGATCTGCCACAAAGTGAAGAGTATTGTAGGACACATTTAGGAAAATTGAGGATGAATAATAAGTACAGATTTGGGAACATGTGTAGTCCTTGCTGTAAAGAGAAAAGAAAATATCATGCTGGAGAATAATAAAAATAGTAGTCACTTATTTTTGTGCCTATTCCATGTATATACATTTAAATGGGTCATTCAATCAACAATTTAGTTACTAAGTTCTCAGTATCTAACGAAGGGCCTTTAATACTTAAGGAATCCCTGTGGCACGTGATTTAAGTGATTGATTGCTAATGGAAGGGTTGGCAGCTTGAATCCAACAGGTTATTTTATGGGAGAAATATCTGAAAGACTGCTTTTACAAAGATTTCATCCAAGAAAATCGTATGAGAGAGATGTACCCTGACACATGAGTTAAGATGCGTCAAAATAAACTTAGCAATACATAGCAAAAATGACCACGTGTTTGCCTGTATAATAGATGCTCAAGGAAAAGCAGGAAGCCAAACAAAATGGAGAATGAAGAAACAAAAAAGTGTTGATTTCTGTGATCCAAGATCATCAAGCAATGCTCTTATGAAACATCTCTTGAATACACAGTTGACATGGGACATTCTTTCACAATTTTCTTATCTCTCTGACAAAAAATGTGTTTGACTATTCAACACCACCTTTAATGTTTGGCCATGGAGCTAAAATTATCTATTTTTTTCCCTCACAAGTTATATGGGATATTATTCCCAGATTCTGACAGAGCTGGCAGACATGCAAATGCATGAGTGTTTTAAATTGCCTTAACATTGTATGCATTATGCACATAAAAGGAATAAACTTAGAGTTGTTTTTTTTTTATCAAGAATGAGGTAAGGTCTCATTATTATAGGACCTTTAATTCAGGCTACTTCTTCCTACTCTGCTCCATTTCACATCCTGTACTACACTTCTCATCAAAAGAAGCACATCTTTCACTAATCCATTTTAGACAGGCATGCTGCCTGTCTTACTGGCATGATACCTGTCATTACCCAGAAGTCCCCATAGGTATATGTTAATTTTTAGGATATTGTTTCCTCAATAAGTTCAGCTAGTTTCATTTGAAGAATAGCCCATACTTACTAAATATTGTGGAATGATGTTTGAGAAAACAAACCTGCTGTATTTAATGGTTTGGGTTTGCAATGGGAAACTCTTCTGTCAGTCAACTTTTATTGAGTACTTTCTATGTATCAGCATTTTGCTGATCTAATCTGGCTGGTTTAAGGATAGGCCTGGGGGAATCGAAGTGCCATGAAGTTGATCCCACCTTATAGTTACCCTATAAAACGGAGGAGAGTTGCTCCTTTAGGGTTTCCAAGACTGGCACTCTTTAGAGGAGCAGACAGCTTCATCTTCCCCGGGACAGCAGCTGGTGAGAGTAAACCACCAAGCTGCCCAATGCTTAACCCACAATGCCACCAGGGCTTAGGGTTCAGAGAAGTCAGGATTATATGAGAATATACCATTTTTAATTTCAATTTGGTAGTTGAGTCTATTTTATCAGGAAGAAAAATGTCACAAACTGTAATTTGGTGAATCATCTTTCACAAAGATGAAAGATAGCTTTTCAGTGATATACCGAGAAACTGATAGCTTTAAACTTCTCTATATCAAAGAGAAACAATCTCTGTCTCGAACATTTGAATATGGCTCTCTCCTAATTGGCTTCTAAAATGGCTATTGCAACAACACAAGTTCAGATAACATGGAATTTTTATTTCCTCACTTATTTTCAGTTTTGCACATTTAGAACATGGGGAAGCCCTGGGGACAGAGTGTGGGATACCGTTGCACTGCTAACTGTAATGCAAGGGCAGCAGTTTGGAATCACAAGCTGCTCCTTGGGAGAAAGATAAGGTTTTCTATCACTATAAAGATATGACAAAATAATAATAATTTATAAATTATCAAGGGTTCACGAGGGAGGGGCAGTGGGGAAGGAGAGGGAAAACGAGGAGCTGATATCAAGGGCTCAAGTAGAAAGCAAATGTTTTGAAAATTATGATGGCAACAAGTGTATAAATGTGCTTGACACAATGGATGGATATATGGATTGTGGCAAGATTTGTATGAGCCCCCAATAAAATGATTTTTTTTTAATTAAGAAAAAAAAGATTTACAGTCTTGAAAATCCATCCAGGTAGTTCTTCTCTGTGCAATAGTCATTAAGAGTTGGAACCGATTCATTGGCAGCGAGTTTATTTCCTTATATTTTTCGTGGGATGGGGAGAGGAGGACACATTTAAAATTACCTCTATCCCCTCTTCTCATTCTGTATGTAAGTAAGAATTAAATGGCATTTAAGGATCAGTCGGGGTCCCACAGGAACCTGGTGAATGGGCTGAATAACAGCCAGTAAAGAGGGATTGTCACCTTGAGTAAGAAATGCAAGGCCAGAGCACAGAGGCAGAGAAAAAGGGAGCCAAGAAGAATACATGCGCAGGCTCTGCTCTCCTCTCACCCTCTCATGTGTTCCTGCTGCTAGCCCTGGGCAAACCAACAGAAATCCCATTGATGAATCAAAGGCCAGCCTCACAGGGCAAAGACCCAAATAGAGGATAGCAGGTGGGGATCTGAGCATAATAAGCAACCTAGCATAAAAAATACACCTTGCACGGTATTGCTTGGTACTTCTCTTCTAATGTTTTACATTGCCCTAGATTTTCCCCACCCTTTTCTTGGTCATTCTATTGTGCTGATAACCAGTAAGGGATCTATAATAGAATAAAACAATATTGAGCTGTATGGTAAAGGTGATCAAGTCATTTAATCCAGTTCAACAAATGTTGTTCTTCGATGGAAACTCCAGAAAATGAATACTTATTTCCCACTGGCAATTTAAGTTAAGCAGTTTCAAGTTCATCACCTTGTCTTTTTATAATGAAAGAATTTTTAAGGTGTGTAATTTTCAGAGGGAAGCTGAATCATAATTGTCCATACAGCCCATCCACTGGGATATATATCTTTGTGCCTCTTCATCATGTTATGTCAAATTGTATTTCCTAAGGTGCCCAATAGGTTGTCATATATAGCCAAGGAAATCCAATAAAAGTACAATACAAAGTAAATTTAATACATTGGCTCTCTATTTACACTGAAGAATTTTGATTACTATAGGAATTAAACAACAATGCTTTAGTGTCATAAAAATAAGGTGCCCAGTGCATATAGATGCTCCCAACGTATTTGTTTATTTTTCCTGTGCAGCATGGCAGTAGGAATATCAGCTGCAGGTTTCCCCCAAGGTCCCGAGGATGATTGAATGTGGCAGATTGCTCTCTGGGTGGAGACTTGATCCTTCAATTAAAAAGGAAAAGAGAGCACAGCTTTCACATTGTGGAATAATGCCTTATTGCTGTTACTCTTTACTAAAAATGGAATCAACGCAATCTGAAAAAGATTGTGCATGGGAAATTCTACCTGACAAACTGATTGGAGGTGTTTCATAAAACTTACACAAGGTTTGCTCAAAACTGTCAAGGAGTTTCCCTAAGTGATTCATTAAATTCTATAATCCAGCCCTCCTATTAAAATGGAGCATTTCCAGGAATCAAAATAGAACCTATTTTTGACTGCTTAAAAATAAATGATTATTTCAAAATTTAAAAAAAAACGTTTAAGAAACTCCATTTTTCTACAGTTAGAGAAAAATCACATCAGAGATATTTTAAAATTTTGAATAATGTTACACATTATAAGACATTGGACAAGTAACTGTACCTAAAAATCAAACTTTTTTAAAATAACACAACTGGATGGAATCCTATATAATGAGAATTTCTAGAAAAAGTAGGCATCAAACTAATATAGCAAACCTAACCATACAATTTTGAGCCATTAAAACTATTTTTTATTCTTCAACACTACAAATTAGCTGTCTGATTTTGAGTAATTAAGTTGCTTAATATTGGTAAATCTGAATATCCACATCTTCTGTAATCTGAAATAACAATACTTGTTTCATTAGTTAGTTAAGATAATTAAATTAAAACACTTTTCCCATTGCTTTGCACATAGTTATAAATTGTAATTATTTGTACTATTATGATTTATAGTAGTAGTAATATAAAATCAAATATTTCTTTCTATGAATGTAGGAATACTAGCATTTACACATATATGTTTGAAAACATACACTATTAAAATTTATTTCTGTAGCCTCATCTCTTAATGTGAAAGGCAACATACAAAGAGTGCATATAAAAGGTCTACAATTAAATTGGTTTCCACACCATCCATTCTAATTATAATTGATGTGCTCAAAATGGAACAAAATACTCTTTCAATAATGTGCTGTTGGCTTCATAGCACTATTATAAGTACACAAATAGAACTAACCTTTTATAAGCATTTTTTTCTGCTCTTATTGACGGTATCAAGAATCAAGACATGCCTTGATTCATGTCTACATACAAACTCTTTCAAAGTTGGACCACAAGAAAGAATGTTAGCAAAACCTTCCTTTAGCTCCTAATATATCCTTTCCTTTTCAAGAGACTCCAGAATCCTTGTCGCTTGTGAGTCCAGCACACATGTCCTTTCTAATATTTCCATTTCCATATTAACATATTTTAGCCATGCAAAACAGAGACTGCTTCATGTGGTATCTCTCTTTGAAACATTTATATATTAATGGCCTGACCAAATTCTAAGTAAAAGGACTAAATCTTTTTCTTTTTAATCATTTTATTGGGGGCCCATACCACTCTTACCACATTCCATACATCCATCCGTTGTGTCAAGCACATTTGTACATTTGTTGCCATCATCATTCCAAAAACATTTGTTTCTACTTGAGCCCTTGGTATCAGCTCCTCATTTTTCCTCCTCCCTCCCTGCTCCCCACTCCCTCATGAACCCTTGATAATTTATAAATTATGATTATTTTGTTATATCTTACACTGTCCAATGTCTCCCTTCACCCACTTTTCTGTTGTCCATCCCCCAGCAAGGAGGTTATATGATCCTTGTAGTCGGTTCCCCCTTTCTACCCCACCTTCCCTCCACCCTCCTGGTATCACCACTCTCACCACTGGTCCTGAAGGGATCATCTGTCCTGGATTCCCTGTGTTTCCAGTTCCTATCTGTACCAGTGTACATCCTCTGGTCTAGCCAGATTTGTAAGGTAGAATTGGGATCATGATAGTGGGGGGGGAGGAACTAGAGGAAAGTTTTGTGTTTCATCATTGCTACCCTGTACCCTGACTGGCTTGTCTCTTCCCTGTGACCCTTCTGAAAGTGGGTATCCAGTTGCCTACATCAAAGAACAAAAAAGCATATTAGTGTGTGCCCACCTTCCTGATATGATCACTGAAGACAAATGTGTGCATAAGTAAATGTGGCAAAGAAAGCTGATGGTGCCCGGCTATCAAAAGATATAGATCTGGGGTTTTAAAGGCTTGAATATAAACAAGCGGCCATCTAGCTCAGAAGCAACAAAGCCCACATGGAAGAAGCACACCAGGCTGTGTGACCACTGGGTGTCAAAGGGATCAGGTATCAGGCATAAAAGGACTAAATTGTGAAGTGTGTGCTTTACACCTTTAGTAGACCATGAAGGAGATGTCTTTCCACTGTTTTTGAAATCACCCCACTTTACTAAACTCAGTCCTCACTCATTTCACAATATGACGTTCCAAAGTTCATGTTGTTGTATGGAAATTGGCAATCTGTGAACACAGAGGATGACTACATCAGATCACAAATTGGAGGATGACTCCATCATTTCATAACTGTCAACCCTCTGAGAACCATGGTCCCCACCAAGGCAACACATAGCTTCAACCACAGCAGCAGTGTTATGCTTATCCTGCAACTTGGTGTTCCTTACTATCAGATGCACATCTTCAATGTACATAATAACACTATGAATATATGCCAAAGGTCAGATAGTGAGATAGTTGATAGGTAAGGAGTAGGTAAATATGATTATAAGATGTGGTAGGTACAGATAAGAGCTGGAAACAGGGAATCCAGGACCGATAAACCCCTTAGGACCAAAAATGAGAGTAGCTATACCAGGAGGTAAGGGAAAGGTGGGGGGAGAAAGGGATAGTGGATCACAATGATCTACATATAACCCCCTCCCTGGGGGACAGACAATAGAAAAGTGGGTAAAGGGAGACAGTAAGACATGAAAAAATAATAAAAGTTTATAAATTATCAAGGGTTCATGAGGAAAGGAGGATGGGGGAGGGAGGGAAAAATGAGGAGCTGATACCAAGGACTCAAGTAGAAAGAACATGCTTTGAAAATGATGATGGCAGCAGATGTACTAATGTACTTGACACAATGGATTGATGGATGGATTGTGATACGAGCTGTATAAGCCCCCAATAAAATAATTTTTAAAAAAAAGATGTGCTAGAAATGTGAGTTGGTGTGTATTGAATGCATGCATATGCATATACTTCTTAGATAGACTTATGCGGCCATTTTATTATTGTCTCTGTCATCATTAAAGGAGCACTGGCAGCATAGTGGTTACAAGTTGGGCTGCTAGCTGCAAGATCAGTATTTCAAAATCAGCAGCCATTCCAAAAGAGACAGACAAAGCTTTTGATTCCTGTAAAAGGTTACACTCTTGGAAACCCACAGGGGCAATTCTACCCTGTTGGATTGTAGCGCTATGAACCAGCATCCCCTGGATGACAGTGAAAGTGTCAGTAAAAGGAATCATGGTGGTCCAGTGACTCACATGCTTAGCTGCTCCCCCAATGGTTGATGGGTTGAATCCACCAGGTGCTATATGAGAGAAAGAGGTGGCAGTGTGCTTCCCTAAAGAATTGTAGCCTTGGTAGCCTTATGGTTCATCTTTTCTGTCCTATGTTTACAATAAAAATTGACTCAATGGGAATGGATTTTATAATCAGGAAAAATTAATTGATTCAATCGTTTTTAAATACCCATTTACTCTGTTACTGTCACCCTGCTAAATTTTGATACAAGAATAGTGAATAGGGTGCATACAATCCCCATCCTCATGTAACTCACAGTCTAATAGGGAAACTAAAAGTTTACTTAGATAAATATAGACATATATCTAAGTTTACTTAGATAAATATAGACATTCATGACGTGATGGTAAGAATTAATAAAAGTTAAAAATGCCAATATCTATATTTTAGGTAGTATCTTTTAAAATACATGCTCTAATAAGTTCAGAATGCTGTGATCAAATATTATGATTGATAAGGAGGGAGATGTTTTGCATAGTCAAATATTGAGGCTGATTTTAGCAAGTGCAAAAAATATGTATTCTTGCCCGTAAGACCTGAATGTCTGAAAAGGAAAGGAGAGAGACTCATGACAGTTGAGATATTCTCAAAAGTGTAATTCTAATTATACAGTCATAATCCACACAATACAAGCCACACATTAATGGTAGGTAATACTTTATGCTATTTCTTCATGATGGCCAGTGGTGTTACAAAAAAGTAAAAGCCACATAAAAGAGTTCTTATCTAACATGGATCAAAACATAGTTTTTTTCACATGAAGAGGTATAAATATATAGCCTTACACTGTAGCCTTCAAAGAACACCTTTCCAAAGAAAGAGTAATCAAAGGGCCCAATTAGAGAAGCCCAAAGTTGGAGTAAATTGTCATTTTTGAAGGGAAATGAAGCAAAAGATTAAAATCATGTAAGGCATATTTCAAGAAGCAGATCCATAGATGTAAATCAAATGATAATTTCTCAGTATTTGAAGGCTGAACTTGGCAGACTAAGGCAATTAATAGCAAGCAGCATTGTTTGTAATAGCAAAATCACAGAAACTTAAATGTCCGTCAATAAGAAATGGATCACTCAGAATGTAGTTCCATCCAGTGGAATTCTGTCTCCATTAGAAGGAATTCGATGTGCATATGAAACAGATCCTGATACAAGGAATAAATACACCATCAAAGATCCCCTGGAACAGGATCAGGCTGAGTGACAGAGTCGATAACCCGAACCAGAAAAGCCACCGGAGGAAGGATCGTCCAACATCACAGAGCTACTTCCTTAGCCACCTGAGTTAAAGATGAACTCCATCAATTACCCTTGAGCCAACTCGACTCATGACAGCTGTATGTGTGTCACTGTAGAACTGCCTCTCCAATGGGTTTTCAGTGGCTGATTTTTTTGTATATAGATCATGAGGCCGTTCTTCAGAAATGCTTCCGTGTAGACTCACACTTCCAACCTTTCAGTGAGCTATGGAGCTAACTGTTTGTGGCACCCAGGGCCTCCATTAAGGATTTGGTGTTAGGGTTAGGTGCCATCGAGTCATTTCTCAGTCATAGCAACTTTTTGAACAGTGGAACAAAACACTTCCAGGTTCTGTAGCATCTCTCCAGTTGAGTTCAGAGTTACGGCTACTGTGTCAATCCCTCTCACTGAGGGTTTCCTTCTTTGTGTTGATCCTCTACTAAACATATGTCTTTCTCCAGGAGCTGGTCCATTTTTATGACATGTTCTAAGTACATGAGGCAAAATGTCATCATCACTGATTCTAAGGAGCATTCTGGCTCTACTGTTACAAATGCAGACTCATCTGTACTTCTGGAAATCCATAGTATATTTCAATTCTTCATCAACACCATAAATCAAAGCTATCAATTCTTCTTCAGTCTTACTTTATTCTTTTAAAGCTTTTTCATAGCTATGGGGTGAGGTACTGGAAAATATAAAGGCTTAGTTGAGGCACACCTTAGTCTTCACAGTGGTATCTTTGTTTTGTTTTGTTTGTAATACTTTAAAGAGATCTTTGGCACACAGGTTTTCCCATTGCAGTACGTCACTTGGTTCTCTGATGACTTCTCCCATAGGTGTTGGTTGTGTAGCCAAGTAAAATGAAATCTTTGACAATCTCAGGTTTTTCTGTGTTTATGATAAAGTTGCTCATTGGTCCAGCTAAGATAATTTCTAGAAAGTAGGAGGACTAGAAACACTTGCTGATGAAGGTCGAGGATTGCAGTCTTCAGTATGGATTACAACTTAATGTAAAGAAGAACAAAATCTTCACACTTGACTGATAGTCAAGTAACATCATGATACATGGAGAAGAGATTGAAGTTGTCAAGTATTTTGTCTTGCTTGGATCCACAATCAATGCTCATCATGGCAGCTGTCAAGAGATCAAAAGATGGGTTGCATTAGGTATATCTGCTGCACAAGACTTTTTAGAGTTTTGAAAAGCAAGGATATTACTTGGAGGACTAACATGTGCCTGACTCAAACCATGGTATTCTCAATTGCCTCATATGCATATGATAGTTGGACCACTAAAAGGACATACTGATCTATCTTGCAATCCTTGCCTCTAAGGATCACTCTGGTCATACATCTTCCACGATAGATCAGTATGTCCTTTTAGCAGTCTATAGTACTTTCAATATTATTCTTCAGTCTTCCTTACTCAATGTCCAACTATCATATGTATATGAGACAATTGAGAATACTGTGATTTGAGTCAGACACATGTTATGACCAGAGTGACCCTTAGAGGCAAGGATTGCAAGAATTTGTCTTACATACCTTGGACATATTTTCAGAGAGGCCAGAATCGGGAGAAGGGCATCATGCCTGTCAAAGTGGAGGGGCCGTGACAAATAGAGAAGCCCTTAACACAGTGCTTCTCAACCTGTGGGTCACGATCCCTTTGGGGGTTGAATGACCCTTTCCCAGGGGTCGCCTAAGACCATCAGAAAACATATTTCTGATGGTGTTAGGAACCAAGACACTGCTTCTCTATGGGTCCTTTCATATGCAGATATGCCCACATATGAGTACCTAACATGATGACATCATCGCGCCAACCCCGTGACATACACCCTGTACAAATACAGGTGTATGTGACAGGGTTGGAGCCAAAATGTACTTATGCGGATCAGTCACACATACGTAGAGCAGCTCCTGTGTATAGAGCAGCTACTGTGTAGAAAGCAGCTGCTGTATTGAAAGCAGCTATTGTGTTGAAAGCAGAAGTATTGGAGATAAAACGACACTTTGTGAATTATAATTACTGGGTAAATGTAAAATCATCAACTACAGCAAAAAATATATATGTATATATCTGTACCATGGGAGCTTGAATCTGGATGCTGATCGGTCTTTTTATATACATCTGTGGTTGATGTAAATACTGCCCCCTTGTGATAGTAACAGGTATGTTAAAATACCCAACAGAATGGTAAATCATAGGAAACTTTAATTAACTGTATTGATTGAACTATGCCATGTATCATCTTGTGTATTATCAAAGCTATTGTTATACATTATTTTCTCATCATTTTATTGGGGGCTCGTACAACTCATCACAATCCATATATCGATTGAATCAGGCATGTTTGTACATATGTTGCCTTCATTCTTTTCTAGACATTTCCTGTCCTTGAGCCCTTGGTATCAGCTCCTCTTTTTTTCTTTTGCCCCCTCCTTCCCCCACTACCCTCAAACCCTCCTGATAGACTGTACATTGTTATTTTCATCTCTCACACTGACCGCTGCTGCCCTTCCCTCATGTTTTCTGTTGTCCCCCCCCATGTAGAGGGGTGTATGGTTATGTGTCCATCATTGCGATCAGTTCCCGACTTCTCCCTTCCTCTCCCCTTATTCCCCCTACCCTTCTAGTATCACTATTCCCACTCCTGTTCCTGGATTCTGTGTGTCGTGAGTTTGTGGCAAGTACCACAAACAAAACGTAGCAGCCATTGAAGCATCATATTTGGTGGTACTCAGAATCACCCGAGCTATGAAACCTCACACTATTGCTGAGGATTTACTATTGCTAGTGGCCAAAGACATTGTTGAGTTATGATTGAAGATGAATTGTTATGAAATTGAGTGCAATTTCCTTATCTAATGACACTGTCCACAGAAGAATAGATGACATGTCTGCTGATATTCTAGATCAGGTAATCCAGGAAATTAAATCTGCTCCATTTCCAATAATTAGCATCCAGATTGATGAATCAACAGACATTGCAAACTGTTCACAGTTACTTGTTTGCATGAGGTATATTAATGATTGGGACTTAAAGATGAGTTTCTTTTTTGTAACCCTCTTGAAATGACAACTATTGCACATGATGTGTTTGACACAGTTGGTTCACTTCTGAAAGAGCATAAGATCGCTTGGAAAAAGGTTTGTGGTGCTTGCACAGATGGTGCTCCAGCTATGCTAGCATGTCGATCTGGATTTCAACATTTGGTACTGACTGAGTCACCAAAAGTCATTGGAATTCTCTGTATGATTCATCAGCAAATATTAGCAATGAAGACGCTGCCACAAGAGTTACAAGAAGGAATGAAAAGCATCATATGTTCTGTCCGTTTTGTAAAGGTGAGCAAGACCACAGTTCGAAGCACTTTTCAGCAATAAAAGTGAACTACAGAAAATAGCTTTCTTGGTTGCCATCTTTGCCATCTTGAATAAGTTAAATTTATCACTGCAAGGACCAAATACAACATGCCTCGATTTGTCTGAAAAGCTCTGATCATTCCAAATGAAACTTCAGCTTTGGCAAAAAAAAAAAAAATGGATGAAAATAAATTTTACATATTGCCTACCTTATCTGCTGTCTTAGAGGATCATGACATCGAACCAGACAAAAGGATTACGATGATAATTTCTGTGACAGAACACGTGCACATGCTTGCAGATGGAATTTCATCGTACTTTCCAAATCTAGCTGACACCCCATTAGCACTTGTCAGAAGCCCATTCACAGTCAAAGTTGAAGATGTTCCTGAGACAACACAAGGGGAGTTCATTGAACTTATTAACAGCGATGTAGCGAGAACTGATTTCTCTACTATGTCAGTTACAAAATTCTGGGTCAAGTGTTTGCAGCCAGATCCTGTTCTGTCTGAGACTGTGTTGTGCCTTCTTCTTCTAGTTCCAACAACATGTCTTTGTGAAACAGGGTTTTCCAGCTTGTTGGTTATCAAATCTAAATATAGAAGTAGACTTGTTGTGGAAGATGATCTTCGTTGTGCTCTTGCAAAGACTGCCCTGAGAATTTCTGATCTGGTGAGAAAGAAGCTATCTCAACCTTCACACTGACCTTGGATTTTTGCACTTACTGTCGCAAAATGTAGCAATGTAATTTACTGTTGTTCTATTAAGACTGTTACCCATGCTACACCATGCTTCAAGACAAAATTTCATTTATCTGTAATTAGAAATAAATATTTCACAATATATAATTACATATTGTTTTTGTGATTAATCAATATGTTTAATGATATTCAATTTGTAACAGTGAAAATACATCCTGCATATCAGACATTTACATTAAGTTTCGTACAGTAGCAAAATTACAGTTATGAAGTAGCAACAAAAATAATTTTATGGCTGGGGGTCACCACAATATGCGGAACTGTATGAAAGGGTCACGGCATTAGGAAGGTTGGGAACCACTGCCTTACCAAGATGGATTGACACAGCAGCTGCAACAATGGGCTCAGACATAGCAACAATTGAGAGGTTGATGCAGGATCATGCAGTGTTTCTTTCTGTTTGCATAGGGTTCCTTTGGGTAAAAGCGGACTTGATAGCACCTCACAACAAAGAGTGACCATCTTGGAAACTCACAGGGACAGTTTTACCCTACAGGGTCTCTATGCGTTGATATAGACCCACTGGCAATGAATCTGTGTTTATTGGACCTACTCCCAGATATACACTCTAGGAAACTTGTAAGTGGACATTTCAGGATATACGAACATGTGTTTATAGCCAAAGTGATATAATAACCTAAATGTGAAGCCATCCAAAATTCCATGTACCATAAATACGTTATGCCACAATGGAGCAGAGAACATGGGTGAAGTATAGCCACTCTCAGCAACATGAGTAGAACTAATGAATATTACAAGGAACAAAGAAGATGCTTACTCCAAATATACATTATTGCATTAGCAAAGTAGTACATTGTACAAAATTGTGTGTATGTATATGT
The DNA here is from genome assembly GCF_000313985.2 of Echinops telfairi. NCBI lineage: Eukaryota > Metazoa > Chordata > Mammalia > Afrosoricida > Tenrecidae > Echinops > Echinops telfairi. Next base: position 63,366,042 of record NW_022111324.1, on the reverse strand, counting down.
ATATACATATATATGTATATGTATATATATACATATACACACACACATATAATTGCACTGGGCAGAGTGTCTCTTTCGTAGCATGGATTTTTCCCCCTAGGTGAGCATCAAGCAACTCACTCAGAGTTAGTGCAGCCAGTGGTGATGCCTGGGAAGGTTCTCGTTGGTCATGGTGAATTTTTTCGTAAAAGCAGTTTTGCTTGAACCTCATTTTTTGGTGATTGCTGATTGAGAACAGTATGTGACTGTGGAATTTTGTTTCCTACTCGGGAAAAATGCAGCAGAAACAGCTGTGATGTTGAAAACGGCGTACAAGGATAGTGGAATGGAAAAACTCAATTGTACAAGTGGTTTCCTCATTTCAAAAAAGATGAAATGTCAATTGATGATAAACCTCATTCTGGACATTCATCAACTACCCAAAGGGATGATAATGTTGGCCCTTAGTACATTTGGAGTTCATTTCACCAGTTCAGATTGTTAATCATGTTTTCTATTTAGAGGTTCTGAAAGGATTGTGTAACAGTGTGCAACAAAAGAGGCATGATTTGTGGCAGACGGGAAACTGGTTTTGCCACCAGGACAGCTCACCTGCTCACACAGCCATGTCGGTGCACCAGTTCCTGGCCAAAAACAGCATGCCTCTCTTGCCCCACATCCCTCACTCACGTGAGCGTGCTCCGTGTGACTTCCTTTTGTTTCTGTGAGGGAAGAGAGTCATGAAAGGACAGCGATTGGACAACATCGCAGAGGTGAAGAAAAAAATACATGAGGGAAGTCCTGTGAGCCATCCAAACAGTAGAGTTTGAAAAATGTTTCCAGGAATAGAATCACATATTTGACAAACATATGATGTGTAATGGAGAGTACTTTGAAGGTGATAAGGTTGTTTTGTAAAAAAAAAAATTAAATATATAACATTTAAAAATCAATCCGTGTTTTTTGGATACCCCTCATATACTTTTATATATCTTTGGGATGTATAGAAAAGCAACATGGTTTTTAAGAGGTCAGAATATTCCTCTGTCAAGGCAGAGAGGAAATAGCCATAAAGAAATGACAAATGAAAGAATGTTGCCTATAATCTTTAACAACTACAAAAAATAACCTGTGGTTGTTATGTGCTTTTTGTTCTATAATTTGCCACTAAAATACAATCCATGTCTCAAGCACTTTTATGTTATGTTTTTGTAAATATACAAAAGAGACTAGATATGGAAATAGACACTAGACATGCAGGAAGACATGGCCGTCCAAGTACTCTTCTTTCTCTCCGGTAGTTTACCTCCTCCCCTGCCCCTACCTCCATGTTCTTCCATACTCCAGCCTATTGACTATTGGCTCTATGTTTTCTCACGATGACGTTCATCATGCCTTCTGTCAGTTCAGAAAATGGCAATGCCTCTCCTTGAAGCATCAAATGGCAGGCTCTTGGAGTGGTATTCAAGGTCCCCACCTCCTTCCACATGTTTTCTGTTCCCTTTAATCAACTACAGTAAAAACAGTCACACGTATCAGTCTATTCTGGAATACCGCTGCCTTACCTTGAATTCTCTTGCTTTCATACATTGGTAACTGTATCTTCCTCGGCAAAGCCAAAGCTTTTCTCATTTCACCGTTTCTGTGAGATACAGGCACATTTCGGCTGCTCTGAAAGCGTCAGCACTCACTTTAACCAGAGTGATGGCTGCCCCACTAGGAGCTCCGGCAACTACTGGCCGCACTATTTATTTGGCATAAAGTTTTTGTGGTGTTGCCATTTTAATTTAACTCTTGGATTGATATTTAATTTTAACCTTTTTAACTTTCACCTTTTTCTTCCCTCGGTAAAGGTCAATATTGATTCTAATTCTTCTTAGTGTTCCCCAAAGCCCCCCAAATTGATTTTCAATAAACATTTGCTAAATTTTTAATGAAGCCTATTGTGATTGATTTTTGAGGCTGGCGCTTGTCTATCAGTTCTTCTTTCTAGTGGATGTCCTAAATATTTTAGGAGAGAATATCAGGGCAGAAGCAGATCCCAGGAGAAGTGCTGTCAGAGAGACTCCACACTGGTTCCACACCTGGAATTCGATTGGCATGACCTTAGGAAATCACTTAAACTCTTTAAGACACCATCTCTTCGCTTTTAGGGCAACTAATCAAAATTTTACCTTCAGGAGTTGTTGATATTACAGTAAATAATTTATATAAGCATGCAGCTTAGTGCCTAATTCAACATAAGTGGTTAATAACTTAAAATAAAATATTGAAAATTTCTAAAAGACTTACCAGGCATGTCAAATAATTAACATTTTACTTTCCTTAAAGCTGTTCGTATATGTCATGAAGTCTAATCAAAGAAAGAAAACATGTCCTTACGTTCCTATTTAAAGCATTTATTCGAATATATACATTAAAGTTTGGTATTACATTTTAGAATAATAAAAGTTGTTCTAGTAGACACTTAAGACTAATTACTTATTAAATTTGTGTTTTTTAAGTGGAGTTGTATTATATGTTACATTATCGAGAGTCAGCTAACAGTTTTTCTCAGGCAAGAGATGATTGCAGCATGGAGTAGATGGCCTTGGAAATAAATCTGGGTAGAGATCAGCTTTATAAGCCATGCAGGACTTGGATATGGATTTGGAATTGTATATGAAATAGAGGAGATTGTCAAGAATGACACAAAGAGCCAACTAGAGTTACCTAATATCCACTGGTCCTCAAAGTCTTTGCTTGTGAACACTTTTAAAAGGCCTGTGCAGCATTTTACAGTAGGAAACACATCATTTGATCTCTTGGCTGCTGCTTCTATGAGCATTAATTGTGAATCCAGGCAAGATAAAAATCCTTGACAACTTCAGTATCTTCTCCTTCATCATGATGCTACTTACTGGTCCAGTTGTGGGGATTTTGGTGAAAATTAGCCAACGAAAAATCTATGGCTCACAGCATGATATTGTCTGATGTAGTGCTGGGAAATGAATCCCCTGGGCTCATAGACACCGTGCACAAACCACAGCAAGAGACTCAACTATAAGAATGAGCACAAAGATAGCCAAGGTCCAGGCAATATTATACTCTCTTATATGAGAGGGTACCCCCCCCCCAAGTCAGAACTGTGCAGAGCAGAGCTTTCAAAGTACACAATGTTCCCAGTAGGCAAGCGTCCAGCAACTCACTCTGAGTTAGTGCACCCAGGGGCATTGCCTGGGAAGGTTCTCTCTGGTCACAGTGCATTTTTTCATAAAAACAGTTTTGCTTCAACTACACTTTTTGTGATGGCCAATTTAAGAGAACAGTGTGCTGGTGTGAAATTTTGTTTCCTGATCAGGAAAAATGGTGCAGAAACTATTGTGTTGTTGAACACAGCTTACAAAGACAGCGCTGTGGGAAGAACTCAAGTGTACAAGTGGTTTTTGCTTTCCAAAGAAGGTGAAAAGTCATTTGATGACAAACTTGGTTCTGGACATCTGTCAACAGCCCAAACCAACAAAAATGTCGACTAGTCGTGCATTTTGCTATCATTCCAGCAGATCAGACTGTTAAACACGATTTCTATTTAGAGGCTCTGAAAAGATAGTGTAACAGTGTGTGACCAAATGAAAGGCCTGATTTGTGGCAAACGGGGGTCTGTTTTGCCACCACGACAATACATCTGTTCAAGCAGCCATCTCAGTGCACCAGTTCTTGGCAAGAAACAGCCTGGCTCTCTTGTCCCATGCACCTTACTCACCTGATGTTGCTAGTGTAACTTCTTTTTGTTTCTGCAAATACAGAGGGACATGACAGGACAGTGATTTGACAATGTAGAAGAGGTGAAGAAAAAGATGAGGGAGGTGCTGTCAGCTATGCAAACAGATGAGTTGGAAAAATGTTTCCAAGAATGGAATTGCAGAATTGACAAATGTATTTTTTTGACAAATGTATTCAGTGTAATGGAGAGTACTTTGAGTGTGACAAGGTTTTTGTTTGTTTGTTTGTTTTTAGTTAAATACATAGCTCTGGGGGGGAATCCGTATTTTTTGGGGGGTGTCCCCTTATATATAAGGTCAGCACAAGTTGGAACTGACTCAACTGCAGCTAAAAATCACAACTGTAGCATCTTATGCTATGCTTTTCTCAATAACAGTCTTTTTGTCATTTTTTTTTCCTATCTACCACTCCAGACACTACAACTATTTAGTTTCTCAGCATAGAATGCTAGGGGTTTATTTACCTTAGTCAGGTATAGAAAACAAAAAAGTTGCTTTTAAGAGAAAGTTGCTAGGGAGGGATTGGAGAAATTGGGAAATAGACACAAGAGTATCCTACGGCGTCATGTTCGTGGTAAGTGTTGGGCAAGTCTCCATGCCTCATCCATCCGTCTCTGATGGTATTACTCTATGGAAGAAAATAGTCCATAGTGCTATGCTGGATAGTTCATTTATATTCCTTTTATTCTGCACAAGACGACAGATAAATGTGAATGCTTGTTAGATTTTCTTCAAAATGGTTACAATTTTTAAGTTTGTACTTAAGAGATAAGATTTAGTAATAAAGAAAATTAACTTCTATAAAATATCTCAATACCCAATCTGTCAGATAAATGAGATATTATTCACATAATCCCAGCATAAAGGAAATGCTCTGGTCTCTAATTATGTAAGAACAGGGAAATATTGATTCAGGTACTTTCTAGTTCAGTCGAAAAGCAGGTCAAGTAGTTAGCATTTCAGGGACCTTACAGTTTCTTTAAGAGCTTCCGCAGCACACGATTTCCACATAAGATTTTTTTTTTGTGAGCATTAAATGATTGCTGAGCAGAGTTCTTGGAACATAATACTTCTTTTACTATTACCACGCTGTGATTGTATCCATTTATTTTCTTCCTTTAAATGTTCTATGTATTAGTTTTTCCACTAAGGACCTTTCTCAGTTTTAAGTCCGTTTCATTTTTTGAGTCAAGTATTAATGGCATTAAATTAACTATTTATCTAAACATCCGTAGAGTTTCCACAGAGGGTCCCACTTGAAATAAAGGACAGATGCTGGCGACCGCGTTTAGATGTGCTCTTCAGTGTATATCCTGGCAAGGTCAAGCGTCTTCTCCCAACATTTTGACTTGCATTGGAAAGAAAACTGCGCCCAGCCAGCTCCAAGACGGAAAACAGAACACACCAGGACCATTATGCAAACTCATCTTCTGCTAAAAATAATAACATGAAAATCGCATCTATTTGGCAAAACAAAACGTGCTTGGAATTTAAAACGGAGGTAATTCTATACAGTAAGTTCCAAAGGTCTTGGGATGGCAAATGAAAACAGTGAAGAAAAACATCGGGCCTGAAACTTAAAAGATGCGTGTCAGAGCTGCTGAAGCCCATAGCCTGAAGCCCAGGACCCACCCCTGCTGCTGTGGAACCCTCCAGACACGCTTCCCGGCGGGGCGCGTGTCATCAAGGACTGTCCCTGCACCACTGAAGGGACTGGAACCGCCCAAGAGAGCTTCTGCTTCCTGGATGGCTGGAGTTCATACTTGCTTTACCCCTCTGTTGAAGCCAATCAACGGAAAAACTCATCAGCTCCTGGAGTTACAAGATGGTAGTATTGTCTTTCTTCCTGCTTCTGCCTTTCTGGTAGAGCTTTCCATTGCCAACACAGAACAGACCGATTATAGAGTTGGAAATGCAGTTTGCAGACTCACAGTTTCAGCACTAAAGGCAGAATGCATAGAAGCTAGCATGTGACTATGCAGTAAAGTTTTCCCCTTAGTTATTCAGGATCAGCACATCCTCCTTACCTACAGTCTGCTTCAATGAACAACATTAGCCCATGTGTGCTTCCACCTAACATAACACTGCAATGCTTTATGCAATTGAACGTGTTCTAACCCTCAGTCACCATATTCATATCTGGATTATATTAGTCCCCTTTTAGTTCTGACACAACCCACCTGGGTATTCGTCAAGTTAATGGCTGATGATTAACATCTATGCTAAAAAAAAAATCCCTGGAACATAGCTCCCTAGCCTACCAAATGGAAAAGATCTTTATCCATGCCCATTCCAAAGAAAAACAACCTAACAACGTTTAGATTACTGAACAATATAAGAATGTCACATGAAAGTAAAATTTTGCTGAAGATAATTCAAAAACTGTTACAGCAGGATTTCAACAGAGAAGCTGCCAAGAATTCAAGCCAGATTCTAAAGAGGACATGGAGATATGAATCTCACTACCATACGCAAATGGATCTTGGCTGAAAGCAGAGAATACCAGAAAGATACTTACTTGTGCTTTATTGACTATGCAAAAAAACAAACAAACACACAAACAAACACCAAAAACACACATTTGACTGTGTAGATCATAACAAACTGTGGGTAACATTGTGAAGAACAGAAAGCCTAGAACATTTCATTGAATTCATGCGCAACTGACACTGAACAAGAAGCAGTCATACAACCAGAACAAAGGAATATTGCATGGTTTAGACAGCAGTCGGTGTAAGACATGGAATAAAAAATAGAAGAAGAATTTATAAATTATCAAGGGGGCATGGGGGAGGGAGGGTGGCGGGGGAGGGAGGGGGAAAGGGTGGGGGAGGGAGGAAAATAAGCTGATGCCATGGCCTCAAGTAGAAAGAAAATGTTTTGAAAAAGATGATGACAACATATGTACAGATATGTTTTGCCAAAATGAATATATGTATGGATTATGATAAGAGCTGCAAGACCCCCCAATAAAATAAAATAAATTATTTAAAAACAAAACAAACAAGCGAACAAACAAAAAACCCAGGAAAGGAGTGCGTCATGGTTGTGTAGCTTCCCCATACTTTTTCAGTTTGTCTGCTGAGCACAGAATCATTGTCTCTGTTACACATGGAGAAGAATGTGGCATCAGGACGATAGGAAAGCTACATGCCAGCCTGCGATATGTAGATGTCACAACTTTGCTGAAATCGAATAGGACTTGAGCCACTTACTACTGCCAATAAAAGAATGCTGCCTTCCTCATGTATTGGGCCTGAATATAATGAAAGAAATCGTCTCAGCTGCACGAACAAGCAACATCATGATGGATGGAGGGAAAAGGAGGTTCTCAAGTATTATGTTTACTTGGACCCACAATCAACACTCATGGAAACCGCAGTCAAGAAGTCAAACAGCATGTTTCATTGGGTACATCAGCTGCACAAGATCCTTTTAAATTTTAAAGAGCTAACCTATCACTTGGAGGACTAGCATTTGCTTGACCCAAGTCATGGTACTCATAGTTGGCTCATGTGCATGTGAAAGCTGAAAAATTAATAGCAAAGACCAGAGAAGAATGGATGGACATATTCGAATTATGATGTTGGTGAAAAACATTGAATATACTATATACTGCCAGCAACGAAGAAATCTGTTGTAGAAGTATAACCAGAATAATCCTTAGAAGACTTCATCCGTGATCATTGGGCATGTTATCAGAAGAATCCCTGGAGAAGTACCTAACGCTTGGAAACCTAGAGGGTCTCCAAAAGATAGAGTTGTTCAACAAGATGCCTTGGCACAGTGGCTGCAATAATCCTCGTGAAGATGGCACAGGACAGGGCGGTGCTGTGTTCTTTTGAATAAAATCGTGTTGTTACGAGTTGGTACCAAGTCTATGACACTTAAAAACAACAATAATCCCTAAACTATAAATCAACATCTACCAACTTTGAAAAAAATAAAGATAAGGAGAGAAAATTGATTAGCCGATACAAATACACATGTACTAATTAAGAAATAAAGTATACATAACATCTATGATTCTCATTTCTTTCAAGAGACATGAGCCATCATTGATATTTATAATGTTTACCTTGCATAGTCTCCTTGGGACAACTCAAACCTTTATTTATTTTTAAATCATTTTATTGGGGGCTTTTCACTCTTTTCACAACCCATACGTACATCCATTGTGTCAAGTACATTTGTACATTTGTTGCCATCATCATTTTCAGAACATTTTCTTTCCACTTGAGCCCTTGGTATCAGCTTCTCATTTCCCCCCTCCCTCCCTAACCTTCCTCCCTCCCTCCCTCCCTCCCTCATGAGCCCTTGATAATTTATGATTTTTTTTTTCATGTCTTACACTGACCAAAGTTTCCCTTCACCCACTTTTCTGCTGTCCATCCCCCGGGGAGGGGGGTTATGTATAGATCATTGTGATTGGCTCCCCCTTTCTCCCCCCACCTTCCCCTTACTTTTCTGGTATGGCTACTCTCAATATTGGTCCTGAGGGGTTTATCTGTCCTGGATTCCCTGTGTTTTCAGCTCTTATCTGTACCCATGTACATGCTCTAGTCTAGGCAGATTTGTAAAGTAGAATTGGGGCAATGATAGTAAGTGGGAGAAAACATTAAAGAATTAGAGGAAAATTGTATGTTTCATCGGTGCTATACTGCACCCTGACTGGCTCCTCTCCTCCCTATGAACCATCTGTAAGGGGATTTTCAGTTGCCTACAGATGGGCTGTGGGTCTCTATGCCACACTCTACCTCATTTACAATTATATGAATTTTTGTTCTGGGTTTTTAATGCCTGATACCTGATCCTATCGACGCCTCGTGATCACACAAGCTGGTGTGCTTCTTCCATGTGGACTTTGTTGCTTCTCAGCTAGATGGCGGCTTGTTTATCTTCAAGCCTTTAAGACCCCAAATGCTATATCTTTTGATAGCTGGGCGCCATCAGCTTTCTTCACCACATTGTCTTATGCACCCGCATTGTCTTCAGTGATCATGTCAGGAAGGTGAGCATCGTGGAATGTCAGGTTATTAGAACAAAGTGTTCTTGCATTGAGGGAGTACTTCTTGAGTAGAGCCCCAATGTCCATCTGCTACGTTAATACTAAACCTATAAATGTACATATATTTTCTCATTGTCATATATAAATATATTTACATCATTTATAAATATATTTACATATGTACATGCCTGTATTTAGACTTCTATAAATGCCTTTTGCCTTCTAGTTCTTTCCTCTATTTCCTTTTACTTTCCTCTTGTCCCATATCATGTTCAGCCTTCATTTGGGTTTCAGTAATTCCTCTCAGTTACATTGTCCTTGATCAAGCCCTACCAGGCCTCTTACACCCTCCTTGCCATTGATTTTTCCATCACTTGTTGTTCCCTTGTCCCTGGGTTTGTTAACACCCACTTCCTTTCCCCCACTTCCCCCTCTCCTTTGACCCCCAGAACCATTGGTCCCATTGTTTTCATTTTCACCTCCACATTCTTTTTCTTGCCTATCTTATCTAGATACACCTGCAGAGATAATAATATGCACAAAAAGAAGACATAGCCAAAAAAAGCAACAAAATAAAACAAAACAAAGCAGAACAACAACAACAACAACAAAACCAATGACAAAAATAAAGAAAAGCCTATAAATAATTCAAGATCTGTTTATTGAACTTTACAAGTGTTTTCTGGTCAAGTCTGATGGGGTGCCATGCCATGGCCCCTCAGTCATTTTTTATATTCCCCAGGTACTTCATTGCTCTGCTCCCCTGGCTGTTCTGTTGCATGCCCTTAGTATTTCACCTCTGTGTGGTGGGGTCAGATTATGCACAATTCCCGTACTGTGTCTCCAGTGTGTTCCCCATAGTGCTATGGGTCAGTGAGGGATGTCGTGCCTCATGGTGCATCCAGGCCTTGGGTCCTCTCTATGCATTGGCTGCTCTGGACAGGAATATCATCCTCAGGGCTTGGTGGGTCAGGATGTGCTCCACTCTATCTCCCTCCCCCTCTGCTTGCTCCTGTGTGCTCTGATCAGGTGCTCCTAGTTAGGAGATAGAAGCACTAAACACTTTATTATGCCAAATGACGGAGATATCCTATGAAACCATGCTCCAAAATCAAAAATAAGAAACCCATGTGCGGATGATTCCACAACTTGAAAACTGTTCACTATCACTTAATTGTATGTGGAAAATGGTTAAATCGCTGTGTGTTTGCTGTATATATTCTCAACAGAATTTTAACCCCTTCCCGCAAAAAAGTTTTGTTTAATAATACACATGATTCTTTTATTTTTTTTCCTTTTAATCATTTTATTAGGGGCTCATACAACTCTTATCACAATCCATGCACACATCAATTGTGTAAAGCGCATTTGTACATTCATTGCCCTCATCATTCTCAACACGTTTCCTCTCCACTTAAACCCCCGGCATTAGGTCCTCATTTTTCCCCTCCGTCCCCGCTTCTCCCTCCCTCATGAGCCCTTGATAGTTTATAAATTGATATTTTGTCATATCTTGCCCTGTCCGACGTCTCCCTTCACCCACTTTTCGGTTGTCTGTCCCCCAGGGAGGAGGTCACATATAGTGC
>NW_022111324.1:63346488-63355038 GCF_000313985.2 Echinops telfairi | reverse complement strand
GCCGCTTGTTTACCTTCAAGCTTTTAAGACGCCAGATGCTATATCTTTTGATAGCCGGGCACCATCAGCTTTCTTCATCACATTTGTTTATTCACCCGCTTGTACACATGATTATTTTCAATAAACATTTAAATTGACCATAGTCTTACGAGTTTATTTCTTGAAAGTTCATATGATGTTCCTTCTGACACCAATTTAATTCATAATTTTAATTTACCATTAAGTCTCTAGCACTTATGACTGCAATGTGTACAATTAGCTCAAGGCTGTTGTGGCAGCAATTCAATGTAGTCTTTAGGGTATGGACTCTTGAAACCAAACCTCCTAGATTCAAATCTGGACTCAAACTCTCATCATTTCTATGACCTTGAGCAAGTTAGCCATTTCACTATGGCTTATTTTCCTCATCTACAAAATGGTGATAATAATTCTGCCTCCATTGTGGTGAGGAGAGGTTTTAAGGATATATATATGTCAGGTACTTTGGTCGGTGAGTAATACATCATGAGTAATATATAATGCATTAACAAATTAGATCATTCTACTTTTGGATGCACATTTATTGAGGGTATCTTTTTATAAAATGATACCTATTGTGAATGTCCTTAATCTATTCATCCTTGACATTTATGAATAGGAGAACAAATTATAACAGTTATCATGGTGAAATTGAAAGACTCCCATGCTGGAGTTCTTGGGTTCTGTTTCTGTCTCTATTATTAACTTGCATAACCATTTAATATTTAAAGGTTTCAAGCCTCTTCTGTTCTTTGTAAAGAGTAAAGATTTTAGACTCAGTGAAACTCCTGATGCCATGACTCTGTGGAATTCTTTGCTATTGTCTAGTATCACTAAAAGCAGACTCTTATCTTCCCAGGTATTATAACAGCGTATGGACTATATCTAGATGGCGTATTAATTCACAACTCCTCAGAACTCAGCTGTCATGCACATGGATTTGCTCCGGGGAGCTTACATTCCTTCAGAGTCCAGGCATGCACCGCTAAAGGTTGCACAATGGGTCCAGTGGTGAGTATGTGAACTTGCATCTTGGGGAGGTGTCAGATGTCAGATGACGGTAAATGTCAAGGAAGGAGTAAGTGCAGGTGACACACTGAGTACACCTTACCTTTCTTTCAGGCAGGACAGAAGACTTTCTTTTTATAAAGTTTCATTTAAGTGTTACAAATATTTTATATCTAACATCAATTTCAAGATTGCACATGGTCTGATAAAGGGCAGAATATACATTTTATTGAGCGAACAGTAAATTGGCAGTCTTAACAGACACAGATAAAATGCTGGCCAATAAAAGGGGATGTTTCTCTCAATAATGTATCCAGCAACTAAATAAGCTTATAATTAAAAGTGAAAAATAATTAAAAATCCATAACTGTTACAATATTGCAGCATAACACTGAACACTACTCCCTCCAAAAATAAGTTAATTGATTGAAAAGTAGATTTTATTTCAAGTGTCATACCTCTTTAAAGTGATAAAAAGAAGCAAAGATTTCACTTTGAGGATAAGATGAGTCTGGCCCAAGCTACTAATATTTCCAACGGCCTCATATGCATGTTGATGCATTTGAATGGAGTTGATGAACAATACTGATTATACTATAGACTTCCCAGAACAAACACATCTGCTTTGGAAGAAGTATAAACAAAATAAGATGCCCAAGAGTTTACACCAGCTGCTAACCACAGGGTTAGCAATTCGAACCCACCAGCCGCTCCTCAGGATAAAGGTACTGCTACTACTCCTGCAAAGATTTTTCAAAGTATTCAAAAGCCAAAGGAACAACTCTATCCTGTCCTTTAAGGTTGCTATGACTAGTAATCAGCTTGATGGCAGTGATTTGTTAGGGTTTTAAAGATTTTATAACCAGAATAGTATCCAGAACAGAGGATGGTGAGACACTATCTCATGGATTTTGGACATGCTCTCCGGGGATCAGTCCCTGGAAGAGGGAATCATGCTTGGTAAGGCAGAGGCTAAGCCTAAAAGGGGAAACGCTTCCATGAGATGGGTTGGCACAATGGCTCTTTGACCAGGAGGCTACTCAGATGGTGAACCTCATTGCTTGGCTCTTGTTCGGCTGTCAAGAAATCATTCAGATAAGGGACAGCCTGCAGAACAACCTCAGAGAAACTGTTTGGAAGGTGGAATGGGTGAGTTCATTGAGGACGCACTTTCGTGCTGAACACCATAAGGCCCCCAGCTAATCTGAAAGCATAGAAAAAAATGAAGAGCTTGGGATTTATTCTGCTCATGGCTGACCTTCCACCATTGGCTGGCTTTCTGGCGAGGCTTTGCCGTCAGCTGGCTTTCTGTAGGGTGCCTGACCTTCTCAGGGATGTGCACTCCTGTGCCCTAGAGTCCCTGCTCTTTCCTTGTCACCAGGTCCATTCAGCCTTTGTTGGGTAGTGTGAACATACTGTCTTTCCCAGCCACACCTTTTTCACTATCTCCCATCTCTTCCATTGATAAGGAAAGGTCTTAACTGCCTTTCACCTTTCTTTGTGCTGCGGAGGCATGGATGGGGGATATGTCTGGATGTCCCTTTATGTTAGGATTCCTTTCACTGTCACCCTTCTACCCATTTGCCCAGTTCTATCTAACAGGGAGCCCTGGAGGCGTAGCAGTTACACATTGGCTGCTAACTGCACGATCAGCAGTTCGAAACCACCAGCCATTCCATGGGAGAAAGACGAGGCTTTCCATGCCCATAAAGAGTTACGGTCTCTGAAACCTACAAGGGCAGTTCTACCCTGCCCTATGAGTCACCACCTGTGAGTAAGAATCAACTTGATGGTACTGAGTTCGAGGCTTCACTCTGGTTAAGAGTTGCAACAATGGAATCAAACAGGGAAAATTGTGAAAAGCATTCAGGACTGGTCAATATTTTGTTCTATTTTATACAGGGTCCTTAAGAATTGGACCCAATATGATATATCTAACAGCACAATATTAAATTTATTTTTTAATTTCATTTGGCTGCCATAGTCTTCTAAAAACAGTATTAAAAATTATATTGATATCAATTTTGATATCCAGTTTCAGAAATCTGTCATTTGTGTCTGCAATTCACTAGTATTTAAAAACTTTAAAAATTCTGCTTTTTAGTTTTAATGTAACTTTCAAAATCCAATTAATAGTACATCATTTTCCTAGACTAACAATACATGCTTTCATTTTCAGACTGTACATTTGACTTTTTTTTCTTGATTAAATACATGTAACGTCTTTTAAAGGGAATACTCATTATTTTTAGATACTTTTGGCAAGATTTGCTAATGTGCTACCATTTCCTGCACTGTCTTCATTGAAGAGTGTATTACATAGCTATTATCTTGAATAGCAGCTCTGATTCTTAAAATTTTGGCTTCCTTTTTGTTGCGCACACCTCCCACTTTATTTCCCAGATTGGTTGCTTTCCAAGCTGCTAACATCCTCTGTCGGTAGACCTGCGCTATAGTCTTTACTGCCATTAAGCCTTTGAGAGTCAGGACCCTCTGATGGATACTTACTCTTAAAAGCAGGGATGGCTTCTGGCCAGCTCTCCTTTCCCATTCAAGAACAGGAGAGAAAGAAGGAAGCCAAAGAATCCCTCACATAGGGTGGAAGCTTAGACTTTTTTCCCCTGTAAGAATATGAATGGAAAATTGGGATTCTAACTCCAAATGGATTTCCACACCATCCCCTGAGGATCTGACACTTCAAACCAGGGAGGGTTTTGTTGTTGTTGTTGTTATCTTGTTTTCCGTCTGCATCTTGCACCGGTAGTAAGTGGGCTTCACCCACTGAAAAAGAGAAAACCAGACTAGAGATTGCCAAACCAACTCTACCACCTCTTTAGAGATTCTCTTCTCTGTCCTGACTGAAAGCACAGTTTCCCTCTCTCTTGGGCACTTTTCTTTAGCCTGCACTCAGGATACAAACACTTTTCCCAAGTCAATGATCCAGCTCGAATCACTGGCATTTAACAACAAAGTCTTTATTTCGAGCAAATTGGCTATCTGCTGCCAAGAAGCTGAAACCCCTGTTTGTCATTCAGCCTCTGAAATAATTTTGTTTCAGTATCAATTACAATAAATACTATGCCCCGCCCCAAGATTGCCCATCCAAGTATTCTAAAGAGCCGTGGATCTCTATCACAACTGTCAAAGAGACCGTAGACATAGCTATTCCCACTGCCCCTCCCTGGTGACTTTTCAAAATATGTTCTTAATGACTTTTCAAATATTTTAATCTATCTGAAAAGCCACGGTTTCTCATCATGAATTGTATGTGCTATTCAAGAAAATTCAATTAAATGCAGCATTGCTGTATATATGTCTTAAAGGTTATGATGTTTTTTGGTAAAGCTCAGTGTTGCTACATCCTTTTTCTTTTCATCGAAGGAACAGCAAAGAACATTTATGTTTTCATTTTAAAACTCTTGATGGAAGTAATAAAAAGTTAAATTCTCGAGTCAATTTTTTCTTCATATAATATTGTTCAATAATAAGTCTTGGCTTTTAGAGAAAAATATTAGTTATATGTGGTTTGATTGTTTTTACATCACTTACATGTTTAAGACGACTGTTATTCATGTATGCGGGAAGTATTATTGGATATTTCCTATGAAAAATGTACTCTAGAGATTGGTGGGTGGTATGGTATACCTTTAAAATTAGCTCAGACAGCCAAAGGAGACAAAGGGAAAGGAAAGAAGAAGATTTGGGCAAAATAGAATATTTTTAGTAAAAATTCAAAAATTCCAAAATAAATAAAATTCACGTGTTGTGAAAATAATAATCAGGTGGGTTTTGTGTGTGTGATTTGTAGTTCTGAAGAATTCGAGCTGGGTCACTGACTCGGGAAAAGCGTTTGTGCTCTGACGGCAGGTAAAGAAAAGGAACTGCTGCCTCTGCCTTAGAGAAGATTCCATTGCGGCTGGTTCATTAAACAATGGGTTTGACGGTTAAAGAACGGTGACATATAAAACAATTTGCAGATGCCCCTGGATTCTAATCTTAAGATGCTAATATGATTTGTCAAATTAGGTGATTGGGTTTTTTAATTCTTGAAATAATGGATAAATGGTTAGAACATACAACAGCACATACTTTTTTTTTGAATACTTCCTTTGCTTTCTGTTACTTTGGAAAGAAACCTGTCCCTATTGTGTTTCTAAAATTAACGTGCCCATAAGCAAATCATGACTTTTTTCTTACATAGCCAGTGTTGGAGAATACTGGGAGGGTCTGGGTCTGGGGAATTTTATGGCTGTGTCTGGGCTTCGAACATTCATTGCATCCAAGTCTCCTGGGTCCTCTTAAGAATGAAGTTGGAAACTATAGGTCACTGCTATGTGATACGGTTAGAAAGACATCTTTATATCTTTGTAACTGGCATGTTGAAGCAGATAAAAACACATGCATACACACACACATCTCATTGTCTTCACACTTTTACAGGCTAACACATACATTTGGCATGTTAAGATGCCTACATTTTCATTGCAGATTGTGCTATGATAGAGGGAAGCGTGTGTAGGAAATCTGCCCTGAGCCTGCTATCACCCTCCTTGCTTCTTTGGGTAGTGTGCTTATTTTGCCCAGGCTTGTTTTCTGAAAGAAAACTGAAAATGCAAATTGAAGAGAATTCCTACCTTAAGAGTGTGAGGTGAGAAATTAAATGAAATATTATTTTAAAGGAGTTTCTGGCATACAGTCAGCGATTTATTAAGATCCAAGTTTTATGGGACTCAATAAATCACAATCTATTCTTATTTACAATATTCCATAGAAAGGAAAATTTACAGGTAAAGCAAGTTAACTTTTACCTTCACAGAGCCTTTTCCTTAACTGTCTGCCTTTGGAAATATAAGTCTAAACAGTTGAAATTAGGGTCGGTGGTTGGGGAAAGACTGGGAATAGAGACAATACCATGTCAAATGCATGTTATATGCAAACACAGATGAAATAAAACTGGATATTTGTGCTTTGGGTCTCTTATTGACTGAAGCTTATATTCATACATTTGAAAACAGCCTTTTATTAAATAAATAAAGGAATTACAGTATACACAGAAACTCATGATCATAGTGTATGAGCAAAAGGTGATTCATCCAATTTTAATACTTGGTGTCAAAGTTTAAAAGAGTCATAAATATATTGTTCTACTCTAACCAAAGTTTAATTCTATATTTATAAAGTAGAAGGGGGAAGGCTTATCTAGCTACCTAAGGAAAAATTTAAATATATTTATCTTGAATTAACCAGGTATTAGAGAATGAAATATAGGAATATTGAATTATCTGGAATTGCCTTTACTTCTTTACTTAAACTTTTCACTCTTGTGCCATTTGGAGTCTTTAAAACAACTCTTTGTAGAGTAATTTTAACTAAATAATTAGATCTATAAAGCTAATTGCATCACTATTGAAATATTAAAATGATGAACTAATGTTTTTCCAATTAAGTCTATCATTTATCCATGATTATTAAACTAAAAAATAGTGTAGGAGTTATGCACCTAAAGACTTCAATAGCCTTTCTCAGTTGAGATAAAGCATAGCATAACCTTATAGTTAGCAAAATTAACTGTCTTTTTCACAATAATGATCATATTTAGGAAAGTATTTTGAACATTACAAATAAAGGATTAACAATATAGAGTGTGTCCCGGCTTAAGGATGTTATATGTCATCTTCTTCTGAGGCATGAGCCTGCACTTCAAGAAGACGGTCAAAATTATCAATATATTCAATAACCATTAAGTGGTCAATCATTTATGAATAATGCCTATGAGTAATGAATTAACTGAGTTTAAGCGAGTGATTAAAAGAGAGTAAAATTTCCTGAAGACCTTTCTGCCTTCTTGCCAACTTCACCGTCCTCTAGTCACAAGACATTTATTTATTTAGCTTTCAGCTTCTCTCTGGCCACTGTGCAATTAGGGATGACAGTTTATTTCAGAACTGTTCCCTTCAGATATACATATAGATATATATGATTTCATGATAGGTTCATATTGATGAAGCTTTTTAACTTTTAAAATTGATTATATCTTGGGAGGAAACAAGCCAGCCATTCTTATTTCTTGATGTCTGGCAAGATGACAGCTTTACAGGCTTCCACAAGGCAACTGAGAGAGCTGTCTGAACGGGTAGATGTCTTGAAATGCTTGGAGTGGCCTTGAGCCAAGCCCAGCAGTCTGTCCGTCCAGGCACACACGGATGAAAACAGCCCTGCTGTATTCCTTCTCTTTTGAGATCATATAGAAATTACTCTTAAGCAGCCCTAAAGGTGGCTGATGGCTATGCCTCACCGTCGGGACAATCGCAGCGTGAGCTGATACACATTTGCTGGAAATCACAACTAGCTGCCTTGGTCGTGAGCTCGAACTTTAAGCGTAACAGCGGGAGGAAGAAAGCACGAGGTATGCTTTGATCCCGCTGACAAAATGAGGTATTCATACAAGACGCTACTGTCAAACTAGTTTACTTCACAGCAAAGAGAGATGCTTTGAAGAAATATGCTCCAAGTGCAGCATATACTGACTTTATTTGCAAACAAAAATAGCTCGTTCTTCATACTTGCAGGTGGGAAATCGCACTCTGGAAGCCCCTCCGGAAGGAACAGTCAACGTGTTTGTCAAAAGAGAGGGATCCCGAGAAGTCCATGTGAAGTGGGAAGCCCCTTTGTCCCCTAATGGATGCATAACATATTCAGTCCTCTTTTCTGGAATTTTCTACGCAGCTCAAGGTAATTTGGTTGTATTATTAAAATGTTAAATAACATTAGAAAACAATTTATTTTGTTTTGAAAGTTGTTTTTAGCCACAGACTTCCATTTTTTGAAATCTTCCCTAAAAAAGAATCTCTGTGGAAGAGCTACTGCCTCGGCTCTCCAAGTGTGGTCTGCGGACTGGAAGCAGGAGGCTCATCTGGGTAACGTTCAGGTCCTCTCCAGACCGACTGAATCAGGAACCCGTGGGGTGGCTCCATCCTCCTGTGGGATTCTGGTGGCCCTCCACTTTGAGAATGGCTAATCTAGTGTATATTCAGTATCTTTCCCCCCTTGACTTAAGATGCTTAGAGTTGGTGCAAATGTATTCATTCTGTTGTTATTCCAAAGGCTGCAAGTTTGAGTCCCCACAGAGGTACTTCAGAAGACCTGGTAATCTGTAAGCTGTCCCAGTTTACAAACATCTGATTTACCTGCAACCTGTACTTATGAACCAGGGCTTTGAAATGAATCAAATCAGTTCAGTCATGGCTAATGAAGGGAACTGGAATGGAATCTAACATTTAACATTTGCATGATCCAGAATAGGAACTTTTACAGTTGAAGCCCTAAAACGGCAGATTCAGAAGAAGCAGAATAATCTATCTCTTTCAAGAGAGTGATGCACGAGATTGAATGACTGGCAGGTCAGGAGAGTAACACACACTCTGAGCATGATCGGCCGGCATCTTTAGTAGGTACCACAGTTTCTAACTTCTCTCCAAATTCGAAAGGTAGGAGATGTGGTTGCCATGTAATGGGTAAGCTGCC
>NW_022111324.1:63278988-63341488 GCF_000313985.2 Echinops telfairi | reverse complement strand
TAAATGGGCCTGTAGTCTATGGAACCCTGATAGCAATATATTTTTCCCATATATATTATTTTATTCCCAAATATGTATAATTCCCCTAACACATGCAGTCTTTTTATACAAACATTACCATGTTGTAAACATATTTCATCTTGCTTTGTTTCAACTTAACAATAATTCCAGACACCTTCTCATATCATTACCTAAAAAATATCCTCAGCCCTTATTCAATGACATCGTGTCCTATTGTAGATAACGTCGTCATTAGTTCAACCAGCTTCTTATGAATGGAAATTTAGGTGATTTCTTCTCATTTGCTAGTTCAAAGAAACATCATTTCCTATTTTTAGACCTATATCAGAAGAAAAAAATGTCTTGAAATGGAATTGCCAGATCACTTAAAATGTGAATTTATAACCTCATAAGGTATTACCAGATTTTCCTCCATAGAGGCTGTGCAACTTACACGTTCACGCTCCACACCCTTGTCACCAGAATGATGCTGACATATTGCTGGCCTTTACCAATTTGATATGTGGAAAATCACATCTCACTGTAGTTTGAATATTCATTTCTCATTATGAATTAGTTTGAGCATATTCTCATATATTTAAAAAGTGATTTCTATTTTATGTCCAAGGATTTTCTATTTGTATTTGCTGCTCAGATCTCCACGACACTTTAGGAACTTTTCTGTATTAGAAAGAGTTGTTATGTGAGTCACCATCCTTTTCCTTTTTGTCATGATCTTTTCCACTAGTACTTTAATGCTTTTGTGGTTTTAAACACTTATATTCAGTCCACTTAGAGCGTATATTATTATAATATGTAAGGTATAGATCAAGCCTTGTTTTCCTCCAAAATAATATCCCGTTGTTCACAGACCGTTTCTTAAAATAAGGTATAAAATCTCTCTGGTTTCAGTTGTCATTTTAAAAGGTACAAATTCATATCTTTATTTACTGTAAGTATGTCTGGAAATATCTGTATATTTCTTAGATTTTAATGATTAAACTACTAGAATGTGTTCTAATGTCTGCTAGGTTTAGTCTCCCTCATTTTTATTTGCTAGAATTTTCCAACCTGCTCTTCCGTTTTTTAATTCAAGCAATATTGATAAGTTGCCAGTTTTCCCCAGAAACCCTAATAATGTTTTTGGAAGAGGGATTTTGAATTTGTAGGCTATTTTAGGTAGAGTTAGTATCATTATGGTGTTGAGTTTTTTAAATCAACAACATAATAACACTTTTTTTCTGTGTCTTTCAGAAGAGGTTATGATGATCTTGCATATGTTTAATGTTTATTCATTGATCATTTATAATTATACTTGATTTTATACTCAAATTATATATCAATTTTATATATTAATATTGACAGTTAAGTAACAGAAGAGCTCCTTTAAAAAATACATAGATTTCATCATTTCATACCTGTCTTAAAGCCATCCTTGTACAGGGTTAGGCCCCACTACTGGATGATCTTTCGTCTGACGGCTCTCAGTCTCTGCATTCTTTTTGACTAAATTTCCTTGTCATCTTCCTGCCCTAAAACAAAGACATTTTACCAAGTGGGAAGTGATAACCTGATGAATGGATTGCCACCTCTTTCTTTCTTTCTTCTTTTGCCACTAACCGCCACCTCTTTTTAAAATTAACCAGATCCAAAGTGTACAGGAAGGCACCGGAAGTTGATTCCTATAGCCCTAACATCATTTGTGGATGATGATAGAGGTAGGCAAACTTAGCCAAGCCTTCCTCCTGGTTCCAAGATAAAAAAAGAAAAGAAAGGAAAAAAAAAAAACATACCATTGTGACAAAGGCAACAGAGCTATCTGGGAAAAGATTTTTGAAAATCTGGTCCTTTGGCTTAAATAAATCTTGACCTTTGGTTTAAATAATAGGAGAAAATAACTAAGAAAACATAGTTCGAGATTAACCTCACCAACCAATGAGAATGACAAAACGAACACATTGCCCATCTCACACTGCGATATCCCCGCCCTTTTCCTAACATCCACCATAAAAGAAAGAATTAGCACCTCATTCTGTGGGACTCTACCTAATTTGAGACAGCCATTCAATTATGAGGGACGTATGATGCACGTTCGTTTTTCTAGGGTGGTCAAGTGCCATTTACTGACCTGGAATAAACGATGTGTTCAATGGCTCTCCAGAGTGTCTCACTCACCTTGCACAGGTGAGTGATCAACTCCAGGTTTACACCATCGTCAGGGCTGTCCTTTCTCACCTTTGAATGAACCAACACTGTAAGTTTTAGCTAACAGGTTGATAAAAATTCCCTATGAAATATTGTGACTGTGTGATTTCTGATTTAATGAAAGATCTGTGTAAATTTTGGATTAAAAGCCAAAGTCACTTACAGTATAATAATGGAAATTTGGCTTAGGTGATCTGGCTTCTAAAATGATACATTCCCTTTAATTTAACCTGTAGATGAAAATATTGCATGGTGAACATGTGTGGTGAAATAATCAGTTCATACAATTTCAAAAATATCCTCAACTAAAAAAACATCCTAAGCTCATGTAAGTATTAACAAGGCAGTTAGGAAGTCATTTTGTTGAAAGAAAAAGAAAATATTGAGAGATCCCATTATATATATATATATATAATTTCTTTACTGTTTTCTACATAGATCCTATTCTTAGTAGAAAAGACAATGCCTTAGAACACCTGTCCTTTTTTCTTCTTAACAGTTATCGGGAAGTCCTCTTCGGTTAGTTTAATGCTTCATTATCCTCCCTTTGGAATGCACTGGGAAGTGACCTTCATTGCTGGGTCACCTGCCAGATTGTTTTGAGTTTCTAAGGCAAAATACTAGGGTTGTGTTAACTGCTGGCTCCTTTGAGCCTTCTTAACTCTCACCTGCTCTGGAGATGTGGACTACAGTTAAGTTTTCTTCTCCAAATACCTCTTTCTCCTAGTCCCCTACTTTGAATTCTGGGACAGAATAAGGATGGTTATTTGAGAAAGAGAATATGTGAATTGCTTACAGAGGAAAAGGGGAGGGCAAAAAGGACAAAGATCCTGCAAAATATCTCAAGAGAACTGTAATTTTGTTTATTTTTTATAAATAAGCAGATTGATAAAATTAAATTATTGGAATCGTATCCCTTTATTGATCTTCAAAAATTCTTCCTCAATATTGGAGGAACAAGAAATGGATTTTAGGCAGGTTTTTTTTTTTTTTATTGTTGCTGTTTGCTTTGCCGAATATATTCTCCCAACTAGACATTAGTCTTTCAAAACATGGTTAAAAAAAAAAAAGAACAAGGAAAGAGGAGAAAGAAGTCACCAAATTAGCATTAATCAGAGGTTTTGTTGCTTATAAGAATTGATGGCACTAAAAAAAATACTTGATTAGTTTGAAGACTGTTTTTAAATAGACTGAACTAGAAATTAAGATGAAAACTGCGTATGTTTATCCCTGGGTGACTGTGTAGGAATGGTTTATCGTTCCAACCCCCCCTTTTATTTGACCCAGAAGGACCCAATAGAACAGACTAGAACTCCTCCTTAGGGTTCCAAGGCTGTCATTCTTTCTGGGGAACGGATGGTGGATTTAAACTTCTGACCTTATATTTCGCAACCGAACGCCTGAACCGTTGCACCACCAGGATGCTCAATCTGGGTACAAAACCCATAATGCACTGCCATACAGTCAATTCTGACTCAGAGCAAGCCTAGCTAGGGCTTCTGAGACTGTACCTCTTTATCCCGTGGAGTGGCTAGGGTTTTTGAACGGCTGA
Source organism: Echinops telfairi (assembly GCF_000313985.2). Classification (NCBI taxonomy): domain Eukaryota; kingdom Metazoa; phylum Chordata; class Mammalia; order Afrosoricida; family Tenrecidae; genus Echinops; species Echinops telfairi. Next base: position 63,337,731 of record NW_022111324.1, on the reverse strand, counting down.
CCTTGTAGCTAGCAGCCCAGTGCCTGAACTGCAGCACCACCAGGGCTCCTTAACAGTGGAGACAAAGGAAGAGAAATGTGATTGCCACTTCTTGTCTGCCCGGCTTGTTCTGTTTTCTCTCTTTCTTTTTTCAATGGAGTCTGTGTCTCCTTTCAATATCAGCCATTTCAGGTCCTCCCCCTTGGCGCACATCCTCAACAGAGACAAAAGGCAATAATAAAACGGCCGTGTGCCCCGTGGAAGAAAGCACTGCTGGGGTTAAACGAGGTGCACGCGTTTTCTGACAGCCTTACAGTGATCCGCTACCTCCTTCTCCAGCAGCTTCCAGTCTCCAGAAAGAACACCTTCGCACGTCAGTGTATTCAAATGCCATTAATCTCGAACATCTTGAAGAACCATGAAGATGCAGACCATCTTTCAAGGTTACTTGCAGAACTCCACAGGCTGTGGCGCACACAACCTGATTGCCTGGGTGTCTTTCCTTTCTAAATAAACTGTGTTTTGTAAAAATTACAGGGGGGCGGGCATGTGGGGGGGGGGGAGAAGCAAGAAGCATTTGTTTTCTTGGGAAGGAAAAGAAAATAATTATAGGAAGAAATACCTCCCCCCTTCCCAAGGAATCTGCAGGAAAGCTAACGCTGTTAGGAAAGGCACAGCTTTGGTTTATAGCCCCTGGTGACTGCGTTTTAGTGTGGAGGGAAATGGGCACTTTCAGAGCAGTGCTTGCATGTCATGCAGTATATCTGACACACGGCCCTCTGGGAGAAGCCACCCGTGGGGGAGGATTGTTCCAGTGATGCAGTACGGCTCGTAACTTGGAATCCCTTCGGAGAACTTCGTAGTTGCTTGTCAGTCAGTGGAAGATAAAAGAAGCAGCTTCTTTTCCAGCCATTTGAATTCATGTTGCCATAATGAGTGAGAGGGTCAGGCAGCAGGTGAGCTCAGATCTTATAAAGTGCATGTCACGAGAGGCAGAGAAGAGTCCTGGGAGCAGGTACATGATGTCAACCGCGGTGACTGTATAAGCAAAGGAACTCTGCTTTTGTGAGTTCACACCATTCTCTGATTTCCGGAGCTCCGGTGATGCTGGCGAGTAAGCTAACAGCAAGGTCGATGATTCCAACGTTCCAGCCCCTTGACAGGAGAAAACCATGGCCATCAGCTCCCATAACAGTTTACAGCCCAGGGAATCTTATACAGGGCCCCATCAAGTCCATGGCAACGAGTGCTGGGCCAGAGTGAAGCACTCAGAGGCCAATTCAGAAGTTGAAACAAACTCACCAGCTGCTGGAGGGGAGAAGGGGGTGGCGGTCTGCAGCCTTGGGAACACAGAGCTTTGGGAAACAGACTCAATCCTATAGTCGCCGTGAGTCAGAATCCACTCGACGGCAATGGAATTGGGTTGGGACTTAGTAAGGGTGGGAGGAATTATAGCTCTCTCCCATTTTATTAAAATAACAGCCACGTGTATGACAATTGAAAGGAGCAGTGATAGTATTACATACACAAATATCTATCAACACGTACATACATGTTCAAGGCATTGGATGCGCTAAGGGTTTCCTTTCCTGTTATATAATTATTAACTAGACTATTTTAAAGGCAAAGAAAAAAGTAAATGAGTGTCATTTTAGCAAGTTATTTGATGGCGCTCTTATTTTGTCTCTCTTCCTGATCATTGCAAGGATTATTTTCAAATCAACCCAAGATAAAAAGCACCTTTGTGGCGCACTAGGTTAAGTAGTTGGACTGATAACAGCCCAAGCCTTCTTAGCAGCTCTTTGGAAGATAAATCCAGTAATCCACTCTCCAAAAGATTTGACCTGGGAATATATATTCTCAACAACAACACAGTCAAATAAATGATTTTAAAATAATCAACTTGAGATATATTACCGGTTTAACTGTGGGGACATTTCTTAGATTCATAACAAACACAGTAAAAATCTGGGAGGCTGGAGGGGAGGGGAGGGAGATTTATCCTCCACCTATTTGGGAAGCAAATTTCTCTTCTGCAAAAAACAAATTACAGTGACTACACATTGGCATAAAGTTCCCACATATTTCTGGAGGAATAAATACACACAAATATAAAAACACAGGAAAACGTTTCACCCAGGATTAAAAATCATCACTATATGATTACTGAAAATATGAATGGGTAATAATAAGAACCATGTCATTTCAAACATTGAGCTATAGAATATATATCCCCTGGAAATATTGACAATTCTGATTGTATATCACGTCATGCCCAATAAAGCTATAGAGATGTGTAATTAGGACATATTCTTCCACAAGAACGGAGTTAAGCCTTAATTTATCAAACTTATTTAAGAACTCATCTGTTCACAACACTCACCCGGCAGCTTATTGAATTTGTGTCTGATAGCTAATTGGCTATTTTCTTGACATAATGAACAAGTGCATAGTCTATGCTATTGTGTCTATTGAGGCGCTGGTGCAATGATGAAATGCAAATTCTAACTATGGGCTGTACACTGAAGGTGGGGATTTTACATAAAGAGGGAGAAGAGAGCTCTGGATGGCAGTGTGCTAGTGGCTTAGGAGCGCTGGTGACAAGAGTGATTATGTGTCAGGCTGCTAACATCAACTTCACCAGTTCTAAGCCACCAGCTCCACAGGAAAAAGACAGGCTTTCTCCTGTAAACAGTTAGTCTCCAAAAATCCACATCAACTTGATGGCATTGAGGTTTTGGTTCGTGGCTTCAGATCATGCTTCAAACTTTGTACAGTCTTGTGTAGAAATCTCTCAAGTGTCTCTGGTCAGTCAATAATCCTAATAACTTACCTTTGACTCTGGAGTACTTTACATGCTTAACAAAGAAACACACTCCCTTTTATAGGAGGGAAATTTTCACAATGCTCAAGCCATCTTCAAAGTCACAACCTCGGTGACTTTGGGGTTCCTAGTACAAAGTAGCTGCGGTCCCATGGGGAAGCCAACCTGCTACGTATTAGGTTTTGTGAACATTTATGAAGGGTTCATTGAGACATTGGGACAGTAGTGGTTCTGTGGAAGAATTTTACCATCCAAGCAGGAAGCCCAGGTTCCATTCCCAGCCAAGTCAATGTACCACAGGTGCAGCCGCCTCTCACCATCAGCTGAGCCGATGGTGCTCCAGAGGTCTCAGCAGAGCTTTCAGACTAAGATGAACTAAGAAGGGCTGACAATCTACTTCTGAAAATCAACCAATAAAATAACCCCTCGGATTTACAAAGATCAGATTTTTAAGCACGGGGTCAGGCTGTCTTTGTTGTCTTGAGCAGCCTGTCACCGTGAATCAAACCAACACAACTGCAGTTAACAGCAAAATCAGCAGTTTTCTATAGAATTCAGAGACTAACTATTCATCATTAGGGTTATAAATAAATGTATTATTTTTCTCTACATCTCATCTGCTTTGGATATGTTGCCAGGAGAGATTAGTTCCTGGAGAAGGACATCATGCTAGGAAGAATCGAGGGGAAGTGAAAATAGGAAAGCCCTTAATGAGATGCATTGGCATGGTGGCTACAAGAATGGGCTCAAACAGAACAATTGTCGGGCTGGTGCGGGACTGCGTATGCTTCATTCACCGGTGTATGCTTCATTCACCGGTGCATCGGGTTTCCAGGAGACAGAAGTGACTCCACTGCATCTCACAAGAACATCAGTGCATCCTTGAGAACATAGGAGCACTGAAGGCAATTGCATAGCTAAGGAGTAGGAATTGGGTAGCATACATTTAAATCTAGCTATCTATTCACTTTTTTGTGCAACAGACATGAACTTGGCATATTTTATGAGGCAAGTCAGTAAATATGATGGGTACTTAGGGGACCATGATATGCAAAGGAGAAACAGTCCCTACCAGAGGTGATTTTGAAAAGGAGATAGACATTAACCAATAATAACATAAAATTACAAAATTGAAAACTTTAATAAGTATATTAAAGTAGAAGCATATGTCTCTAAGATTGCATATTAGGGATTTTAATATAGACCAGAGGGTTGAAAATGACCTTTTTTTGAGCAAATGACATTTAGGATAAGATATAACAGATGACTAGACACCAGCGCAGAAAAAAAATACTGTGAAGAGGGCTCCAGGTGGAAGGAGTGGCATTTGCGAAGGATGCGAGGAGAGTACAATGTTTGTGGGTCTGAGAAGATGATCGCCAGTCTGACTGGGCAGAGTCGATGGGGGTGAGGATGGCACGGATGAGGCTGTGAAGCTAGCACACTCCTGGGAGCTGGAAGAGGGATTTGGGCAAAGAATTAAACTAACTTCAAAGGATTATCAATACTTTGTTTTAGTAGTGATAAAAAGGAGTAACAGAAATTGTATAGTTTATGATCTTAGATTGGGATGTGTTCTTCTCACCTCCCCCTTGGAGATATTTTGGTCAAAAATATTAATTACAATTATCATATTTTCACCTTAACATGTAGTCTTTTGTTCCCATGAAGATAGACTAATTACAATTATCATATTTTCACCTTAACATGTAGTCTTTTGTTCCCATGAAGATAGACTTATGTGTTTACATATATTTATGCTTATATGACATACTGGTTATGTTACTATAATACATTTGGGGTCCTGCATTACTAATTTAACATCATAGCAAGATTATTTTGAGCATTGCTAAAAAACGCTCCTAAAAAGCATTCTCAATGGATGTGATATCTATGCATGCACCAAAATGAATTGGCCATTTTCTTATGGTTGGATAGTGTTTGTTATTTCTGCTATTAGAAAAGACTTATTATAAATGTTCAATTCTATATTTCCTTAATAAATTTGTAAAGAAATTGATACATAAAAGAAAAATCAAAAGTATGTAAGACTATTGATATATATGTGTATATATGGTATACGTTATATGTGTGTGTATATATAGAGAGAGAGAGAAAGAGAGAGAATGCTTTCAAGAAAAATCACCTCAGTTCAGATGTCTTCTGGCAGTATACATATAATTAAACACACACACGAGTATATAATTGTGCTAAATTTGAAATATAAAAATTATAGGTTGTTTTAACTTGCATTTCTTGTGTTCCTATGGAGACCAAACATTCCCCATATGTTAACTGTCTGCTTGCCCAGGATAGCTTAGAGAAATTGGAATTTGTTTTCATTTGTGGGGTAGTTTAAGTATTATAGATAATACTTCTTATTCATTGCCATTATCCAATATACATTTTTTATTTGTGTATGAGTTTTGGAAGAGTCCTTCGGGTGGTGGAAATAGCTAAGCACTTAAATTACTAACCAAAGGCTGATGCTTCAAGTCCATGCAGAGGCACCTGGGAAGAGACACTGGTTAATTTGTTTCCACACAGTCTCACTGCCATTGAGCCATTGCTGCTGACTCACTGACTCAGAGTGGGTGAGTTTCCAAGACTATTGTTTCTGGGAGTAGAAAGACTCTTCAGGAGTGGCTGGTGGTTTTGAACTGACAACCATGCAGTTCACAGTCCAATGCATAACCACTACACCACCACAGAAGGGCACAGTCTCTAGAGCCAAATGGAATGCAATTTTATTGGGAAACACTTATAGTTCACTGTAAGTGGAATCAACTCAGCAGCAACCGGTTTGGTTATGGATTGTAAGGTTTAGGAAATGGAATTTTAGGTTTCTGATAACTCAATCTCTGCTTGTGTATTGTTATAAAAGTAAATGATCTAGAGTTGAAATAAATATATTGCCTTATTTTCCTAACTTGATCAGAAATTTCACTTTATATGTGTTCTGTGGCTTGTTTCTTTCTGGATGCCCCACTCTTTTTGACTTGCTCTCTGTTCCTCACTGCGTTATCACAATGTTGATTTAACCTTTGTATTTTGAACATCTTAAATATTTAGAAAATATCTTTGTATCATCTAGTTCTGTTTCCATATTCCCCCTGCAGGTTATGGGTCATTTTTGTTAAAGGACTTTATTCTCATATGCATATTCTTCCAACTGCACATTTAATTGGGTTGAAAAACTGCCACTGTTTTTTTAATGGACTCTCATTTTCATAAATTGTCTTGAGACATTTGAATTTTTAAATAGTTCTTACTCAGAAATGTGCTATGATTCCATTTACCTATTTCAGCAAAGTTTTCTCATTTTCTTCATATAAGTCATATATTTTTTATTAGAGTAAGAAGTAGCTTCTTTGCTTTTGTGATTGTGATCATTGGTTTTTATTTTAATGTTAAAATGATTAGTAGTAATATGTTTGTATTATATTTAAATACACATTTGTAATATTTAAAAGAATGCCATTTTTTCCAGCCCTTACACTAAATATCTAATTCTAGGGTAACCATTTCTCCAGCTTTAATACAGAAGTACTAACACTTAAAAACCATTTCCTTGAGCCCAGCCTGCTCTGTTTGGGGAACCTAACTAGATATAACTAAGCATAAAAGAGCTCTAATTTCATGTTCCCTACTGATGATAAAGATTGGGAAATGAGAGCTCTTCTTTGTATAAAGCAAAAGCACCCATCCTGCCAATCAATGTACCCTGGTGGTTACTCATTGGGCTGCAATCTGCAAGGGGAGTAGTTCGAAACCCCCAGAAGCTTTGTGAAGAGGAAAAGGGTGGGGTTTCCTACTCCTGTAAAACTTAAAACTCACACCTGCACTTTTACCTTGTCCTGTAGTTTCCCTATGAGTCTGCGTCGACTCAATGACAGTGGGGTTGGTTTTGGTTCATCATGAATAAAAATCCTACACCATCTGGTGTTTAAAATAAGCCACAACCAAATTATTGGGTCAATGATTTGTGTTTTCAGTCATTAAAATAAATTAATAAGGTAAATACAAAAGGCTTATATTACTTTTACTCAATATGACAGAAATTCTGAAATAATCAGATAAATCAACAAAATATTTACAAAATTATGCTCATGACAATTTGCCTTACAAAAATTTAAAAGCATACTTAAATGTTCAACTATGTGAGTCAAGCTCATTGTGATGAATCTACTATGAAGTGTATACATATTATATTTATTGATGAGCTATATTTATGACATATTACTACTGTTAAAAAACAATATTATACAATCCTGTAATTACAAACTATAGCATGTCAATTGAGAATTATATATGGACGTGAAGGAGCCCCCTTTGGCAGCATAGTGGTACATACACTGGTCTTCTAACCACAAACCAACCAGCCGCTCTGCGGGAGAAAGCGGAGGCATTCTGCTACCAGAGAAATGCACTGTCTCAGAAACCCGCTGGGGCAGTTCCATCTTGTCTTACAGCATCTCCGTGAGTCAAAATCCACTCACTGATTTTGGTTTAGAGTCCAGGAAAATGTCTGAAAGAATTTACGCCTAAATGATCGCATTAAGTATCTTGAATTTTTAGGTAGTTTGGGCTTGTTTTCTAGTATTGTCTTGAAAATTTACAATAAACACGTATTTCCTTCATAGTTAAATATGTTATGAAAACATAGTTAAATATGGAATGAAAGAAGAAAACAAAAAAAATGCAGAAACCTTCTAGTATGTCTTCTTTGACCAAGGGTGTTGAAATATTTTAGGAAAACACAGAACTTAAAATTCTGTACTCTCTTGAAAACTTGGGAACAAAAGACCTGAGTTCTTCATAGCATGGGATATAAAAATATTGGAACCCAGTTTGTTTTTTAATTTCTTATTGGAAATTAAATAAAAATTGAAATGCAAATTTATTTTGCTGTCACTGTTTATTACCACCTTGTTTTTGCTACAATCCATTAACCAAAAGAGCTCACATTCATTGCCCCCTAATAATTGATGACTTTACGATAAAAGAACTTCTCACTGTCCTTGTTGCTTTGAGTACTCTCAATTTCCTACTTAATGATCTACAGTGTGTGGTATATGTACAAAAATCATCATTCTAGAAAAAATACTCTGCTATAATAATTATGGTAGTATTAAACTGAATTAAATCATGTTTCACTGTAAATAGTAAAATGTATTAATGTTTTAAAGCCTTTTTATGCCAGTGAGAATAAATAAAGTTACCTTCAAGTACTGCCATTAAACATCATGGCAGGATACTCCAAATTTACAGAATAGGTAAGAAATCAACTTAGTCCTTGTTATAGCATTGCTCTTCCAAGTAGCTCTGAAATCAGCTTTCTTCGGACTGTGAATTAAAGGCAATGTCACCTACAGAACCTTCACCTTCAGTAGACAAGTGGCAGCTATCCTTTGTCTTCCCAGAGCTTGGTGAAATGAGATTCTCTTCCATTAGGTTGAAATGAAAATGGTCATGACTTTTCAATGTACATTATGATTTTACAGTAGTGGGTTAGTATAATGTCTAGTAGACGTATGATGCCAGCTACATATGTAATTAAAAATTGCTTGTGGGCATATTAAAAAAACATAAATAGTCCAAACAATTGTTAATAGTATATTGCATTTAATCTAGTGTATCCCTAATATTACGACTTCAGCATTCAATTAATGTTTTTAAAAATTATTACGTTGTTTATGATTTTTCTCATACAAAATTTTCAAAATCGAATGTTAATTTTTTATCAAAAGCAATTGGTCTGTATTAGGTAAACATTTCTATTTAATGAAGTAGTAGATTCACATACCAAAGTTGTTACCAACATATTTAAAAATTGTAAGTAATGGAGTCAAATACCAACTTTAGTTTAAATTAACTAAAGTGAAATTAAATTTAAAACTCAGCCTCTCAGTTGTGTTAGCCACATTTTAAATACAAATTAACTACATGTGAAGAACTTGCTTACAACATGTCAGCAGACTTTAAAATGTTAAAAGCTACATCAATGCCAAACTATTGGGAATTTTTTGTCCAAGAATATGAATAACTGATCTGATTTACCTCCTTGAATGAACAGGTTAACTGATTGGCTCAATTGAAAGAATCAAATCATTGCTTTGGCTCTGTGTACAAATCACCACCCTTTTCTCAAGTCTTTTCATTAAAGTAATATACTGCCACGTCAAATTATGCTAAAGCCATTTCCCCTAGTGATCATTGTTAGTCATATTTGGGATAGACCTCCATTTAATTGTCAGTCGGAAGTTCCAAGTGAAATAAAGAGCACTCACTTTATCAGTGAAACGATTATTTTAGTTTATCTAGGGAAAATTGTAGCTCTCGCATTTTATTTATGCTTCTCCCATGTCTTACAAGTCCTGTGAATAATTACAGTAAACATTCATTGAGCGATTCCATAGTACTTTGGATTTCCAGGTTCATCATTTGCCCAGGAAGGCTAGAAGTCTGTCTCCTGTCAAACGGCCCCTTCCATCAAGTTGAAGGCAGCGTTTCTACACCAGCAGTACAACTTAGTGGTGTGGCATTTGGCAGTATTGGCGTTTTTCATATGACTTTTTTGTCTAGCTCAGCATTCTCAAAAAATAAATAGGGGTTTCATTCAGTGATTGAAAGAGTTAAATAGTACCAATGCATTACCACTCACAAAGGATTTATTTTGTTCTCATAAATCAGTTTCATTCCACATTTTTATTATTCCCTTGGGTGAGCTACTCCAATTGAAATCAATAGAAGTGAAAGTGACACAATCAATCTAGATATTTGATTATGGATCGGATATCCCTAGATATGCTCAATGCTTTTTAGCCAGTTTCTCTCTGGTCATTTCTTGAAGAAATGAATATTTTTATTGACATCTGTGACCTATGAGCACGTTTTAAAAGCACATAATCTTCATTTGTACACTGGCAGTACAAGTATGAAGCTAAAACCTTAAATATGTTAACTTAATGTCATTAATAAATTTACTTAGTAGTTCCCTTAAGATGAAGTCAAGTCTCAAAATAAATATTTTTCCCCTAAAAACAATACACTTGGTAATTAATAGAATTGGCAACTATAGGCGGCATTCTTAGTCTATATTAGGTAAGTGATTAGCTGTTACCTGTTTTTGGATATACAGTTAGCATCTAAGTGGCCCAGGTTAACAATAAGAAAGCAGTTAAAGGTGCATAAAGTGTCTTTGAAGGTATTCAACTGGTTCTTTCCATTTCTGTAATTATCCAGACTGGCAAGCTACCATCTGGGGTATTTGAAAGAGAAAAACAACTTCAAATTAAAGAGCAAAATTGATTAAACTGCTGCTCAAGAGGCCAACATTTATATATCAAACTCTCTTTGCTTTACAAACAAATTTATATCTTATGATCCTTATGATCCTTTACATATTGAATGCTTATTTGGGGACTCATGGTACCTCATTATAGTTCTCTTGCCTCTGACTCTAGCCACCTGTTCTTGGTTTTCCAGCCAAATTTTAGCAAAGGCACAATTAAATCATTCTGTAATTAATTTGTGTAATTCAGAATGAGGCAAGATTTGGCATATTTCTTTTTAAAAGTCAATTGCACGATAAAATTAGCATTATATTTACTTTTTTTAAGGAGATATTTTAGATTATTTAGCCTTTTCGATATTTTCACTGGGATCTAGACAAAGGAAGTGCTTTCTATTTTTCAAATAACTTCTGATTGTCCTGCGTACAGAATCCCCTGTAGTGCAGTGATGGGGGGCTTGGGCACATAAGTGAAAGGTCAGCACCGGACACTCCATGGGATAAAGATGTCTGCTTCTGTACCCATGACAGCCTTGGGAACACTCCAGATCAATCAATGCTGTCCTCAGAATACAATCTTCAGTGTGGATTATACCTCACTGCACGGAAAAGAAAAATCCTCCCAACTGGACCAATAAGCAACATCATGGTAAACTGAGAAAAGATTGAAGTTGTCAAGTATTTTCCTTGGGTCAAAAATCAGTACCCTTGGGAAAAGCAGTCAAGAAGCCCAATGACAGATCACACTGGGCAAAGCTGCCTTCCTCTTGCTACAAAGCGAAGACATTATCTTGAAGCCAAAGAGCACACGGCTGAATCCATCACATTTTCAAAATCCAAAGATGGCCAGTTGATAAGGAAGACAAAAAAAGAACTGGTGTTTATAAATTAAGGCACTTAAAATAATATTAATACAGGTAACCCCCACTTTCCCACTTTTCAAAAACTCACATCATGCCGCTTTACTTTTATGGAAAATGTACATTAGTATTTGTTTTCACTAAATGAAAGAAATCCAAATATGATTTTTGCTTTTACAAAAAAAAAAAAAAGGCTAAAAGTGAAACTAGCCTTCACTGTTTTGCAGCAAGCTACCAAGGAGACAGTGTGTACCCAAAGGAGTGGTAACAAGTTCCTTCCCTTTGAAAAGAACTCTGGTAGTTTACTGGGTTATGAGCGGGCTCCTAACCCCAAGACCAGCAATTCAAGACCACCACCCACTCTGTAGGAGAAAGACAGGGCTTTCTGCTCCCACACAGAGTGACAGTCTTGGAAACCCACGGGGGCAGTTGTTCTCTGCCCTGGAGGGTCCCTGTGCACTGGAATAGGCTTGATGGTAGTGTGAGAGTGACAGTGTTCTCTGAGAACTGTACTCAACATCCAGGTGCCATGCTCTTGAACTGCATCTGTGAATGCTATGTGTTAGTGTGGTTTGAGGCTTTATGTGTTGACTCATATAATGTGGTAGGAAATGCTGACATCAACGATGTTTCTTCTTCGCTTTATGCCATTTCTGCTAACATAACATTTCATAGGCACTCTCTACGTTTGAATAGAGGGAGAAACCTGGATATGATGGACTATCAGAAAAGAAACAAATCTGGCTTAGAATTATAGCCAGAATGTTCCTTGGGAGAAATAATAGAGAGATATTGTCATATATTTTGTACATGTTATCAAGAGGCACCAGTCTCTGGAAAAGAAAATCGTGCTTGCGGAAGTAATGGGTCAAGGGAAAGAAAGAATACCACCAACATGATTGATTGATAGAGTTGCTGCAACCATCAGCTCAAAGACAGCAATGGTTTTGAAGATGGTTCCCATTTGGGCAATGTTTCATTGTATATAATAAGATTCCTGAGTTGGAACCAACTCAGAGGCACCTAAGAATAGCAACATATCTTCTTTGATAAATGTCTTTTTAAATTATTTGTATAATTTTATTGGGTTGGCTATGTTTTTTTGTTGTTGAATTTGGACTCCTGATTTTAATATATAAGGTGGCAATTGCATTTTCTTCTGTTTTTTCTCCTGGCTATTCTTTTGATTTTTTTAAAGGACACTTATTTAAAACCACAAGCTCCAAAATCCATTAATTATTAATGTCAATATTATCAAGTGAGGATCATTTCAGACCTTTCTCAATGCACAAACAAATCTGGCTAAAATGAATTGAATCTTTTAAAATTAGGCAGTTCAAAAAGTTGCTCAGAAATCACAAATTTATTAATCATTTGTCTGTGTGTTGAATATGATGGTCACAATGTCCCTGATAAGCAAGCTTGTGCATAAGGAAAGGGACACGAAGAACCCCTATAGAATACCCACTCTCCCATCAGCACCTTTGTTAGGCCGGGTAGACTAGAGAAACAAATCATATGTGTGTAAGAACAAGCTTTATATACAAGAGCAGTTGAATATTGAGAAAAAGTCCCAGCCCAGTCCAGATCAAGTCCATAACTCCAAAATTACCCCATATGTCCAATACCAATCTATAAAGTCCTCTTCAGACTCAGGAAACACCAAATACAATGACACCAAATGCAGGAAGATCACAGGCCAGTGGATCGGAAGTCTTGTAGACAGGGGTCTCTACATAGCTCCTCTGACTCAGGGCTCTAGTGTAATTCCATGTGTCTTCTCGACAGGGATGTCTCATAAGGAGTGAGCAGAGAGAGAGTGTGTCTCTCATCCCCAAGGAGGAATACCATAGTTCCCAGAATCCTCAGGAGAAGGCCATGCCCACACAGAGGCCTCATTGGTTATGACCTGATTGACAGTCTAGACTCCACCCCTTCTCTTAATCCTCTTAAATTGACAAGCGATTATATAACTACCACAGGATCATAGCTCTGCTTTTGGAGTCTTAGCAATTTTGAAGATATCTAAAACATAGATTCCTAAATTTATTTGGACTACTGCCCCTTTTTCAGAAAAAAAGTACTCAGTGTCCCCTTAGCAATTGAAATTTTTTTTGTAATGTACCCCATACTCCAGGAGAAAGTGTAGGTGTCTGCTTCTGCAACACCCCTGCATTGTTCCATAGCTCCCCCAAGTGAAACATCACCCACCCACTAGAGAAACACTGATCTAGAAGAATCCTTAATTAACCTGAGCCATTGTTTAATTCATCATGCTTCCAAGTTGCCACTTGGAAGCATCTGGTTGCAAACTGCAGGCACCCACATGATGTTTAATTTTTCTTTCATAATTTTGATATTTATATGAAGTTATTTCATATACTTCAGGGGCACAAAGCATTTTAAAGCTAGATCATTTCCTGTATTTGTGTATATGTGTATATATATATATATACACATTATCCTCTCTCTATTAAAGTGTATTATTTGTCTTGTGTTCATCTTTCATGATGAACATTAATTTAGTTTTAAATGAGTTAATTTGTTTCATTTTCTAACCTATTTATTAAATATTTAGTGATGTTATTTTGATTTCTATTGTTTCCTTCTGCAACATTCTTTTCATTGTAGGGAATATGTACCATTTCCCCCTTAGACTGGGAGATTCAGGAGCCCTGGTTAAGAATTGGGCTGCTAACCACCAGGTCTGAAGTTCAAGGTCTACCATGCACCCCATGGGAGAAAGACTAAGCTTTCTATCCCCCTAAGGAGTTGCCGTCGTGAAAATCCACAGGGACAGTTCTACCCAATCCTATAGGGTCTTTATGAGCTGTAATTTACTAGATGACAGCCAGGTAACCCTTTGTTTCATTTGGGCTTAATGTCTGCACAATCAGTATGTTATTTTTCTCTTTCTTATGCCTTGTGTGTGCATCTCTACTCAGATTTAGTGTTTATTCTGATCTTCTGTTCCTATCTGATGCTTTTATTCCTTAAATTTCAAAGACCGAGTATTGCTATTAATGTTATAGCCTAAGTTAGACGGGGGTGGAATAGAGGGTGTAGTGCGAAGCATTGGGTAGAATTCTAGGAAGTATTTTTTCTCTCTCTTATGAAATCCCATTAAATGTTCAAGAGCCGTGCATCCGCACACAGATTTCCCATTTCTCGAAACACCAGTGTCTTTCTCCCGTGCAGCCTGATGCCTGCTAGAATGGCCAGCCTTCAGTGGCGACAGGGGTTCTCAGGGTGCTCGCTGGCTGACCACCCTTCCTCTGAGATCAGTGGAAGGAGCTGTGCTGTGTGTTCTTGCTTCAACTTTAAGCCTTCAAATAAATGTCACCGATTTGTTCCTTTTCCCTTACATGAAGGAACTTCAAAAAGTTTGTGGGGAACTGTAATTATATGAATTTTCCCCACTAGCTTTCTGCCCCCTTCATGTACGTGCCCCTGGAATTCCCTGCGCAGCTCTGCTCCTGGTTGGTAGTATCCAGTGCTCCTGGTTCGTTCCTCATTTGATAGGTCAAAGAACAATTCCATGTTTCTACTTGATTTTAAATTCTTACTGATAAGCAGACATGTTTGTAAGTTTACAATTTATCGCTAAATCTCTTCCTTGAAAGGTGTTTATTTCCTCAGTTATTATCAATAGCAGAAGACTATTAAATAATACACTCTTACAGTTTACTCAAACTCTTGTGTAACCTACTCCCACTGGAAATGTGATCAGAACCTGCGATTTGCTTTAAGAAATATGACAGAGGTGATGGGAAGTCCCTTATGTGGTCATGTTACTTAAGGCTGTACATGTCTGGCTCGGAAACGAACTCTTTTGATGGCTCTGATAATGCAAGGGTCCAGGTAGGTCAGTCTTTGCTAGAAAAGAAATGAAGGCAGCCTCAGACCAAGGCCCTCGTGGTAACTAAAGCCCTCAGTTCAGCAACCTCCGCAGAACTGAATACTGCCAACAACCTTGAGAACTTGAACTTCTTCCCCAGTAGGGTTGCTTCCAAATAGAGTCTTGAGATGAATCTGGAGTCTTGACCAAGACTTTGATAGCAGCCTTGTGAGGTCCTGATGTAGAGGACCCAGCTAAACCCTGCCCAGACTTCTGCCCTATAAGAGAGAAGATAACAAATGAGAATTGCCTTAAGCCACTGAGTTTTTGGAAACATCATTAGATAGTAAGAGATGATTCATAGAGAAACAATGTGACTGATGTCCAAAAAGAGTAGGTTGAATTTATCAGTAGCACATGATACAATGCTCATCCACAAGGGCTGCTTGCTTCTAGTGGAGACATTGTGTAACTCTTATAATTTAGTGATTAAAAGAAAATAATGAACAGTCGCTGAATTGAGAAGTGGTGCTAGACTCTCCTCTGGAGTCAGGAGTGGCTGCTGAGCTGTCCATTTGATCACAGGGACTCAGTGACGCTGAAGGCACAGCGTGGACAGCAAGGTGCTCCTGAATCCGAAGAAGAAATTGGACATGTCCGTGCCCGGTGATTAGTACAGAATTGGAGGCCACAGAATTGGAGGGAGCTTGTTGTTTGTGTCTGTGTTAGTTGCCAGGCCTGTCCTCTGAGGCCCCTCTGGGTGGGTGGCAACCACCAAATTCTCAGGTCCCAGTGACGCACAGGGCCCTCTGCTCCCACGCAGAGTTACAGTCTCTGAAACTCACAGGGGCAGTTCCACCTTGTCGTATGGGGTCGCCATCCACAGGGGGCCTTGATTTTGTTGCTTGGTTAGTGAAGCACTTAACACCCGCACCAACCAGAGGCTTAGGTGTGTTTGTCCATCTAGCTCCTAGCTGAGTGACATCAAGTGTGTGGCTTTAGAAAAAGAGCAATTTGGTCAAAGGAAATAAGTAAGTAAACTTTAAAAAAAAGGAGATATTCTGACTTCTTAACTTTCAACTTAGTTAACAAAAACACATTTTAAAAAAGGACTTACTTCTCTCTTTTACCAAGTCCAGGTGAATCTCTGAATTTATTCTTAGTGTGTATAGATATAGGTCTGCAGATATGATTGATATCCTAATATTAATGAAATAAGATCTTTGTGAAAAACCTGGCTGTAATATACAGAAGCAAGTCGATGAAACAAAACCACGTCCTGAAGACTTGAAGAAGAAGAATATAGTGAACCCTGCGAAAGCTGAGACTCGGTGGAGCTGCCTCATGTTCCCCTGGCTGGAAAGTTCTCTGCCTCTGACAGGTGCATTCTTGCCACTTTTCCATCACTCATTTTAATAAAACCCTTGACCTTTCCTTCTCAGGTTTCCACTTACACAGAGTCCACATTTCCCAGGCTTTACTGTATTTAAAACATGTAGAAGGGTAGCTATGTCAGGCTTAGGCTTTTCCCTTCTTTACTCATTGAAATGAAATAAACCGAGCAAAATACAAGGATTCTCAGTGTCGAGACTGGGCTTATTCTTACATAGGCACAGAATAAGGGCAAATGTTTCTAAAATACCGGTGGCATAGTGCTTACACATTGAGCTGGTAACTACTAGGTCAGCAGTTCCAAACTACCAGCTGCTCTGAAGGGGAAAGACGAGGCTTTCTAAACTGGTGAAAAGTTAGTCTCAGAAACCCACAGGGGCCATTCTTAGAGGGTCGCCATGAGCCGAAATCAGCTCGATTTCAGTGTGTTCAGTTTCGTGTTGGAGAAAGTATTGAGCCCTGGTGGCACACTAGTTAAAGTACTCTGATGCTAGCCAAGTGATCGGTGGTTCAAACTCTGAACCCTACCCTTCTAAATGGTTTAAATGGAACTAGGAGGACACATTTACTTTGGGGTAAGCTAATTTTAAATCCTATTTTAAATTAGAATAGTCAAGGTGAAACTGAACTGGGAAATGTTGTCTAGATCTACCTCAATTTATTTGCTCTCGGTAAAGGCTTATTTCCCACCTCACCTTGATCTCCAGTAGACCATTCAGCCCTGCTTTCACTTTGGCATTGGCAGGATTCCAGGCTCCTGTGGTGGTGGAGTTGCACAACACTAAAACTGAGAACTCAGTTCAGGAAAAAAAAAAAATATATATATATATATATCTTTCCACTCTTACAGTAAGAAGTGGGGGAAATTAGTTACCACCTTTTCTACCGTACGATGTAATTGGATTCAGAAAAAAGCTAACTTAAAGTGGGACTGGGTCTGACATATAAAATCCTCACAGGGTAACAAGAATCAGTTTGGTTTGTTCACTGTCATTTCTCATTATAATCTTTGTCATGAGAATGGATTCATGTTGTGCCATTTTCTGTTCTTGTTACAATCTTTGTCACATGAATAAGATATCAGGATGTTAATGCCTGGCATACAGTATGCTGTGTGTGATGATATTGTACAGACTATGCTGACCTTTGCAATATTAGGTATTCTGATTGGTTGTTCATTTCACTTCTTTCCTACAAGTTAATAAGGCTGTAAAAAGAAGAGAACTGAAATGGCCAGCCAGTCAAATTATAGAATATTGAAAAGGTCAGAGCTGTACAGCAGAGAAGGAAAAAAAATTATGGAATATATGGTGCATTAAAATTCTTGTGACAATGATTATAACCAGAATGGGAAAGGATACTCATATCTGTTGTTTCAATCTAGAGAACCCCAAAGGATGGTAGTCCTGGGACAGTGATCATTCACATGTGCTTGAATCATACACATAAAAACACCTATCTACACTTGGCATGTGTATTTTTAATTTTGTGGAAAGTATCCTGTCTTTCAACAGATGAGAATGTTGCAAATAAGCTTCTCATCTTTGAAACCAAGCACTAACGCTAATATATTAGAAGGACTTTGTATTTGTAGCTGTCGGGAAGGTTCTTCCTTTGTGATATGAGGTTTACTGTGATTGTTTCTTCATTTCAAAATTAAATGAAAATATCCAAAGTGAAAATAAAAGTAGTGCCAAATACATTAACCCCTTTGAGAACCCCATAGACTATGGGATATCCGGAAACAGCAACTAGCTTCTTTGAATATGTTATATTTTCAAATGTAAATTGATCTATTACAAAACTTGATTTTCCTTGTAATTCTGGTATTTGCACAATGAGTCCTACCCCTGAGTTCCCAGTGGAAAGGAAGAGAGAAGGGGGAGGAAATGGTGGAGTGGCGGGGCGGGGACAGAGATAGAGAAACAGAGAAAGAATGATGCTAATATTTCAGGCACAAAATCCCAAAGTTACACTTTTTTCTCTAGGCTTCAATAATTTTAAAATTTGTTTTATTTTAAAAAATAGTCTCATTATCTATTTTAAATTTTCTAATAGAGCTTTTATGTTGGATTGTGTGTTCCCTGGAGATGGATCTTGGTTAAGTGCTAGCACAACACTTTCTGTAGATGAAGTAGTTCACTAACAGACACAACATTTTATAGCCAAAAGCTAGGAAGTCTAAGGGCACCATTAGTAGGAATGTCAAATGTGATGAAATTAATTTTGGAAGCAGAGGAAAATAACCTGAGAATTGCTTTAAGGTAAGTCTTCACATCAGGTTAATAATCCTTAAACCATTAGTTCTCAAGTCACAGCATTTTAAGGCATCGCATCCAGTGGTTGCTGGTCCCTACCCCTTGATGTTTTCCACCCAGAAGGGCTAGGGTAGGACCCTGGTGTGTAAATATTTTTGAAGTGATATCTCATAGAGCATTGATATGAACAACCCAATTGTGCAAAGAGTCTCGGGCAACTCTCAGTTAAAGACCATACCCCGAAAGTCGGAAGAGGAACACAGATTAAAGCTCACTAGCCTCAGGGGAGTGTGCATGGGGGCTGGGGGAGGGGGAGGGGCAGCGGGAGTGTGAATCCAGAACACAGACTCGCAAACAAGCCTGTGCCAGCCGCTTATACTCACAAATAGGGGCCGAGCTGAGGCTGGCCAGATAGGAGTGGTCACCTGAGATGGGAAATGCTTATCGGTTTAGCGTTTTCTAGCCTGACTCTTGAGGCTGAACCACCGAGGCTGCGTTTTCCAGCCCACTGAAAACAAAGTTTATGCAGTGGGTAGTAAAGCACAACCCGACTCAGGGGAGTGTGCTGGGGACACTGGAGGACTGGCATTTTAAGAGCCCTACCCGTATTTCTAAGAGTCAAACTTGGTAATGTTCAAAAGAAGGAAGGGAAAAGGAAGGGAATGAGGGGAGGGCAGAAATCTGGGAAGACGCCTTTGCTTCTGAATCTGGAAAAGTCGGAGCTTTGCTGAGGTTTACAAGCCTGTCAGCGGCCCTTGATCTGTGAACTGAACTGTATGTGAGTGGGGGTGAGAGAACATTAGACTCACTTGGCTGCATGGCTCCTGGAGATGTACAAGTTCTTTTTCGAACTGAACAAAATGGTTATGTAATTGCATACTTCTCATAATTATTGAGTAATTACATACTTCTTATAATTACTGAGTAATCATTGTTCTATTACTAGGACTTAATGTTACAACTAATTGTATAATTACCATGTATTAATGTTGTTATCTAGGAAACTTAGAATAAAGTGGTACTTAATATTATTTCCTCCTGCCATGGCATTGTCAGAACTAGCATTTGTTAAATAGCTGAAATCTGCTTCAAAAACAAACAAACCAAATGCAAGAATAGAAATCTCACCAAAAGTATCATCACAGGTGTTTATTTGTTGATCTTAGATTTGCACCTGATTTGAAATAGAATTGTATTTTGTGGCTTAAGTTTTAGAAGTTATATTAGATTGATGTAGTTAAACTTGTTCCCCTATGTTAGTAAAAAGTCCGTTTAGACTGTTTCTGGAAATGGAGCCTTAGTCCCTATCGATTAAGATGACCTTTTGGAAATTGTACTAGTCATGTGACAATAGTGGCAGTTGTTTCAGCTCGAACTGAAGAAGCTCCAAGGAGCTCGATAGCATGGGACGCTCAGGCGGTCTTCGGATATGAAGCTACAGTTGTCCTAAGGTACTCAGATGTAATTGTGTCTAACTCTGTTGAGTGCAGGAACTATAGTTCTTACGAACTGTTGGCATGTGGCCATCAAACCCTAACAAGGTGTCTGCGCTTGGACTCAGTCATCTCTAGTTGAATCAAGTTGACCTAGCTGTTGTCTGCAGCATATAACTCATTCAACTGTCTGTCTTCATGTAATTCTTACTAATACATGAATGAAAATGATCTTGCCCATTTTTTAGCTATGAGTACTGTTTCCTTCTCCCATAAACAATTACAGTCTTGGAAACCCACAGGGAGGGGCATTGTGACTCAGCAATGACTCGATGGTGGTGAGTTTGGCTTTGGTTTGGGGTACCAGTTATTCTTATCAATTCCTCTACAAAAAACCACACCTTTGGATATGAAGTTTCTTACTACCAATGGAATATCCAGTGTGATAAATTATTCCATGTTAAGAATGAATTTGTTTTCTCAACACACCTATGTCTACTTCCGCTCATAAAACTATTCTGACTTTTGGAAAAATGTGTACATTTTTAAGGTTTGTATACACTCGATCCATATTTAATTTAAATGATCATATCATAACTAGGTATCATGTCATCTTTGAATCCATTGACTATTTATTAATTTCAAAGTTTGAGGTATAACCTGATGAGACAATAAGAAGGAGTTGGTGTGATTTTCTGGTAAGACTTTAGAATGTTGACTATTAATACATTCTTTGTGGGATGAGGGATAAAGTAACAGGTAATTCAATTACTGAGAAAGTGAAGTACAAGTTGAATAATCCTTAACCAGTTGCCAGTTCCAGATGTTTGTCGAAGATATATCAGTTGCATGAATTAGAATAAAAACAGTACCAATACTCCTAGCTATTAATTTTTAACAGTTATCATGAGCTGAGCATTATAAATAAGTGATACAATATAAAATGACCTTGTAAGAATTATCAGTCTCAGATTCCAGGTGAGATGCCCAAGGTCCGGAAATAGCAAGTGAATTAGCAATGAGCATGGCATTAAAAAATGTGGCAAGGAAAAAAAAGAAGGGGAAAAAGGAAAAAAAACCCGAACAGATAGACTTTGTAAATCTTTACCAAACAGCCTCATCTTTCTCCCGTGGAACAGCTGGTAATTTGAACTGTTGACTTTCCTGTTAATAGTCCAACTCTTTTCTGACAGCACCCCAGGGCTCCCGAATGACTAGGTCTTTGTTCTTGTTATGTGCCATCAGTTTGATTCTGACTCCTAGTGACGCTGTGTACAACAAACGAAACACCACTCGGTCCTAGGCCATCCTCATAAATGTTGAAATGCTGCCTGTTGTTGCGGCCACTGGGTCTCTCCATCTCATCAAGGGCCTTCCTTGTTTTGGCTGATGCTCCGCTCTACCAAGCGTGATGTCTAGGTGGGATCATGCAAATACGGTGTCTGAACCTTTGACTTGAGAGTTGGTTGAGTTCGCCATTCCAATAGCTATAGAAGGAGCTGCCTCAGAGTTAGAAATAAGGGCTCTCATGAACATCAAGAAAGAAAATCCTGAGTCTGTGCATTGACCAGCACACAGACAGCTTTGATCGCTGAGAAGCAGCCGTGCTGTGAAACGGAGGGGAAGATGCAGCTGTGGAAAAAGCAGCAGAGGCAGCAGTACCAACACCATGAGGCAGAGAGTCTATCTGCACCTTGTCTGACCTCCATCTCTCATGAAAAGACCAAGGGCTGACGCTATGCAGTCTGCTCTTTCCCCTGGTAAAGTCACAGGAGGCCAGAGATGACCCGCACCTCTTTCTCACAGGCACAGTGTGAGATGGCTTTCAGTATTGGGTCTTAACTTTTCATTTTAAATGTTTAATCGATAAAGATTATATCTGGACATCTTGCAAATATGCTGAGTTTTCTCCCCTTAAAATTTGAAATATCTTGTGTGTTTTTATTGGATTGCCTATCTTTGCAGAATATGTGTGGGGAAAGCATAGGTGTACACAGCATAAAAGATTTCTAGCAAAGGAAGAAGGCTATTTTAAATAAATCTTGATATTCATAATGGCTATTTATTCTGCATTTTAAAAATAACTAACATACTTACCTGGCCGGGGAGATACCATGATCACGAAGGTGGTTTTCCCAGGGCGAGGCTTATCCATTGCACTCCGGATGTGCTGACCTCTGCGAATTCTCCAAGTGTGGGAAACTCGACTGCATCATTTGTGGGAGTGGGGGACTGCGTTCATGCTCTCCCCTGATCAGAAATAAATAAATAAGTAAGTAAGTAAGCAAATACATAAATAAATAAATAAATAACATATTTCTAAAATTTCCTGAAATTAAGCACTGCTTAGAAAAAGAAAACTGACCCATCTAAATATTTCTAGAGCATATTTAATATATAAAGTGATGGAAGTTTTATAACACAATTTTCATGCATAGCTCTTTTCTTAATTTACCCTAATTCCTAACTCTTCTTAACTTTATACATAACCTGGTGCTGTAGGTCATGAAAATCAGACAGAACCATGATCAGACAGCAATATTTTTATATATCCTCACTCAAAAAACCTCAATATCACTGCCATCTAATTGATTCTGACTTATAGCAACCCTATAGGACAGAGTAGAACTTCCCACATGTGTTTCCAATATTGTAACTCTTTATGAAAGTAGGAAACCTCATTTTCCCCTTGAGAAGCAGTTAGTGGTTTCAAACTGCTTACCTTGCAGTTAATAGCCCAATAAGTAACCCACTGTACTACCAGGCATCTTTCACATATTGTAACCACTTTTAAATCTGAATTTGGGTCTGCTGACGTTTTGGAAGGATGGTTGTGGCTTGGGTGGAGGGTACAGTGAAGATGAGTCCTTTGTACAGTCAGGTCACCCCTGCCTATTCCCAGGAATCTCAAGAATGGACTTTTGATGAACATGGACACAGAGCATCTTCCACTCACTGATGCTTTTCCATTATTCTGACTAATTCGGATGAAGATAACAAAACAAAAAAAAAGCATTCTTTCCTATAGTTGGGACAGTTTAACAACAAGTCTTAGAAACATCCTAATAAGTTAAAAAGAACTCTTTGTGTGATCAACTCATAAATGTGCCTTTTTACTTATCATTTATGCATGATAATACTTGTACTATGGTTTCACATGATCTCAGTATTGATCACATTGATTTACAAACCGGAGAGCAGTTAACAGTTTACAGTTAACAGTTTGCTCACAAAATGGAAAAATTAGGCCCATTAATGGGGGATCGGTGTGGTGACATGTGCTCATAATTATTCTCTTCAGTATGGTATATTTTTAAAGCCTTGAGAATATGTAAACAATAGCAAGAAAACATCCTAATATATACACACATTTTAATAAGTCTTTCTTCTTTTTAATGAGCAGATGGTTACGACACCATTTTGAATGGCACACGCATCGTGTACAGCAGTGAAAACAGCCGCTGGGTGCTCGTCGATGGGTTGATTCCGTTTACTGACTATACTGTTCAAGTGAACGCTTCGAATAGCCAAGGCAGCTTGATAAGTGAACCAATCACCATTTCAATGCCTCCAGGAGGTAAGATTATGAAAAATAATGTTGACCTAATTTTATACAAGTGCCTTAGAACTAAGCCTCTATTGAACACACTTGTTTATGGTTCGAATGCCTATATTTAGAACTTACAGTCTCAATTTCATTTATTGTTTGATGCTGTCCTTTGTTTTCCTGAGATGCTTATCAATACCTTTACATCGATAATCTTTCATTGTTTTGTTGAGAATGTTTTGTAGAGAACCATATCTGTATTTTGTACATAAACACAGCTGTTGGTATCTAACAGTTTGTATGTTATGAAGCCTGGCAAATTCCTTTTTGTTTGGGGAGTCCAGTTATATGGAAAATACAAATTATATATAAATTGTTAATTTTTATATTTATATACATATAACATTTTATTTCACATTTATATACAAGTCCTAGGTTAAATTTTCTACTGCAAAGCTTCTCACTCCTGGTCTGTCGAAGAAATAGCTTAGATCTATACATCTAAGTCTTCCCACTTTACAAAATGAAGATGGGGAGAGGTAATATATAAAATAGGAAGCTTCTATTACCACTAGAAAAAAACACCTTTAAATTATATGCCTTCCTGATTATAGTTCATGAAAATCACTGTTATATGTGAAATGTGATACAGCCCAGACCTGTTTCAATATTTCTATGAAGAAAATGACAATGTATTCAAATTACCATTATTTTGGTATGCAATCAACTCTGATATTATGGCCTTTGAATGGAAAGCATGCCTGCAGATAAGAGCCTGACTCTGCACTGTGTTTAGGAATATGTGTTTTCTGAAAACATGGAAGAAAATACTTGTTGTAATCCAGCCTCTGGAACCAGTGTGTCCAGGACTAATGAGGAGGTCATCTCCTGCTCACAGCTGATGGCAAGACTGGAGAGACCCCCTTCAAGGCACAGAGGGGTGCAAAAGCAACACATTTCTCTTCGTGTGAGAAAAATAAGGGTCACTTCATAGTGTATCAGGAGCCCTGCTGGTGTAGTGGTTATGCATTAGGCTGCAGTCTCGAAGTCAGCAGTTTGAAACTCTCTCCCTGGGAGAACGGCAGGCTGTTCTACTCCAGCAAGAGTTACAGGCCCAGCAAGCCAGAGGGGCAGTTCTGCCCTGTCCTCACGGGTCACTATGAGTCTGCACGGGTTGGACGTTTTAGTCTTTAGGTTGGACTCTTTTTTGTTTGTTTGTGTTTGTTTGAGATGAAGACGTGTGAGTGAACTTGTCGTGACAGAGGTATTTTTAAACACATTTTATGTGCAATAAACCTGCCACATATGGACTGGGACTCTAGTAACAATATGGTTGGCTTACCCTCATAAATGTTGATTTAAGGACAGACTTTTTTTCTAAATCACAGAATCTTCAGTGTCTTAATCGTCATTTTTACTCAAACCGAAAGGTTGAATATTGGAAAAGATAGAAAACTATTATGATTTTATATGTTTGTAGATAGTATCCTTTATTCACATTTAGAAATGGAAGCAGATTTACTACTTTAATAGAATTTTTAAATTACCAAAATAATACTTTCTTGACAGATAAATGGCAGATTCAGTGTGTTCTCTAACCATATTTTGGCATTTACACACATTTAGACAGTTGGTGATCTGCAAGTAATCCATAAAGATAGTCAATTCACTCCCCGTGCATGTGTTTAAGAAAGTATCTTCTAATAATGTATACACATGCACACACAGGAAGAGGAAGACGAGAGTTAGTTCCTAAGCAGAGGAAATGGTTCACATACTCAACTGCTAACCCAAAGTTTGCAGTTCTGTGAGCCTACCTACGACAGGTAACAGTAAAAGCCTGGCAAATCTCTGCTAAAAAAATCAGCCATTAAAAACCCGATGAAACACCATTAAACTCGGACACACATGTGGTTGCCAGGAGTCGAAATGTATTCTTTCCCAAGTGGTTAGAGTTGGACAGACAGATTCGCTGTTCAAAAGCAGCAAGCTCAGTAATGACTATGCCTCTCAGAAGAAGGGATGCTATCATGTAAACATGGAGAGGCTAGAAGGCTGTTCTACGGTGGTGTAGCAGAACTGAATTAAACTGTGCACTGAGGTTTCTTGACCGGGAGGCTTCTCTGTCATGATCATCTGAAGACTACCTACATCCACTCCCCACACCCATTCACTCATTCACTTTATTGATATATTCAAAAATACGAAAATTTGAGAGAAAGCATTTACCAAAAGAGGGAGCAGAATGTCTTTCAATACAGACAGTGGTTTGCTCCGGTTTATTACAGCCATTAGGACATACTTTTCTTTCATCATTAGATTGTTGTTGATTACAATTAGGAAACTTATCGCTTTGAAATTATCTTTTTTATGACCTTGTGGCAGTTTAAAGGTGATACCTCATTGATTAAATAGGTTTTAGTTCATGCTTCCTTTTACTTAATGATCTGAAAACATATTATCCTGATTTACACATAGAATCATGCTGAAAAGCATGTGGCATTCACGAGAGTATGTGTGTTTAAGTAGAATTAAATTAGTACTGAGAGTTATTAAAGAAATCTTCCATGCCTCTGTCCAGTGAACTGTGCTTCATACTGAAATGAATAATAAATGAACCAGTATACAGAAGCAACCCAACTTATGGGTGGATAAAGTTCTATATGCTTTTTTCTTTTCTATTATATTTGGATTGTTATTATTTCCATTTGCTTGATTCAATACTAGATCTCCTTTTTAGTGACGTCAAAATCCTAGTGATAGCTTTCAGTGCTGGATTATGGCCATTTTGCGATGATACTATCCCTTGACGTGTTTCCTCACAGTGCATTCTAAGAGCATAATAAAAAGGGTTAGCAAAGCAGAACTACTAGTCCCCCCAACCCCTTTATCAAATGTCTGCTATCAGATGTTCTCTGAGGACTCCCATCAACCCTTTGATCAACCCTTACTCAATATTTGCTTCTAACTTAGCATCCATCAAAAGTCCTGTCTTAATAAGAAGACAATGATAGGAACTTTCCATGTCCCAAAGCACGGTAATGTGATATTGAAATTGCCAGTCTAATCTATCACAGTCAATACTCATGGAAGCATCATTCAAGAGATCAGACAATGTACTGCATTGGGTAAATCTGCTGCACCTCTTTAAGGTGTTGAAAACCAAAAATGTTATCCCGAGGACGAAGGTGTGTCTGACCCAAGTCATGATATTTTCAATGGCCTCATATGCCTGGGAAGTTGGACGTTGAATACGAAAAACTGAAGAAGAATCGATGTGTTAGGATTGCAGTGCTGGCGAAGAACATGGAAAGTGCCCTGGGCTGTCCAAAGAACAAGCAGATCTGGGTTGGAAGAAGTACAGCCAGAATGCTTAGAGACAAGGATGGCTGGCCTTAGTCTCACATACTTGGGACATGTTGTCAGGAGAGACCAGTCCCTGGAAAAGGTCATCCTTCTCGGTAAAGTCAAGGGGCCGTGGAAGGCCCTTGGTGAGAAGGATGGGCAGTGGCTACATCAATGGTCTCAAACACAAGCGCAATTGTGAAGATGGCTCAGGACTGCGTGGTGCTTCCATAGTGTCCCTAGGGGTTGGAACCTCCTCCAGGGCCCCTAACAGCAGAGATGGCTCCTTATGCACATTCAGGTTTTGGTGCTTGGGCAAAATCTGACACAGGGAGGCACTAGTTATGCAGCAGGGTCTCGTACCATTGATTTCAGCTCACAGTGACACCATGTGACAGAGAGGAGCTCCTCCCTATTTTTTCCCAGGAGCCCTGGTGTAGTGGTTACTAGTTAGCTGCTCCCCACAAGCTCGGCACTTCCTCGGAGGGAGAAAGACCTGGTTTTCTACTCATCGTAAAGAGGGATGCTCTCGAACACCAGCAGGAGCTGTTCTGCTCTCTCCGAGAGGGTTGCTGGGAGTCAGAACTGGCTTTGTGGCAGTGTTTTGTTTCCTGTCATCCTTCCTTGAGCAGAATACCAAGTCTTTCTCGGGAAGAGCCACTGGGTGGGTTCAAACCGCGGCTCTCTGCTTAGCAGCCTGGAGTGAAGCGCTTTTGCCACCATAGCTTCATCTGACAGGCTGGGAGTATAATTGAAATTTGGTGAGTTAATCAGGAAATAAATCAGTCAAGACATCTTAATAACCAGTTTTAAATAGTAAGCTTGTCATTTCTCAGGTCTACCCAGGTCCAATTCTTTACCTGAGCAACCATATATGATAGTAAGTGGGAAAGTTGTACTTTGTGCATTCCTGTCGGTTCTATGGATATATGATGGTACCCATGCAACTGAGGGCCCAGACCTTTGGGGAAAAGGAATCACCTAAATTGTACCAGCCCATGACCTTGATTCCTGTCGTATTGGATGCTTTCCTTAGGGAAGCAAAGGAGGAGCAGCTTGAACTTGGCCTAAGAGTTTGGAGAGGAGAGGAGAGGAACTTTGGGGGGGATCAGCATGGTTTATTTGGAGTTTTGTTTAATTTTGTTTAAAGTATGTGACATATCTGTACCTGTATCTGTGCACTCAGCTGTTTTATGTTTCCACAATTCCTGTATTTTTAGGTTGTTTGTAGTAACATATTGCTCCTAGCTCGTACTATGAAGTTTTAGAAATGAAGACTATTTAGCCTGAGCTCTTGAATAGCATTATGCTGCAGGTTCAAGAGTTCTAGGAAAATAATTTAAAAAATAAAAATGAAATCCAAATGTTAATCCATAAATATGAAACTCTCCTGTGCCCTCTACCCTTTCAAGGTCTGGAGTTACTAATGGGGTGAGGATTTCAACTCTTAATGGGGCTCAGTGCATTAGTGTTTGGTATGCATGGAATTCAGCATTCGGTTTAATAAGTGGTTGACATTGGTGATGTCCCTTAATTTGCTTAAATCTAATTGGCTCTTTTATCAGTCAAACCTGTATGGATTGGCAATTGATCAGAAAGGGTCAGCCATGACTCCGCATGTAGTTAAATGATGGAAGCACCAGTTAAAGCCACAGCTGCATGATAATCAGCAAAGGAGGAACGAATGTGCTTGGAGGAGGAAGGCAAAGGAGCTTAGAAGTTTTGCAGGATCTTCAAGTTCAGAACAAAGGCATTATGGAGTATATAAATTTTAAATACACTGCATTTTGCCTCCAGACTTAAAGCTTTTTTTTTCCAGATGAACTGAAATCTTGTCTGAAACTGTCTTTGTTACATCAAAGAACTACTCAGAAAGCTAAAAGAGACAGAGGAAGCATAAAAGGGCATAGTTTAAAATGATTAGTGACAAATTCCATACTGACGAGCTAGAAACAGATTTTTTATGAAAGTTTTATTTTTTTTTCCAAAAGGAATCATTTTATTCTATTTACCTTTCTCGGGACTGCTTTATTAGCAGAGCAAAAGTGACCAAGGGCCACCTTCATTTGTGAACATGATCCAGTTTTCCTATGACATTAAATAATTTGTCACTTAAACATTTAAATTATAATGTAGAAAACTTCAAGAAAATACTCAGCTCGCGGAAAGTGCCTTCCTTCCAGAGGTGAGTTGTATTCAAGAAAAGAAGAAGAAAGGACAATCTTGAGCAAGGCAGGATGGCAGTGACCCTTCGTTTTCCAGAGCCTTTTCTACTGTTTCTCCCAACGGAGGTAAATCCGTTTGGAATTAAACCTGACCGTTTCTGAAGGCATGGACTCTGGGCGCTGTAAACCTGGGTTTGAAACCACCTCCTTTGCTCGCTGGTAAAGAGACTATGAGCAAATGAATAAAAGGATCTGAGCCTCAGTGTATTCATCCATAACACAATTGAGGATAGTTCCCACCTGATAGAAGTTTTTGGAGAATTAGGCAACCTACTACCTGTAGCATTATGAGTACAGTGCTGACCATTTGGTGCTTCTTAGTTTCTTTGTTTTGATTTACTCCTGATATCCTTTAGTTTTCCTTCATGGCTGGCTAGAAAATGTCCCAAGAGATTAAAAAAAACCCCAAAAAAACACCATTCCTGCCATCGAGTAGATTCTGAAACATCTGTCCTTGTGGGCATCCAAGGCTGTCAATCTTTATAGAAGCAGAAAGCCTCTTTTCTTTCTTGCTAGTGGATTTGAACTACTGATCTTGTAGTCAGCAGTTCAATGTGCAGGCCGCTATGCCACCAGAGTGAAATACAGGGTCATTCATACAGTTGGAAGAGAGTAGTATGTTTTCCCCTGCTGCATCTCTATCCTTTATATACCCTGCCTCCCCTTGCAATGCTAGTCAGCCTGCTTCAGTGGGGCTGTGCTGCATACTGGATGACATAGCAGGAAGGAAGTCTAGGAAGTGAGTTTCCTTTTAAAATAGAGTTAGCATCCCCTTCCATGATTTCTGGATCATAATTTGCAAGTTATTTTTACCTCACACTCTCCTTGGTGATCTTGGGATTCCAATGAGTGGAAAAGCTACATATTTTTCCTTAATAAATGTATCTTCCATATCCTTAATAGCTCTTCTTCCTATTTAGTCATAAATTTAAATAAAACTTTTTAATTTCTTTTTCATTTTTATTGTGTAATTACAACTCAAGGTAAAGAAAACCAAAATCCTCACCACTGGACCAGTAGGTAACATCATGATAAACAATGAAAAGACTGAAGTTGTCAAGGCTTTTATCTTGCTTGAATTTACAATCCGTGTGCATGGAAGCAGCAAATAGAGATCAACAACATTACACTGGGTAAAACTTCGGCACAAGGCCTCTCTGAAATGCTGAGAAGCAGGGTGGTTCTTTTGAGGACTAAGATGTACCTGACCCAAGCGATGGTATTTCTAATTGCTCATGTGCATGAGGAAGTTGGACAATGAGAAAAGAAGACTGAAGGAGAATGGGTGCATTTGATTTGTGGTGCTGGCAAGGACTGTTGAAAGTAACCTGGATGACAAAAAACAAACAAATCTGTCTTGAAAGAAGTATGGCCAGAGTGGTCCTTAGAGGCCAGGATGCTGACTTTGTCTTGCATACTTTGGCCAGGAAAGACAGTCCCTAGAAAAGGCCAACGTGCTTGGTAAAGTAGAGGGGAGGTGAAAAGAGGACAACACTGGATGAGATGGACTGACACAGTGGTTGCAGCAATGGGCTCCAACATAACGACCGTTGTGAGGATGCTGCAGGACCATGCAGTGTTTCACACTGCTGTGCATGGAGTTTCTGTGAGTTGGAACCAAGTTGATAGCAGCAAATGACAATGAATTTTTTCATAAATATGTGCTTTCATTAATGTGTTAATTAATGTGAGGCAGAAATGGGGAATTTGAAATTATCAACTAAATAGGATTTCTTCCCCTTTTTATAGTTATCCTAAGATATCTATTTTAAAAAGTGAAACCTTTGAATTATAACTTTGCATCATTTTTCACAAGAGGGAAAGCTTAGTCATTACACAGAAAGCATGTTTTTAATAATTGAATAAAATGCTTGATTTTTTAGGAATGTGCAATAATAAATATTTTAAAACAATATACCAATCATTAAATTTTTTATTGAATGATCTACAAAGTTAAATTTTGTTAAATCATTACAAGAATATGTTTTCACTCATCTATTGCTATGTAACAAATTACTCCCAAAACTTAGTAACAAAACAACCAACTACTCTTTATCATTTTTCATGATACCTCAAGTATGATTTGTAAATGTGGTGTTTTGCTGATCTTAATAATACTGCTGCATTCCACTGGATGAAGATGGGGAAGCAAGGTGTATTTCTGTGTATGTGAACTTTCATGCTTAAGAAGACAAGACAAGGCTTCTACAGATAATGGTTGACTCAGAGTTCAAAGAGTCAATCCCTGAGGTAAAAGCCCTTATCAAATCACTATTTATCTTGAGCTAGCCGAAACAAAAATTTTGACTAAACCAAGACAAGAAACATACATGTGAAGGTGTGATGTACTAGGCCATTCTGTAACAATACTAGACCATAATGTAACAATTGCCCATAAAAAATCTAGATAAATGTAATTGGCTTTATTAAATATGTTGTGTAATGTGTTCCATAAAACATATATTAAATATTTATACAGTTTTATTAAATATAACCGACCACATTTATCTAAATATGTATGTCTTTACTACATTAGTGGGCCTAATATATCATATCATCTAGAATATGTATGTGTGTGTGTGGATTTATATACATTTCAGAATAGACTCTGATATTTGCAATTAACCACAGAGTAGCTACGGCAAATGGAATAAGTGATGAAGTCAAAGAGTTCAACAGAAAATTTCAAAGAAGCTCCAGAAGGCAAAGTAAAATATTATAATGAAATATGTAAAAACTTAAAGTTAGAAAATCAAAAGGAAGAACATGCACAGCACATCTGAAACCGAAAGAGCTAAAGAATAAAATTCAAGCCTTGAGTTACAATATTGAAAGATTCTATGGGCAAAATATGAAATGAAGCAGGAAGCATCAAACAAAGATGGAAAGAATATCTGGAGTCATTGTACCAAAAAAACTAGTCAACAGTCTGCGATTTCAAAATTATCATATGAGCAAGAGACAATGGTGCTGAAGGAAGAATTCCAAGCTGAACTGAAAGAATTAGCCAAAAACTAGACTCCAGGCATTGATGGAATACCGAATGAAGTGTTTCAACGAGCTGCTTAAGCACTGGAAGCACTTGTCTATACAAGGAAATTTGGAAGATGATTACTTGACCAATTGATGAAAGGAGATCTACATTTTGCCCATTCCAAAGAAAAGTAACCTTACAGAATGCTCAAATTAGAGACGAATATCATTTATATCACATGCAAATAAAATTTTGTCGAAGATCATCCAACAAGTATTGCAGCAATACATTGACAAAGAGCTAGCAAATGTTCATGCTGGATTCAGAAAAGAGGACATGGATGTCATTGCTGATGTCAGAGGGATCTTGGCTTAAAGCAGAGAATAGTAGAATTATGTTTCTTTGTGTTTCACTGACTATGCCAAGGCATCATAACAAACTATGGATATCTTTGAGAAGAATGGGTATTCCAGAATATTTCATTGTGTTCATGCAAAACTTCTGCATGGATCAAGATGCAGTTGTGCAAACAGAGCAAGGTAATATAGCATGGTTTAAAATCAAGGAAGAGGTGCCTCAAGGTTGTATCCTTTCTTCATTACTAATTCAATCTTTGCGGGGAAAATCATCAGAGAAGTTGGAAGAAAAGTACGGCATCAGGATGGGAAGAAAGTTTTTAAACAACATGTAATATGCAGATGACAAAATCTTGCTTGCTCTAAGTGAGCAGGACTTGAGGCACTTGATAATGAAGATCCAGAATTGCAGTCTTCGGTATGGATTACAAGTCAATGCAAAAAGACACCAAAATCTTCACAACTGGAACTCACGGTAACATCATGATACATGGAGAAAATGTTGGTTGAAGTTGTCAAGGATTTTGCTTGTTTGGATCCACAATCAGTGTTCATGGTTATAGCAGTCAAGAGATCAAAGACGTGTTACACTGGGTAAATCTACTACAAAAGACCTTTTTAGAGTGTTCAAAAGTGAGGCTGTTCCTTTCAGAACTAATTTAAGCCTGACCCAAGCAACGGTGTTTTTAATTGCCACATATGCATGTGAAAGTTGGACTTTGAAAAGGGAGGCCACAGAAGAATTGATGCCCCTAAATTGTGGGGCTGGAGGAGAATATTGTAAATATCATGGACTGCTAAAAAGACAAACAGCTCTGTCTTGGAAGAAGTATAGCTGGTTGGCTCCTTAGCAACAAGGATGACGAGACTTTGTCTCAGGTACTTTGGACATATCATCTAGAAAAACCAGTCACAGGAGAAAGACATCACGCTTGTAAAGTAGAAGGGCAGGGAAAGAGAGGAAGGTCCCAACAGTTTCCCTTTTTATTTTAGAAGTATTCATCGTTTTAAAATGTTATTTAATTAAATTACATAATTGAAATTAAAAACACAACTCTTATAAATATCTTTGTAAAATATAACTGATGTTTCATACAGTGCAACTGGTTTCCCAGAATATTGGCCTCCAACAGAGGAGAGGCTGAAGATGGAGTGGCACAGTGCCTACAGCAATAGGCACAAGCATGGGAACAGTTGTGAGGTGGTGCAGGACAGGGCAGTGTTTTATTCCATAGTGCATAGGGTCACTATGTGTTGGAACCAACTGGATGGTACCTAACAACAATATATGTGTGTGTGTGTGTGTGTGTGTGTGTGTGTGTGTGTGTGTGAAGTCACACATACAACATATACATAAGGGTGCATTAAATAGGAGCTTAGCAAAGCAGGCCAGGATGGGACTCAAACTCAAGCACTCCAAGATGACAGGATTCTACAACCTCAAGTTCAAGTGATGTATACACCAGCAGTATGGCGAAGCACGTCTCAAACAAACCTGAAGTTCTAGCAACATGATCCTTGGGTTGGCTGTTCCATTGGTAGTGTAGCTCACAAGTTGAGGCAGAGAACTAACTAAAGCAGCTGCATGATGGTCTGATCACCAGAAAGCAAGAGAACAAGGGGCAGGGCTTGCCAAGCACATTTGTACTTATGTTGCCATCATCATTCTCAAAACATTTTCTTTCTACTTGAGCCCTTGTTATCAGATCCTTGTTTTCCCCTCCCTCCCTGCTCCCCCCTCCCCCATGAACACTTGATAATTTATAAATTATTATTATTTTGTCATATCTTACACCATCCGATGTCTTCCTTCACCCACTTCTCTGCTGTCTGTCCCCCAGGGAGGAGGCTATATGTAGATCCCTGTAATCGGTTCCCCTTTTCTCCCTGACCCTCCCGGTATCGCCACTCTCACCACTGGTCCTGAGGGGTTCATCTGTTCTGGATTCCCTGTGTTTCCAGTTCTTATCTGTACCAGTGTACATCCTCTGGTCCAGCTGGATTTGTAAAGTAGAATTGGGATCATGATAGTGGGGGGAAGGAAGCATTCAAGAACTAGAGGAAAATCATACGTTTCATCATTGCTACACTGCACCCTGACTGGCTCGTCTCCTCCCCATGGCCCTTCTGCAAGGGGTTGTCCAATTTCCCACAGATAGGCCCTGGGTCCCACTCTGCACTCCCCCTTATTCACAATGCCATGATATATATATATATTTATATTTATATATATATATAAATAATTTGGTCTTTGATGCCTGATACCTGATCTCTTCGATGCTTTGTGATCTCACAGGCTGGTGTACTTCTTCCCTGTGGGTTTTGTTGTTTCTCAGTTAGATGGCCCTTGTTTATCTTCCAGCCTATAGGACCCCAGATTCTATATCTTTTGACAGCCCGGCACCATCAGCTTTCTTCACCACATTTGCCTATGCACCTGCTTTGTCCTCAGTGATCGTCATCCTTTTAAGCTTTGTAATAAATGAATTTAATTTTCTTACCAACAGTTTCCCCTTTGTTTTAGTATTTACCATTTTAAATGCTATTTAATTAAATTAAATAATAGCAATTAAAAGCAAAACTATCATAAATATCTTTGGAAAATACAGCTGATGTTTCAGACAGTGTAACTGGTAACCCAGAGTATTAGTCTCCAACAAAGGAGAGGCTGACTATCTGTGGCAATGTGTTACAGATCTGTTGGATATTTGTTATTAACCTGGTGAGTCAGCTCAGAGGAGCTAGGTAAAGGCAGCATTGACAATGAATGGGAGGGAAACGCTTTGAAGTGGCGGAATGGTCCATCCTTTAGGAAGCCTAGCACAGTAGTGCTAAACAAACACAAAGGCAAACTTACTGCTGTTGAGTTGACTCTAACTCATAGTGACCGTACAGGACAGAGTACAATGGCTCGTGTGGGTTTCCGAGACTATAAATCTGTGTAGGAGTAGAAAGTTTCATCTTTCTGCCAGGGCCTGTCAAAGCCAGTTGTCATCCAGCCAGCCCGGACTCATGGTGACTTCATGTGTACCAGCATAGAAGTGTGCTTCCTCAGCTTTTCAATGGCTTCCCTTTTGGAAGTAGATTGCCTGGCCTTTCTTCCAGGTCTCCTATGTGGAGTCTGAAACCCAACTTTCAGTTAGCACCTGAGTACATTACCATTTTCACCACCTAGAAACACCAAATTCCTCTCTGGGATCCATTAGAGCAGCTTTTCACTGAAATAAAAAAGAAAAAGGGATCATTGATTAAATTTCTTCAACTGAGTAGTAACTGAGTCTGAGATTGTTAGTCTGGCTTTCTCAGTTAGCTTATTTTTCTCTTTCGATATTCAGAAAAGGAAAGGCAAGCAATGTATATTTCTTTGCTTTTTTCTGGATAACCACAGCTGTACTCCCCTCTAAGAGGGTGGGGAATGCTATGGATCAGCCATGGGGAAAACAAGCCTACTTTATAACAGGACCCCTGCAACAATTAGGATGTGATTAGATTCTCCAAAAAAATTAAAAATTTTTTGAGAATTTGATCATGTATTTAGGAATAGACCTTAAAAAATTAAGATGTGCAAACACAAATCACATTTTATCTTGCACATTCCTCATCCAGAGCCCTCTTGGTGTCATGGGTGAGTAGTTGGAAGTCACCAGGTGCTCCGAGGGAGAAAGGTGAGACTTTCTACTCCCATAAAAGTTACAGCCCAGACACAGTGGCGGTTCTGCTTCATCCTGTAGGGTCACCAAGAGTCGATACTAACTCTGGAGCAACGAGTATGTTTTTATTCCTTATCCACTGTAGCACCGAGGTTTATATAATATTTTTATGCCTTTTAAAGCTTGAGTTTAGTACTATGTCAAGATGCTAAATTATTATATCTTTTTGAATTACGGTAATAGTTCCCAAAAATGTTTAATTCCAGGTATAAAGTTGGGAGTCCATCAATGTGTATTTGCAATATTGTATCTGCTCTGAATCCACTCTGTTTTGTTTGCTGTTTGTAGGTAGAAACTTCAGCATGTCAGTTGGTCATGGAATCTTTTTTAAATGGAAAGGATACAAAGGAATGTAAATAAGAAATAAGCTTAGCTTAGAAAATACAGTGAACAGTAGGTGTAGCTGGTATATTAGCTTACTCAAAGGGTAAAGGGAGAGGGGAGATTAACTGCCTTTTATAATGCAAAAGCCACAATGAAAATCTAAGCTTGTGAGGAATGGAATTCTTTAAACTAGCAACAGTCTACCACGTAAACAGATGGGTTGTCTATACTTGCAGTATATTTAAAAACTATACCACGTATCGTACAACCAGTTCATATGAATCTTTTGAATAGTTGTGCATAATGTTTTACTTCTTCATATGTCTTCCAAAAGTGCTGCTATTTTTTCTATGGGAAAAAAGCAAACAACCTGGGAAAAGTAATAAAGTAGGTTGCTTCCATTAATAAAAATATTTAAATTCATAATAACATAAATTGGGAACTTTGGAAAACACACACACCAGGCCATTTAGATTAACTGAGTGCTTTTGCCCAAGTATACTATGAGAACAGACCCAAAATGTTTATGACTATCTTAAATGTGATCTTAAATTCTTTTATGAGTAATTTTACCTGCATTTTTCAATTTATAGTTTACCCAGCTCTGTGTGTGTGTGTGTGTGTGTGTGTGTGTGCGCGCGCGCGTGCGCACATGTGTGAAATTACACATCCTTAACTGAAGAGAGGAAATAAACTTCTGTGTCATAATTTGTAAAATTCCCATCACTTTTCATATTCAGCATCTTGACAATGAACTTCCATGCCATAAAAACCCTTCAAAAAGGGATTAACTTCTGAGCCATGGAGAAGAGGGATGGGAACTTTGAAGTGTGCTTACTTACCATGGGCTCCACAAGCCTCCAGCCAAGGCTGCCAGCTTTCCACATTTACATAGTCTCTTGTGGTTTCTACAGACATACACATGCCCAACGCAATTAAGTGCTATCGGTAGAGCATCCTGGGGCAGAAGAGCGACCGGAAAAAAAAAATTAAAGTCAAATTTCTTTATTCCTTTTTTTTTTAAAAACTGAGGGGAGAAGAGTGAGAAGCAGTGTTCCTTTAACTTAGATTTTTAAAAAGACTTAGTACAAGCCCGCCTTTCTGTTTTTATCTTAGAAGAAAGATTTATCTATAACTTTAAGGTTGAAAAGATTCAAGTCTGGCTTCCTGGTTCTACAGTTTGAAAGCAACTTGAAATTTTATTTGAATTCTCAGAATGCCCTAAAGAGATTTTTGCTTATCTAAAAAAAAACAATAATCACTCATTCTTTACTTTTTTCCTTTGTTATAATAGACTCTGAGTTGCCTACAATTCAACCTGTCTTTATAAATAGCGTTTTAAAAAGGTGAAAGAAAAGAACAATGAGACAAATGTAATGACTGTATGCTAGGTCTTTAAAGACCTCATCTTCCCACCTTCCTGGGGAGCATCAAGAAAACCCCTGTTGTGTATCTAGAGGGATATAGACCACGAGCCTCTAACGCAGTGGTTCTCAATTTCCTAATGCCGCGACCCTTTGAAGTAGTTCTTCATGTTGTAGTGACCCCCAACCACAAAATTATTTTCATTGCTACTTCATAACTGTAATTTTACTACTGTGATGAATCGCATGACCCCTGTAAAAGAATCATTTGACCCTAAAAGGGGTCGTGACCCACAGGTTGAGAGCCGCTGATCTAAAGGTTCTAGAGTCTTATGGAAAGCTCAGTGGAGAATATATTCTAAGTGCACACAAGTTCACGATGGCCTCTATGATATTCATGTTCACAATGGAGACAAATGAATCTAGGAATGTGTATGGGCATGTGATACATTTAAGGAATTAATGCTTTCCTTCACACTTGAGCCATCATTTTAGAACTTAACCTCGTGCTGTCTTCAATTTTTACTTCAATGTTTCATGGATACTCTCGTTTTATATCCTAGAATGCAAATCTGGGGCAAGGCCAGGAGGGATGGATGAAAGGTGGGGGCTGGTGGCCAGCATTCCTCCCTCTGCTGGTCTTTCTTTTTCAAGGTCACATTCCTCCCATCGCATACCTTGACTCCTGACTCAGTCAGAGTCGAATCATGCATATTATCTTGCCCATAAGAGGTGATAATTGCCAGGTGTTATTTATGTAACCCACCTGCTACCATACTTTTTCTTAGAGCGTCCTATTTTTGCCCCTTAGCAGCACATGTGTTGTGTGTGGAATTGACCATGTCACAAGGTCTGGCCAATGAGAACTTTGTGTTTTTCTGCCACAATTATTTTTCAGGAATGGCATATATCCCAAACTGAGTCAATAAGATTCAGAAACCCGAATAATCAGCTGAGGTTCATGATCTTGCCGAAGGGTGAATCCGGGACAACATAGGTTGACAGCTTCTGCCAGCCGCCTTGCCCCTCCAGGGTCTACAAATGGAGCTACCAACTAAGAAAGTGGAGCAGACAGGGGAGAAGTAGGTGGTCAGATTCTGGTGCCTCCATTTTATCCTTTGATACCAGCTGTGTCTACTGCCAACTCTTCCCCGGGATTTTTATGTTCTGGGACCCAATTAACATTTTCATCATTTAAGTCCATATGTGTTGCCAACAAAAGCATTTAAACCACAAAATCTTCGAAAGAAAGGCAACGAAGAAGAGAGTCTTTATAGAAAACTTGGACCTGCTCAAAAACCACACGTGTCTGTAGGCTTTGTGAGAGCGCCCACCTGTGGAAGCCTCGGGAAGCAAACCTGAGGCCACTCACTATTTCCAGGTCTCGGAACCCTGAGCTCCAGCACAGACACTTCATCTCTGAGCTAAATAACTTGACTAGGATGCTGGCTGTGCATCTCTAAAGTAACTTACTTCAACTAGACGACTTGTTCTCACAATGAGATCCCAGACTAAGAGTATCTTAGTTATCTAGTTCCTTTAACACCGATGTACTTCCTCACAGGTGATAAAGCCAAGTCCAGGTGCAGACCTTAGGGAAAGGCTTTCTCTCTGTATCAGATCTGGAGGAGGGACCTTGCTTCCTAGTTTCTCGGAGATCTCCAAGTGTCTTGATATTGATCTTACCCCAGCCCTCTCTGCACACTTTAATATCTTGTATATTTTCAAAGAACTTGACTCAAGATAGCCTCCTTTAATCCAGACTCATTAACATAACAAAGGCCGCCCATTCCCAAAAGTGAGGATCACCACAGGTTACAAGGCATATTGGGGTGGGAAGGGGCATGGGGCACACTACATTCAATCTATCACACTTGGAAACTTGTTTGAGATGTCAATTCCCACGCCCCACTCAAATCATAACAGAATCAGAACTTTTGAATCGCATATTTTGACCATCTCTGTGTTGACAAATTCTCTGGTTATTTTGATGCACACTCATGTTTGAAGACCATTGAACAAGATCCTTGTTCACAATGCTGCCTTCAAAACAAAAACAACCACGCAAACAAAAAAAAAATGCATTCTGTTCCTATGGTTCTGTCCAATATAATTGGGGATTGTGTCCTTGGGGGAAGTTGGTGGCAAAGAACTTGCGCACAACTTGCCTTTGAAGAAAACCTAGCCAACTCTGTGGCCAGCAGAGGATTCCACCCGGTGGAAACCCCATGTGTTGCGGAGTACAACCGCACTCCATAGGGGTTTCAAGGCTATTGGGGGAGGGGGGAAAAGTGCCACTAGAGGAGGTGCTCCCATCATTCTTCCAGGGCTAAACCATTTGCCCCACCCAGGGTCTCCTGTCTTTGAATGCAGAAACTCGATCTTTAGGGCCAGTTCATGTTCCATGGACAAAAATCCTGCCCTCTGTCACTCATGGTCTCTCTGAGCGGGACACAACCAGCTAGCATGAGTAACCGATTCCAGATGTTGAGTCCTACCTGTGGCACCACAGTGCAACAGGCATGATGTTTTTATGCACGGAAGAACACTAATCAGCCCCACTGTGAAGATGCTGTCAGCTAAATTTCCTCAGCTCTTCAATTCCTTCACAGAACATCTGTTATAAGGAATTCCATGTAACTAAAACCTGAGCCTCTTCCCTCTGGGGACTGTTCCTTAATGAGAGAGGCTTGTGGCTGCCCCTCCTCTCTAGGGTTTTGAAGTGTGTTTCCTCCAGTCGGTTACGTCTTTATTCTGGACTCTGGTTTGCTGGCCATTCGACCTCACAGTTTGCATTCTTCCTTGTGGGCATCCACAAATACCACTCCCCAGAGTAGGCTGATAAATTCCCCAGTTGCCAAGAGAACAATTAAAAGTATGTAACTTTTATTTGATAAAAAGAATGAATGTTCCTGGGTGTGGCAATCACTTGCACTTAGTAGACTGTGTGCGGGTGCTATTTTGCATATATTAATGCCTTTACTTCTCACAATGCCTCTGCTATCATTATCCCAATAAACAATGGCTGGCACTGAGGAAAAGAGGGCTAAGGGGCTTGCCACCAGGAAAGTAAGGACAGGCAACATAAGTAATACAGGGCAGACACCATATTGACCTAGAAAATGGCTACCGAATCCTTTTTCTTGACCACTGCACACTATTGTTGACTTGACTCTCCATCCTCCGATAGTTCCTAACCTTGTTGCCTGGGAGAGCATACGTTCTGGGCTCCACTGGTACCAGGTGTCTGTAGATGCAGCTTAACTCGACAGCAATGTCAAATATCATTTCAAAGGTATTGTCTATTGAGGCAGCAGGTGTTCAAAACCTGCTGCAGATAGACTGGAGTGCTGTCCCTAACTAGGTAGACTCTCCACGTCCTTGAGTTTCCATTCTGATAAATGGAGGCGGTGGAGGGTGGGGTGGGCAGGGGAACGGAGAACAGTTGAATAAAACATTACAGACTTACAAAGAAGCAGAAAGATGACACCGCATAGTGGAGGGAACACCGCGAACATACACAGAGTTCATGCAACTCGGAGTGTCTGAGTGGAACTGTGTTCCTTAAGGGTTACAGTTCCTGACTTCTCAGAAGTAGATCACCTGAGGCACCTTTGGGTGCACTGATCCAACCTGTCAGTTAATCATAAATTTTGTTACGATTGGTACCATGCAGACGCTTCACTGTGTGTGTAGGAGCCAGAATACATCAAAGCACAGTTGAAGCCATCCTTTTGCACTATGGCTATAGTACTTATGGATCCACGGAGGTGGTTAGGGTATGTCAACTAGACACTCCTGGGTAAGGGGAGGGCCAGGGCTCAACCTATCAATTGGGTCAAAGCCTGCTGTCATAAGCCTTTGGTTTCAGAAACACTGGGACCTCTGTCTTTCTGCCCTTCACCTTCCTGTTGGCTGGGACTCTGCCTGCCTCTGAGAGAGGGAGTGGGCAGGGGGCCTCATGTGGGCTGCCCAACCCTGAGAGCTGTCTGTGTGATGTCATGTTTCCACTGACTTTGCATACACTCAACTCTGCACCCACCGGCCTGTGATTCCCTGCTTCCTGCTTCACCTTTCAGTGCCAGCAGCTTGCTGTCTACTTGTGTCTGAGAAGGGTTCTGACTTGTGGACTTGTGTCAGACTGGGCTGGGTTGTCTTCTTAATACGTGATTACTTCTTGATAGGAAGCTCTTTCTTATACATATATTAGGATCACTGGTTTTGTTTCTCTCGACAGCTCTGCCTCAGACAGTCACCAAGTAGTTGGACTAGCTTCTTTCAGAGCCACCCATGAATTTACACCAAACTCAAGGGGCAGGAGAACATTCAAACAACTCTGAAACTTATCTATTTAGGAGAAAAAGCTTACTGAAAGTTTTCTGAAAGTAATTGGTTTTCTGCACTCTAAATTCTTGATCAAGATGTGAGCTACACTGTATGCTTCCAGCTGTGGCTTCTAGTAGAAATTTTAAGTTTTCTGATGTTGTTTACACTCACAGAGACTTTTGTGTAGGTATAAAACAGAAAATTTTATTGGTGGGTATTCCAATATGAGTAGCAGTAGTGCTATTATTAATAA
The DNA here is from genome assembly GCF_000313985.2 of Echinops telfairi. NCBI lineage: Eukaryota > Metazoa > Chordata > Mammalia > Afrosoricida > Tenrecidae > Echinops > Echinops telfairi. The sequence continues at coordinate 63,295,429 of NW_022111324.1, read as the reverse complement.
CAAGCTTGTTCTCTCTTTGGGCCTATCATAAAATTGAATTCTATATAATGCCATTTTTCAAAGGAAATGAGTGGACATGTATCACTTGGCTCCATATAATTTCCACTTTTGTGAAGACAGACTTAATTTACCTAATAATATTTATTTGGGGGAAAATTTTTAAAATTCATTAAAATAGAGTAAGTAAAGCTTTCTTTGTATAAGTAAATAAATCCTTTCCTCGCTGTGGTAAAGCAATTTTCTAGCAATAGCTAATAATCACACAGTCAGATGAGAACTCCCACGTACAAAGGGAGCCCTGGTGAACCCGGCAGTGTGCACATTCCTTTGTGGGTGAATCATTCTCTCTGATGGTCACAATAATGGCAACCTTTGGTATCTGAGTCATGAGAAAGGGGCCATATTTTCCTCATTAAAATCTGTGATTAAAGATGCAATCACAGGACAAAAAAGAGATGGATTGTATTGAGGTTGTTCATATGATTAAGTAAATAAATGTAGCTCTCAAGTTGTCCATTTATTATAGACCCATCGACTGCAGTGCCAATCTCACCATTGGTCTTTAATTCACTTGTCATCCTCTGAACGGTATGAACAAAAATGAGGCAGGAGCCATGGAGGAAGAATATTAACAACCTGTAATATGCAGGTGATGCAATATCCCTTGATGAAAGTGAAGAAGACCTGAAGAAATAACCAACGGAGATCAAAGAATAGAGTCTTCAGTATGATTTGTCCTCAATGTAAAGAAAGCAAAATCCTCAGAACTAGACCAATAGGTAAAATCATGATTAATGGAGAAAAATGGAAGTTGTCAAGGATTTGGTTTTACACAATTAATACCCATGGAAGCAGCAGTCAAGAAATCAAAATATGCATTACATCGGGCTTCTCTGCATAGGGGTTCTTTAAAATGTTAAAAAGACAAAAAGCTACTTTAAAGATTAAGATGTACATGATCAAAGCCAGGGAATGTTTAGTTGCCTCACATGCATTCAAAATCTAGATGGTGACTAAGAGATAGCGATACCAAAGAAAAGCGATTGAACTTTGAACTGGGGTACTGAATATACCCTGGACTGCCCAAAGCAAAGGAAGAGAAAACCGCCTGAACGGCCCTTAAAGGTGAGGATGGCAAGGCGCCATCTCACTGACTCTGGTCACGTTCGTCGAAGGGACCAGCTCAGCGATGGGATTCTAATAATTTAACAACTGGCTCAGTGCCCTCATGGCTGTTTTAAAATTAAGAATTAAAAAGCATATGCTGAAAGGAGTTTGTTATTTCATATAGTTAAAACTCAAATGAGAACAGTGAAAGAGGTTCACAAAACCAGATTATGTTATAAGTAAAAGCTGTAAAATATTTAAATAATAGCTGACATAAACAATAAAACAGTTATTTAGATATTTCCAGGTTGCATTTTGATCAATGCCCTCTCATAATATCCTTCTCTTTTATGTGAGCATCATTGGCTGTGGGATTTACCCTTCGCCATCTTCTCACTAAGTAGGGTCCCATTCCTTTAGAGGTTAGCCAATTAGATAATCAACAGTCTTGCTGTTTCATATATCAGAAGTAGGCAACTTCTCTTCTCTGAACATATTATGTTTATATTGGGAAAACTCCTTTTTGTTTCTTTAGAACTTAAAGCAATTGTTCTGAGATTAGTTTTAGCTCTTTGAACACTTTGAATTGCATAATTCACTCATAATATCTCATGGGAATTTGAAGCCTAACCCAAAGCTGAAATAAATGACAATGTGTCACCCTCTGGTTGTTTGGCACTTTTTCTCCTTAAATTATACTTAAAGAGCTACTGAAATAGCAAATATAGGGAATAAAAGTTGATATTTCATCAAAGAATAGTGAGTTTTATGAAATGAATATATAAAGATGACAATAATTCCATCTAATTTTTTATGCCTATGCATGGAATGAACATTCATACAGATCTTAGCAGCCACCGCTGCACTGATGAATGATAAAAAGAGTAAAGAATGTAGTTTTGTAGCCTCCCACCTTAGAGAGTACCCTGATTATTCGTCCAGGTTAACAACAAAACTTAGGTGTCAGTTCTACCGAGTCTGACAGAATCCCACCCCTGGGCCAGCCCCTGAGGGGCACTATGACTGCTGGAGGAGTCTCAACAATGGGGAGCTCCTCCACAAGATAGCTCGACAGAGTAGAGTGAGTGGCTGAAATGATGGCCTCAACATAGCAAACTTGTGAGGACTACGCAGGACTAGCAGTGCTTCCCTCAGAAACATCTGACAACAACTCTAACAGCTTCTCTGAGCCCCAGCAAGTTCATTTGCTGACGGATACACCTGATGAGTGATATCCTCTCTAACCCTCAATTTGTCATCTGAAAGGGGGCTTTATAATCACAGCACTTGGCTCAGTGCGCTTTGGTAAAGGGTAAATATATGCTGGATAAAAACATTGAGTTTTTTTTCTTTTTTATACCTGTGCTTGTCCGGGTTGACTAGAGAAACAAATTCAGAGACACTCATATGTATGTAGCAGAGAGCTTTATATCAAAGAACAATTGTATATTAAGAGAGCATCCCAGTCTAGGTCAAGTGTATAAGTCCAATATTAGCCCACATGCCCCACGCTAGTCTATAAATTCCTCTGCAGACTCACTCAGCACATTCAATGATGCTGAATGCAAGAAGATCACAGGCCAGTGGGTGAAAATTCTTGTGGCTGCAGTGACGGTAGAAGCAGCTCAGTGCTGACGCAGATCTCCACGTGGCCCCTCCAGCTCTCTGAGTGTGGGTTCTCAAAACGGAAGGTGAAGCAGAGAAAAAGTGTGGCCGCCTCCAGGAGAAAGTGAGAAAGAAACCAGCCTCAAAGAGCCATTTATCTCATCCTCCAATCAAGCTGCGACCTGATTAAACTCTGCCCACATGTTCTTCTGGTAGCCTAGTTGTCACAATAAGCCTATCACAATATCACTAGAATCAACAATCAACATCAATATAAGCAACTGTAACAACGATATCACATTGAATAATTCTGTTGCAAAAAGAGTTCTGGAAAGTTTAAACAAGCAACGATACCTGCTTGATGACTAAGCTGCATCTGACCCAAGCCATGGTCTTTTCAGTCACTGCAAATGCATACAAAATCAAAAATTAGGTGAAGGCAGAAGAAGAAGGAGAAGGAGGAGGAACAGGAAGAGAAGAAGAAGATAGAAGAAGAATCCATGCATTTAAAAAGTGGTGATGGAGAAGAATATTAATATGCCGTGGATTGGCAAGAATGAACAAATCAGTCTTGAAATAAGGAGTTTGACACATTTATTTCAGAGAGATCATCAGGAAAAAACAGTTGTCAAAATTACATTCTATTGGGTAAAGGATTATTTCCAACAAAAGAAACTGTCAGTTTATAAAATGGTCACAATATACCAGTAAGCACGTGTGTATGATGGTTACGGTTGTGTGTCAAACTGATGGATTCTCAGTCAATTAGCAATTAAGATGTCATCCGCATGATGAGATCTAATATAATACAATCACTTCATCACTCCCAGGATGAATGATTACAAAATGATTTCTTCAAAAGTGTAACTCACATCCAGTATGTATGGATGGTCTAGCAAAGTTCTCTGGAGTTTTGCTTAATACAGATCCTGCATCTATTCATCATCCTCTGTCCTCTGATTCTTTAGACTTGAGTCAGCAGCCTGCCATCTTGCTTTGGGATTCATTAGCCTCCACAGCCAGTGAGCCAGAAACCTCCCATTTTACCTTCTAATCTTAGATTCTTTCATCCCTGCAGCTATACAAATTATAAAGAGTCTAGAATCTAGAGAATACAGTCTAAGACAGTTCCAGCCCTAGTAATGTTTTCTTCTGCTACACAGGACTCTGAGTCAACTTGATAATAACTAACAACAAAGGATAGATGCACACTAATAAGAACAGCTGGCACACAATGAATATTTGTTTAAAGTTTAAAAACTACATATAATAAACACAAATTATGCCTATGTATTTATTAATTGGCTAGAAAACGTTAGCAAATCCTAAACATCTATATATCTTTTCCATGAGGATTCCAGAAATTCTCTCTTCAAACTAAATGTGTGAAAACAGCAGATTGTCTCCTTGTGGTATACTAAATAATAAGTGAGGACTAATTTGAGGATCAAAGATGCTCTTTGGGAGCTATCACTTGGCTAGATGGATATGCATTCTCTCTCCCCGTCTCATGTATTTGTACTCTCTATCTTGGTAATATCCTTTTCCACAGTCTCAGAATCTTGATGTTTAATTTAATACAAAGGTCTTTGAGAAACACAACAGGGGGTTGTTCCTGGTTGTTCTGGCATTGAAGAAATTGAAATGTACATTTTTTCTCATTTATCAAAGAAGGGCAGGAATCTAAACTGACATTTTATATCAAATGAATTATGAACTGTGTATCTTGTACCTAAGGGAACAACAACTAAATTAGAGTTTGGGATAAAAAGCAGAGAAAGACAAAAATAAATTTTTAATAAAACATGCAGTCATTTTTGTTACATTATCTGATGGTGGCATGGCCAGACACATTCTTACTGGACAAGTAATGAATGGAAAAGGTTACTCTGAAATCTATAAGATTTAAATATATTAGAATGTTTTTCTCAGAAAGGACTGAATTTAAATCCCTTATTCTGTAGTTAAGCTCTATGGCCATTGAGATATTCTGATAATCTAAAATTAACCTTTTCTTTTTCTCAATATTTACTTTCTGAGAAAAATGTAAATTTTTTGACAAATTATATTTGCTGAGAAACTATGAGAGTAGAGGTTGGTGTAGTAGGGAGGGTACAATAGTACATGGGCTGAAAATTTTCTATGCGTATACCACGGCCCCTCTGCTAGGCATAATGCCTACTCTCATGTACACATTAACATATACCAATTGTCAACTCACATGCACACACACATATAATCCTACTGATTAAGGGTAGATGCTACATGACATTAGATTGATATCTTACTTTCCCCACTACTACCTATGAGCCGGCTTCAGAAAGTGCTTGGGAAAAAATGAACTAAAAGATAATAGAATTTTACATGAACTTTTGAAGCCTCTTCATATCTGACCTTGAATGATTATATAAATCTATTTGGGATGTGTTTTTGTTGTTGTTGTTATTCACCTTAAAAATGGGGGGGTAACAAGAATAATGACTGTATAGGGTCTAAACACTAAAGTTTAAGTATGATAATGCTTGAAAAAGATGTAACACAATGCTAGACAAAGAATGAGTGCATTGTATTGCACAGCATATATATATATATATATACATATATATATATATATAGTCTTGAATATATATGTTCAAGAAGACTAAACATGAGATCATAAGCATCTCACATTTTAATAGTTGTTTATGCCTGAAGTCTCACAGTGACCCTATAGGACAGAATAAAACTGTCCTCTGGGTTTCTAAGACTGGAATCCTCTACAGGGGTAGAAAGCTTCATATTTCTCTGACAGATCTGCTGGTAGTTTTGAACTACAGAACTTGTGGTTAGCAGACAATGCAACCACTATGCCACTAAGGTCATCATGAGTCATATTGACTGGATGGAAGTGAGTTTGACTTTAATTTTGGATGCTTGAAGCACAAGAAGTATTAGAATTAAGCCTTTAAGGGGAGAACAGATCCTATGGTATCTATACAGCGTACCACAAAAATAGTTTATGGAATTACCAGCTGAAAATTCTTGGAGCTTAGCATGATTGTGTTTTGTTTTCTTGAGCAAAGATACCATGTTATTTTTCCATGATAATATTCTTCAATAATGAGATTGCAAAGCCTGCTGTCAATAAAGGAATGTGAGTATCAAAGTCCCTGGGTGGCACCAATGGTTAAACATTCCACTGTTAACTGAACGGTGGGACGTTTGAACCTCCCTAGAAGCTCTTCAGAAGAAAGACCTGGAGATCCTCAGCACATGGGGTAGCCATGATCCAGCATCAGCGCATTGGCAATTGACTCTTTAAATGACCAGAAACACACTCTTCATTTTGACTTCAGACTTTCTGAATGTTCATAAACCTGAAAGTGGCAAAATCCTTGGCAAAATTTCTTTAATATCATATGCTTTCTGATATTAGTATTATTCTAGATAACATATATTGGACTGAAGCACTAGAAGCATAGACTTTTCACTAATATCCTGATTGTAGGTGTTATTTCCCTAAGTAGAATTACACATTAACCATTGTTGTGGTTTGATTCTAATTCTACTGCTCATGAATTAAAGTCAGTTCTTGAAGTTTTTCAGCATTTTAATCTTACTGATCATTACTTAATTCTCTTAGAATAAATAAAATTAATAGCCTTCAAAGGAAAGCAATACACCTAAATAATCTGAGTGTTTATAGACTACTTAAGCGATTAATGAATTAGCATGAATATTAAATCTAATCCCTTTACTAAACTGACTTTCAAAACCAAGCACCTCTGATGATTTTTCAGTGATTAGAAGACTAAAATATTGTCAGTTATTCAAAGATCGCTCAATTTCTTGGTCCCTGATTTTGTCTCATAATAGGCTCATTGGCATTTAAAAAAAAGTTTAGTTCTAAAATCCAAAATCTATTTCCATGACTACCTAAGGCTGTGGTTCTCACCCTTCCTAATGCCGCTGTTCTTTAATACAGTTCCTGTGTTGTGGTGACCCCCAACCATAAAATTATTTTCATTGCTGCTTCATAACTGTAATTTTGCTATTGTTATGAATTGGGCAACCACTGTGAAAGGGTTGTTTGACCCCCGAAGGGGGTGCGACCCACAGATTACGAACCGCTGACCTAAGGTATTTGTTGCTATTTCTCCTTTTAGATGCACACAACCTGAGAAATTTCAGTCCATTCCTTCTTCAGAGCATGGCTTTGACCTCTGGTGAATGGATTCATTGCTAAAAGTTGTTTGTTAACTTTGCTAAGCATATCCATTTTTAATTTCACAAAGGTGAATTTTTTTCAGGGAATTTTTAAAAATGATGCAGATGAACTATATTTTAACTGAAAATAGAGTAGATTTAATCTATGAATATTTTCATTGTACTATACATATATTTTTATTTACATTTCCAATAGAACATTCACCCTAAACAAAAGATTCAAGTCATCAGAGGGCTAAGGAGAAAATCAATTAATCTTGCTGCCTAGAAACTAACTTGGTTGAATATGATGTTGATGAAAATACTAGGCACACTGAGGAATATTCTTCAGAATTCTAAGAGGCATTCAAGTGTCAAAAACAAAGCCTTAAATAGAGTGTCTCTGTAAGGACAAAAGCGTAGAATTGGTTTGGTGCATTGAGATGTATAACAACAGTAAAATTCTGGGCATTATAGCCACCACCCTCAGGGACTTCTAATTAGTCTAACAAAGTGACAGTTCCAGATTCGAGTTGAACAAATAATGTAACTAATGAAATTCAAAACCCTTCTTTTTCCCGAAGTGCTACAAGCTACAATTCACAGCTTTGGGGTATTTCAAACTCAGCAGTACATAATTTCAGTTTGTCTGATATTTCCTGATGAACAAAGCCACAGAAATGATCTTGCAGAGTAATTTTAAGCAATGCTTTGATCTTAAGCCACAAAAAGATGAACGGGTAGAAGAATGTTGCTTTGGCCTTATGGATACTAATGCGAAGTGGAATCTTTTCTTTCTCGAAATGGTCAATAGCAATTAGTATTCAGTGGTGTCTTTTTATTCTGGTGCCCTTGACCGACCTCTACCCACCCTTTCTGCACTACTCCTATTATATACTGTAACTGGGGAGATCCTTGCTTCTTTTCCATCCCAATTACAGCCTTCTTAATGCACACTGGGACAATTTTTAATTCCATGAGGAATAATTACGGGAGCCTGGTACGATGTGCCAATTGGGCTTCATATAACACTTGACAAATATTTGCACCAATTTTGACGAATGTATTTTCTCACGAGGGAAATTGTGTTGAGCATGTGGATTCCACTAGAAAACCTAGACTCCGGTGAGTCTCATTGAAAGATCAAAGACAAACGTCGCATCTACGTCTGGTGTTACTCAGTTACACACTCCAAAATATTTTATTTTGCCGGTGACAGAAAGAGGCGATGGACCTTTTTTATTCACACACTCTCTTCCTAGACAAGACTTTTCCCCAAAATACTTCTCTCTCGTGCCGGTGACAACCTCGAAGAAAGAATTTCTTTAGTCCAACTCTCTAAAGCCCACAGCCCTTCTTAGGTGTCTTTTCTCTGATTATCTCTGGAGCCTTCTCTTGGCTCTCGCAAGAAAGAGAGAGAAAAATCTGAGAACAGCCAGTAAGAATAAAGAGAAAGACAAAAACAAAGAGAGACCGACAGTTTCTTCAACCTTCACAAAACAAAAACCTTCCCCAAAGTGTTTTATTTTCCTCCCAAACACCTAATTGCCAAATTCCTCACTCCTCCGTGCAGTATTTAAAAACAAGGTGATTTCTGTAGGCTGCAGTTGAGAAAACGGGGCAGAGGCATGAAACGGAGGCCAGTCCCTCTGTGTGTCTGTGAGTCTGGTCAAGGTCCTGACCTATCCAGGGCATTGGAAAGAAGCTTTGCTTAAAGTGAAAATTAGGCACCGGATTTTGGAGTCAAGTTGCTGGATTCAAACACCTATTCAACTACTTTGTTAAAAAAATTCATGATATTGTGGGAGTCGTTTAATTTCTCTAAACCTCCGTTTCCTTGAGTCTTTCATACTATATATAATAAGATTTCTGTAAGGATTAAACAATGTAATACATATACAGCATTCAATCCATTGCCTAGTATTAGATATATACTCAGGGCTAAGTATTTTAATGTCTTTGCTGTGGTAATTACATAATCTGTTGTAAATTTAAGAGAGACTTAAGAGTGAAGGGGTGGAGTTTAGCCCGAAAATAAGGTCGCCAATCACTTGCTGAAGGCAGGACACAGTCCCTCCTTGTGAGACATTTCTGAGGAGAAACCAGATGACGCTACCGGAGGCAGCCAGCGTGAACCTCTTTCTTATATTCATACGAGTGTCTATGGATTTGTTTCTCTAGTCTACCTCGATAAACACATTGTCTTTACGTATGAGAATAGTCCTGGCTGCACAGTGCTTTGGAGTTGGGCTACGAACCAGACAACCAGCAGTTGGAAACAATCAGCTGCTGTGTGGGAGAAAGATGTGGCTTGCTACTCCAGTAGAGTTCACCTTCTCAGAAATCCGCAGAAGCAGTTCTCCTCTGTCCTACAGGGTTGCCAGGAATCACAATAAACCCGACGGTAGTGAGTTCTCTGTTGGTTTTGTTGCTATTTAGATTTTAGCATAGTCGAAGTGCAGGTAAATAAAACTCTCCATTAAGGTTGTAGATTTATTTAATAACCCATAATATAAAAACATTGAACTCGAACATGGTTTTAACAGTAGCATTATGTTCAATTTCTATCGGTCTAGATATGTTGACTGAGCTCTTTCTAGTTTCCAAGCACCATCCTAGGTGCTGCACTACAAAGGGTTCTGAAACAAATGTAGTGAATTCCCTCCTGGAACCGAAGATTGTGGCGACGATATTGTTGTCCTCTAATCACATCCACTGCTTGTGCTGCAAGACGACCCGGAGGCCTCCAGGAGACACTGGAATGAGTCTGGTGTATTTAGCACCTAATTTTTCTTGTATTTAGAGAAGAGGTTGTTAATAAACTCAGATAGTATATTTATCTAGCTTATAAGCAATGATGAAGGACGGCGGCTAAGGACTTTCTAAATTTAGCTTGAGTATAAAATTGTGACTTATCTTATGGAAGTGTTTTCAGTGTTTATATTTAGAATACAGGAAATGAATTTATCTTCTGTCATTCTCTTACTTGATAATATTTAAATACTAAAGTACATATATTCATTGAATAAAAACTTCTTGTAAAAAAAAAGAGCACTAAGAAAGCATTATGAGTTAAATGAGAACTCATCCTATTTCCTTATTGATTTATTTTAGTATGTTGGCTCTTTTGAATCTTAGAAATAAGTTTGATGACAATAGTAAACCCTAGCCTAGGTTTTGATTCAATCCATTTGACTATTTGCTTTGTGTTCTGGTGATTAATTTTAAGTGTTTCAAAATTATTTGAAATCATGCAGTGATCACTAAAGATATGAGTGCCGTTTAAAAGTGTGGTGAAGAAATCAGATGGTATCTAGCTGTCAGAAAGAATAGCATCTGGGATCAAAGAAGCTTGACTTAAAACAAGTAACCATCAGCTAAGTTCACATGGAAGAAGTACCTGAGCCCTGTGATCCAACTATTGTAAATAATAAAGTCAAATATCAGAAGAAAGAATTGTATTTGACCTTCAGTTCTGGGCTCCTGGTTTGCAGAAGGTTATGGATCACAGTGAAAGCCCAAATGCACTGTGGAGTCCCCACACACAGGAAGTCTCCCTTGAAGTCCTTCAGGCCATTGAGCAGGCAAGTGAATGGTCTTGTCAGACAGAGTGCATTGGGAAGTGGTTCAATGCAATTATAATTGGATTAAAATTTAACATATTGTTTTCCCTTTGACCCTTTAAATTTGTTCTAGTTTCTGTCTTCTGTTTTCTCTTGGATTGAAGTTTTCCTGTGTTTTATTTTTTGGTGGTGTTTGTAGTTTTGTATGGTTTTCTTTATCTCTATCCTGGAGTATAGATAAACCCATAGAGAGAGTAACTAGATTAATAGTTTCTTAGGGCTATGACAGAGGAGGTTGGGAGGTAGTAGGGAGCTATTAATATGGGCACAAGAACGAACAAAATGTTCTAAAATTGATTGAGGTGATGATTACACAACTCTTTTCAATAGATTTCAACCATTAAATTGTATGGTACAAGAATTGTATGCCAATAAAACTTTTAAACTAACTTTGAGAATTAATAATCACTAAATACATAATGACTACTAACTTAACCTTTATTGGTAACACATTGATTCTTTTTTTTATTTCTATAAGGATGATCTAACCAAAACCTGAGATTGTAAATAAAACATTAACTAATTGAATTTTATTTTTACATTCTCAACTCACCTTTAATTAAAAAAAATGAGTGAAGATATATAAATCCATCCATTACTTTTCAGAATTCAATCTAATTTGTTCATCAGACAGCAGCTATCTCCTTGATCTAAAAAAAATCATATTTTAAAACTAAACCATATCATGTCATTTCTCTGCTTAAAACACCAATGGAAGATAGGGCTATCCCATCTTGTTAGTATAGATTCCAGGTTCCTTAGCTGGCCTACCAGGCTCTTCCATAAAGTCTGATTCACCTTTGCTAACTTCTCAGATCCTCAAACAGTAAATTTTATAACACCTTGGACTTTGGACTTTTTGATTCATACTAGTCAATCTTCTGATCGGAAAAATCATAGTCTTTTAAAAAATCTAAAATTTAAAACCACATTTTCAGGGAAACTTTCCTAGTCAGTCATAATCATGCCCTCTTATGTTTCCTATCATAACACTCTTGCTTTCCTTCACAGCACTCTGTACACATTTCAAATACACATTGTTCTAGTTAATGCCAGTCATCCTCCAACTTAACCTTTGAAACCAATAATAGTGGGATCTATGACAATTGTGTCCTCCATGATGAGGCCAGTCCTAATCACAGAGACTAGAAGGGGAGGAAAGGAAGAAGGTTAGATCACCTTTTTTAGAACACATCTTTAAACCAATGAACTGGAAAGTCCCACAAAACTATGATCCCCCCAAAATTCCAAATTAAGGACCCAAGTTCCAAAATACTCTATGTAAACGATCTCAGCAATTAATCTTGGGTTGTTTTGTTTTGGATTTGGTACAAATATGTCTATCAAAAACTTTGGCCAATTCTACATTTACAGATGTACAATGTATACAGCAAATACAACAATTGATCGTACAGCCCTACTCTTTGTCAATGTAATTTTTCCATCATGGGCATAACAATTTTTTAATCTTTCAATACTTCCAGTACTTGCAGCTTGATGGTTATGGAGTAAATAAAAAAAAAATGGAGGGCAAACTTTCCAACCAAAATGCCCATCTTGAGTACCAACCTAGCAGTGAAAGCAGTCACAGGAACTGCTAAAGTAATGTAATACATCATTTCATTCACAGTGCCATCATTTGCTGGTCCAGTTATAGCAGAACAGCATATGTAAGTGGATGAAAAAAAAGGACTGTATTTTCTCAGCGTTTGAGTGTGAACTTACAACATCAGCAGAACTGTGTTCTGTTCACTCAGGAGGAGACTATTCTTTATTTACAGTTGACATGATCCTGTATGTAGAAAACCCCAAAGACTCCGTAAGAAAGTTACAAGAGACTCTGGAATTCAGCCAAGTTGTAGAATACAAGATCAACTTGCAAAATTCAGTGTTTGTCTACACCAGCATTGTGTATTCTGCAAAGAAAATCAAGAAAACAATCCCATCTCAAAGCAATAACATCTCAAAGAGTAAAAAACCTTAAAATAAATTTAAATAGGAATATGAAAGAATTGTACACTGAAAACTATACATCATTTAAAGTAGGCTTAAATAAATAGAAAGTTTGTGTCCTTGGATTCGAACACTTAGAACTACTATGACATCAATGATCCCTCAAACAATCTACAGATCAATGCAATCCCTATCAAAATCCCAAGTCTTTTTTGTGCAAAATGCTAAAGCTGATTTTCAGATTTGTATGAAAATGTAAGTATCTCCATAAATCCAAGTAGTCTTGAATAAGAAGAAAGTGAAAACGTTATGTCTTGATAAGAATATATACTATTAAGATGCAGTAATCAAACTGATGTACTGGCATAAAAATCTGTATATAGATCAATATAGTAAAATTGAAAGTCTAGAAATAAACACATACATTTAGGGTAGATTGGTTATCAATAAATATTGTAAGTCCATTTGGTAGAGGGGGAAAAAGCCTTTCTTCACCACAAGCAGGGTTGAGAAAAGTGGGCTTTTCCTGGAAGAAGGTGGAATTGTACTCGTCCCTCCCATCATAGATGAAAAATATGGATCGAGGATTTAATAAAAGATTTAAAATTATGAAAGTCTTAGAAGAAAATATAGAGACAGTGTTGGCTTTGGGGCCTAGTTTTTGACAAATAATTCCTGCATATAACCCTAAGAACATGAACCATAAAAGTTAATGTAGATAAAATGAATTTCATCAAAATTAAGACCTTCTGTGCATCAGAGGACTATACTGAGAAAGTAAGAGGAAATCTATAGAACAGGAGGAAATATTTGGTGAGCATTTATCAGACAAAACTTAATATCCAGAATATATAATGAACTTATACACTCAGCAACAAATTAAGCAAACAAGCAATTTTTTAAATGGGGAAAGGCTTGAATAGATATTTCACCAAAGAGTGTAGAAATGGTCCACAAACACATGAAAAATGTTCAGTATCATTAGTCACAAGGGAGATTCAAATAAAAACCACAATGAAAAATGACTCCACTCCTTATAGAATGACTATTATAAAAAATAAAAATAAAAAAGGTTGGGGATGATAAGGAGAAATTGGAATATTTATCTACTGCTGATGGGAATTTAAAATGGGTTGGTCATTGATGAAAACAGCTTGTTTCCTAAACATATATAAACATAGAGTTACTATATGATCTAGCCATTCCAACTCTCAGTAAAATCCTAAAATAATTCAAAGCATGGACTCAAAAACTTACTTACAAGCCAGTGTTAATTGCTGAATCATTCACACTAGTCAATGGCAGAAACAGCCAAGATGTTCATTAACAAATGAGTGGATGAAAAAAATGTCTATACATACAATGGAATATTTTTTCAGCCATAAAGAGGAAAGAAGTTCTGATACATGCTAAAGTGTGGGAGAACCTTGTGAACATGATGTTGAGTGAAATACATCAGTCTCAAGATAAAATATACTGCATGATGCTGCTTATATAAATTATCTACCATAGGAAATGCCTGGAGAAAAATCTTAAACAGTGATGACTAGTGGGGAAGGAGAGGAAAGAATGGAAAATTATTGCTTTAGAGTCACCATTTCTGATTGGGGTGACAAAAAATGGAAAATTGAGCGTGGTGATGGTTGGACATCAGTGTGAATGTGATTCGTGTCCATGAATTGTGCTCTCAGGTGGTGGAAACAGTAATTTTTAGTTCATTTCTGACTTCAGTAAAAATAAAGTCAGGTCCCTGGTGGTTATTTAACCTGAACGCACAAGGAGTATTTAAATTAGGTCCATGACATCATAGTTTTTCATGGGAATTCTCAAACTGGGAACACATCCAAGTAGGTACAGTTAGATAATGGCTGAGAAATCATGTGACATGAAACCTAGGGGGAAGGACTCATACCTTTGATCCTTAAGGAGAGAAACATAGTAGAGGACTGTACTTTACAATGCCTGAAGTTCTAGCACTTAATGGTCAAGGAGGCTTGGTCTCAGGAGGTAGTAGGACCCAGGTAAGGTCCTACAGAGTCCAGTGCAGTTTGCTTGATCACCATATATCCACCACCTAAAAGAAGCTCAATGCATCCCTGCTGCGACCCAATTAACCCCTGTTATTTATTGAGAGTACTGCATTTCACATTCACTAGGGCCTAAGGCTGGCAATGTTGACCCTAAGATTTGTAAAGTAATAACAGTTGCTAATTCTTCATCAGAGAGAGGTTTCTCACACCAAAGACTGTTCATTAAAGTACAGGGGCAGCTATTTTCCTACCAGTGATAAAGAACATCAGAAATTCAGTAGTCACCTACATGGGATGTTTCAGGCAAGAATGTTTTACATAGTAGGATGTTACAGCTAGTGACTTTTATCTTTATCTTCCTTCTATATTTAAAATGTATTTTAAAAATATTATTATCAAAGATTGATTTCATTCCATGCCTGTAGATAGCATTTTGTGGTAGTTACATACTCTGGTGTCAATTTGAGGATTCAGAGGGAAGAGGTAGAGTTTAGCCTGTCAATCAGGTAGTAGCCTGATGACCTCATTTGGAGGCACTAAGGAGATAAATAGCTTGCTGGGGTCTGGACCCATGCTCACTCCCTGCAAGACATCCCTGTGTAGAAGACACTTGGAGAGAGGCTGATGGAGCCAGACCTCTGGAGACAGAGAAGTCACATGGAGACCCCTGCCAGCACTGAGATGCTTACAACGCCACTGGATCCACAAGACTTCTCACCCACTGGCCTGTGATCTCCCTGTATTTGTCATAATTGCATGTGTTTCGTGAGTCCGAAGAGGACTTTATAGATTGGTATCAGACATATAGGCTAATATTGGATTTATGGATTTGATCTGGACTGGGCTGGGAAATTTTCTCAATATTTAACTGCTCTTGTATATAAAACTCTTTCTTATACACATACATATGTGGCTCAATGAATTTGTGTCTCTAGTCTACCCAGACTAACACACACTTAATGCTTTAATGTATCTCTTTGTCTTTGGAACAAAAAGACATATGTTATTGGAAATCTGTGGCTTTGAAGCACTAGCTGATGAAAATCAAAGACTACAGACTTCAGTATGGCTTACAATTCAATGTAAAGAAGACCAAAATCTTCACAATGCGACCGATAAGTAACAAGGATAGATGGGGAATAGATTGAAGTTGTTAAGGACTTTGTCTTGCTTGGATCCGTAATGAATGCTCATAGAAGCAACAATCAGGAGATCAAAAAAATGAGTTGCAGTTGGTGAATCTGCTGCACAAGACCTCTTTAGAGAATTGAAAAGCAAGGATGTTATTTTGAGGACTAAGGTGAGCCTGACTCAAGCCCTGGTAGGTTTAATTGCCTCATCTTCATGTGGAAGTTGGACCCTGAATAAGAAGACCAAAAAAGAATCTATGCATTTGGATTGTAGTGCTGGCAAAGAATATTGAAAATACCATGGATTGCTATGTGCAGTGTGCTCCTAGAGGCAAGGATGGTGAGACTTCATCTCACTGTAGTTTGTACATGTTGACAGGAGAGTCGCTCCCTGAAGAAGGATATCGTGCTAGAGGGGCAGTCAAAGGAGCTGGACTGACACAGTGGCTGCAACAATGGGTTCAGCACAGGCGCAGGAGTGCGGATGGTGCAGGACCGGGCAGTGTTTTTGTCTCTTGTACATAGGGCTCAACGTGAGGTAGAATCGACCGACCGATGCCACCTAACAGCAACGTATTTCTTTCTCTTGGGGACACAAAGACTTACATGTTATTGTAGTTCTCACAAATCTACCCTATAGACCCATGTGGGGTTCCTTGTAAGGAGACAAAATCTCTCCTGTGCTAAAAGGAATACTATTTAATTATACAATGAATCCTCGTTTATCGCGGTTAATCGGTTCTAGACCCTACCGTGATAAATGAAATTCCACGAAGTAGGATTCCTTATTTGTAAATCAAATATTTTC
>NW_022111324.1:63237373-63277842 GCF_000313985.2 Echinops telfairi | reverse complement strand
CCATCTTTGATCATATCCAAAAGTTTTACCTTTTCCTGGATGGTGAGCATCTTCCTCTGGCGCTTATTTTTATTGTCAGAAGGCTTAGAAGAAGCAGCTCGTTTAGGAGCCATAGGGCTTAGATAAAATTTCTTAAAAATCGCAAACAATTACAGTACACTGTACAAAAGCAAAAATTAATCTGATACGTAGCTCCGATACGTAGTGATGCAGACAGAAGCGTGTACAGTATGAGCCAATCAGTGGCAGTAATGACAGAGCATGCTCTGTTACGCAAAAACCGCGATAGAGTGAAGCCTCGGAAGTCGAAGCGCAAAGTGGCGAGGGTTCACTGTATATTTAATTATATAAGTTGGAAAAATAAATCAAACCTCTCTTGAGAGTATCTTATTCAATACTGCAAATAACTTTCCTTTAAACTTATTTCATATTCTATATTAGGAAAGACTGTAACAGGCTGTGTGTGTGTGTGTGTGTGTGTGTGTGTGTGTGTGTGTGCTATAGAGTTAAGAGCACTGCTTTTGTATTTCACTAGGCATAGTTTAAACTCCCTTTTTGTCAATTATCAGTGTTGTGATTTGGGGTAAAACTTGTAACTCCCCCGAGTACTTGACTCTTTATACTACAGCAAGATCACACTATCATTCTAAGGGTTGGAAACAATTATGTTAAAGAATTTGCCACAGATTATGTATTCCAAAAGTGAGCTCTTAGTAAGGGACTATTTCAAGAACATTAACTATTCTTTAACCTACTTGTTACTCTTTAATTCTGCTGTGTGTGCATCCTTGTGCTCAAGGTTGACTGTCCATTTGTTAGCACATCTGTATGTTCCTCATAATTAATATCTGTTTTAATGACATATGGTTTAGTGACTGGAAATTGAGCCTTGCCTTCTGTTTCCAATTTGTTCATGACTCAATGACTCAATCTATGCGTCTGAACTTTAGTTTTCCATTCTGGAAACTAGAATTAACAAACAAACTGAAACCTGCCCATACCTAGACATTTTAAAATATGATAAGGAAATGTGTGATTCAAACTTTTGAATCTATGCCAGGCACCGAGCTATGCAATAAGGAGGCATATAACTGAAAGGCCATGGTTTCTCTTATGTTTATCGGGGAAAGATAAATGAGGATGCCAGAAATCTAATCTCTGAAGTGAGGGAGTCGTCTGCGATGAGCTGGAGTCAGATTCCACGGGAACCCAGCTGGAAACATCACATCTGAGTGGAATGAGCACAGGAAGGGCTGATGGGAACACTAGCCACTGGAATTAGGCTGCGAGCATTATTAACCCAGATGAGCTCATCTGACAGTCCCCCAATGGCAATGCCACTTAAAGAGATGGTCCTTGAAAAGACAAGGTTTAATGCACATCTGGATTTGAGGTTCTACCTCCTGAATCCCCCAAAGTACTTACAACTCTCGTATGTGTATACGTTGTACTTACTATCGTTATTTGAGTCACATCTTATCTCTGCATTAAATATCAAGTATATGGCTTTATCCCCCCTTAACAATTCTATCCTTTCTACCTAGCCTCTCCTTCCCTCTCTTCCAGCAAAGTGCCTGCTGCATACTGATATTCAACAGCTTTAGCACAGCACTGGACCTACCATATAAACTATAGGTTTATTTTATGTTTTGATGCAGCATTGTATTCCACTAGATTGTAATTCACAGGCACATGCAAAAGTCACTGCAACAGGGACAATCATGTTAAGTGGTGTGAGAAGGAAATTGGAGCATGTGGGGGATGTCAATTAGAGGACGTCCCCCCTGTAACTCTGTCTTCTAGTGCTTAAGTCTTAGGAGTCACCAACTTTATGTCAGATGGAAAAGAGGCCTCTGTTCCTGCCTTTTTATATATATTTCTATTTTAACAGTTTTATTGACACCTAATTCATATATCACATGAATTAATGGTTAAAACATATTTTTTAAAGTTGTGCAATCATCACCTCCATCAATTTTAGAATATATTCTTCATTCTTGTACTCATTTTTATTAGCTTCCCCATTACCCCAAACCTCCCCTACTATCACCCTAAGAAACCATTAATCCAGTTATTAAATATATAGATTTATCTATCCTGGATTTCATATAAATGAAAACATACCAAAAACAGCAAAGCAAAAAACAAATTAAACACAAACAAAGATAGCAAAATAAAACAGAGGAAAAACCTACAGTTTTCTGTAACTCTTCATGAAGAAAAGGTTTGGAGCAGGTATACATCATTTTCTGTTTTGATTTGTTTTTCTTTCTTTTACATAGAGAAAAGTTCACATGCATGCATCATTTAAAAGTTTAATAAAACGCTATATTTAAAAAGTACACCATATAAATGAGTCCAAGCCCTGATTTAATTTATTGCTTAATAATTTGTATTCATTTTGCCTTAGAAAGAAGGTTAAATTTGAAATTTTTAAAAAATGCCTTCCTTTGAGTTTATAGATCAGGGTAGCTGTTTTATTCGGTTCCCTTGTAGAATTAGTATTTACTGGACAAGATGTGTTGATTCAGGAGGTTGTCGAGTGCTCGCCCCATGAGGGTCATATTAAACTTGAGAGAAGCTTTTTGAGCAACAGAACATCTTGGAGGCAATATATCAAGCTGATAGCTACACGGCTCTTGTGTTAAGAAACCAGGGGTAGAATTATGGCTGGTTCCCAGTTATTGCTCTGGTGCTAAGGAGCCTCTGAGGAATAGGTCTAGGGTAAGAGGGGTTAAACAGAGGGGACAGAAAAGTTTCTGGGGTTTGGTGTTGCTGAAAGTGTACAAGATGAAGAATTATATGCAGATGTAAATAGTTTGCAACCTTAAATAATCTAGAGTTATCCGTTTAACTGAGAACTGATGTCAGTGTCCCTCAGAAGAGAATCCATATTTGACTCCCATGAACCCTACTTTGGGGTTCTCCACTGTTCCTTCTTTATAACATGACAATTGTTTTGAACCCACAAATGGATTTCTGTGTGCCTAGTAAGAATACACATTGTTAGCATTGATGACTGATCAAAACTGATTTTCACTCAGAATTTGAATCATCGATGGGATTATCAGGCATAACATAGTCAAGAAAGGAGGCATGATTTCATATAGGAGTGTTATATCTTCTATGCACATTGTACTTAACTTTTTGCCCATGCTTTTGCAGTACTTATTTATGTGTGTATTGGTTATAAATCAATTAAAGATATGTATCAAATAAGAAATGACCAATGCTAAAGCTACTGGAGTTCACAGAGAAAATTTCAATGCCTAATATATAGCAATGAATGTCCTATAATTCAAAGATTTAAAGTTAACTAATGATTGATCGTTGCCCTGATCAGTAATTTTATTTCATTTCCTTGCATGTCTCTGTTATACCAATTGGGGGAAAAAAAATCTCATACCACTCACCCTCTTTCAAGCCCCGAACTCACCCTCACACTGGCACAAGACGGGTGCCTTTGTCTTTATTTTGCTCTGAGACAATGGAAACCGCTGGAGGGTGCTGTTATGGTCTCATCAACCTATTTACCCATCTTCTTGGATGGGAACACTCAGTCTCAGCGTTCACTTCCCCATGACGGTGACTATCCCTCCTGTATGTCATAGCCCACTACTTACTCTACATGTACACAAGCTGCCTCACCGTCTACCACACAAGGATTTGATGCTGACATTTGTTTTCTCTTAGAAGAAAATATTTTCTCTTAGAAATCTTTCTGAATCCTAAACAATCATTTCATCCCATTTCTACTAGATCATACCAGTAAACCTGTTTCCACATCGCCCATTTGCAGAAGTCTTTCCTTTGATTCCATGGGCTTCTCTAGTTGCTACTCTGTTTTCTACACATCATTAGAACAAGATTCCTGAAAGAGTTCTATATGTTCACTCGATCCACTCACTCCCCTCTAATTCACTTAGCAGCATTCTCTAATTGGACCGCCATCCTCATCCCTGCACTGCACCTATTCTTGGCAGGGTCAGCAAAGACTTCCACTTCAACAACCGCAAAGTTTAACTCTCAGTCGTCTTAGTTACAATCTCAGTAACATCTGACACAGTTTATTCATATATATAATATATATTACACATACATATTCTTTACTTGGTTCCCAGGATGTTCTTTTTTCTTTGTTTTATTTCCCCCTCCTCCACTGACCACTCCTTGGTTTTGTTTATTTATTTCTGTAGCATCTTCCTCCTGATAGCAAATTTTGTTGGATCATAGGACTCAGTTCTTAGACATGTTTTCTGCTCTGGCTACACTTACTCCCTATGTTATCTCATTAGGTCTCCATCTTTAAATATAAAATCACAACTCATATCTGCACTGCATCCTTAATATCTTCCTTAAGATACATAATGATACATAAGATACAACTTGTCAATGTAACAAAAGAGAACTCTTCATCCCGTCGTAATGTTGCTCATCTTAGGGATGGCACCACCATTCATATTGGTGCCTTTGGCTCTATTATCCATGCGCTCCGCAATCAAAGGAACAGCACCTTCACTTTTATGACTTGAATCTAAATTCAGCTCCAGCCACTCACCTGTCAGTTGTACTGTGGTGGCTTACATACTGCTGTGATGCTCAAAGTTATTGCACTGGGACTTCAAGTATGAGCGGGGTCACCCAGCATGAACAGGTTCCACCAGAGCTTCTAGTCGAAGAACAGCCCACAAAGAAGAGATAGTCTGTCCATTTCTGAGGAATTAGCCCCAGAAAGCTTATGAATCGCAGCAGACCATTTTCAGGCATTGACAACCCCACGAGCAGCAGTGGACACACTGTCAGCTGGAAGATGACCCCTAAGGTTGGAAGGCACTCAACATATGACTGAGGAAGAGCTGTCTTCTCAAAGTAGAGTCCATGATCATGATGTGGGTGGAATAAAGCCTTCATGGCCTTCAGATCCAAATAGCTGTTCTCTCTTCTAAGTATTCTCCTGGCTACCTTTCTCGCTTCATTTCAGTTTCTGTCCAGTGGTCACCTAATGAACTTTCTATAATATCTAAGTTATTATCCAGTAATTACAATTGTATTGTTGTCATTTTCTCTCCTCTTACCTTGCTTGATTTTGATCAAGGCATTAATAGACACCTGGTGTCATTGATCTATTATTTTCCTATGAACTGCTTCTTCTATGTAAATGTAAGCTCCTTAAGGCTGAGCAAGGAATCCTGGTTATGTCATGGGGGAAACATTGGACAGCTCACCCAAGGTCAGCAATTTAACTCCACCCGCCTCTCCATGGGCGAAAACTGCTCCCATAAAGATTTAGTCTCAGAACCGCCACAGACCAGTTCTAAGCTCTCCGATAGGGAACTATGAGTGGCAATGGGTCAGAGGCAGTGGGTCAGACAAGGGCTAGATCTTCCTCAGTGTCATTAACCCTGCACATTGACACCCCAGCAATGCAAAGAATAGGTGCCTATTGAAAGAATTAGAGAATCATTGACTCAAAACATTTAAAACTGATTGGTAAAGCATGTATCTTAGTGTTTCCCAACTTACTGCTGATCATGTATAAGTCCCTTATTTAAAAATAGGTTCTCCTGAAATGCAGAACATAAAATGTACATACATGAAAGATATGCCAAAAATGAACTCTGATATTTCAGTTGACTCTTCTTCACCAGGAGCCCCTAGAGATTCTTGGTCATTAGGAATTTATATTAGAATAAGTAGAATGTTCCTAACAAATTAAATTTCAGAAATACCTTAATTATTCTAAGGGAAATAGAAATCAACAAGCTCACTTCTATCAAATAGATTCTGCCACTTGGTTACCCTATGGGACAGGGTAGAACTTCCCCTGTGTATTTTTAAGAGTGTCACTCTATGGAAATAGAAAGCCTCATTTTTCTCTCAAAGAGCAGCTGGTAGTTTTGAACTGCTGGCCTTGTGGTTCTATACCACAGGGTTCAAACAGAACTGTGTGTGTGTGTGTGTGTGTGTGTGTGTGTGTGTGTGTGTGTGTATATATATATGTATGTATGCATATACACACATATATATAATACTTAAATATGAAATATTTAATATAGAACTAGTGATACGAAAGGCGCGCTGGTAGTAGAAAGGCTATACAGTTGACAGCTAGTGGAAATAGTGGCCAGATCAGCCATTCTTCCTGGCTATCTCAGCCACTGTCATCTGAATCAGATCCAAAGCTCAGCATTTCCATGGAAAAAATCCCAGTGATCTTTTTTTTATTACAGTTTAAGAAGCTGTAAAAGTTATCCTATGTCATATAAAGTCATGATGAGTCAAGATCAGCCAACAGCACAGTGTCTAACAACAACATTAGCTAATAATTACTAAATTAATCACCATGCCCCCCATAAGGTATTATACTGTCTCACAACAATCATAAGGGAAATGTTATCATCTAATTTTAAAGATGAAAAAATAGTTTCAGAGTCGTTAGATGATGTTTTTTCTAAAACATAAAGCTTTGTTCAACTTCAGAGTCTGTGCTATTGATTTTCTGACTACTTTTAGAACAAATGCTAATCAGCTAGATTTGTTCAAGTATTATCACTTGAAGAAGTTAATTCAATAATCAGAGTCTCTTGTCATTTAAAAAATTACAGTAGGAATTAGTTTCATTATTACTGTTGATTTGATAGAACTACTCAAATATAATACGATGTGATATCAAGCAATTTTTCTGAATTCAGGACAGATTTTCAAGAGGTGTAACTAGTGTAGGAAAAGTAACAAAGATGCCCTACCTTGTAGCATTCTCGAAAGAGGAAGGACAGTGTCAGGAGAAGCAACTGACCAAATAAAGCACAGATGGGAAAAGGTATACCGAAACCCACCGCCATCTAGTGGGTTCAGAATTCTAGGACCTCTCTAGCCAGAGTTGAACTGCCCCAGAGGTGTCTACCCACCACAGGCTCAATGCATCATATTTGCTGGTTTGGGGAAGTAGATTACCAAGCCTTTGTGCCTAGCCTGTCTTGTCAGATAGCTCCACCCAAAACTCCCGAAGATCACAGCCACATGGAAGCTGCCACTAACAGATGACTGGTGGCTGTGCTTGAGGAACGGAGGCCAGGAACCGAGCCTGGCTTTCCTGAGTGGAAGTTGAGAATTCTACCACAGAGCCACCATTTGCTTTATTGGGTGGGGATCTGATTCAAATGACAATGGCTAAGAAAGCCAGGAAGAATGTCAGATCTGGCCCATTTCAATATGAGTCTGCTTGGTCTGTTGAACAAAGTGTTAATTTTAAAAGATACTTTAATATTTGCTTCACTAAATCCCCTACCTGTTTTCAATTAGGTAAGCAGAAGTACAGGTGGAATGTGCTGCATATTAATTTGTCTTGCTGTTTGGCGGGGAGGGACGGGCTGTTAAGAGTAAAAGAATAATGTGACTGTGCTGCAGTGAACAATAAGGAAGTACAGTGGCTCAGGAACGAAAATGTTAAATTAAATGGACTATGTTTAACACTGTTGTTCATCCTGAGGAAGAGTTTTTCCAGTATATGAAGCATTTCAGTTCTACCCAGCATATGTTCTCCACAGTTTTCTCTGCTCTAATTCATCTGTGGTTGTCGACAGCTCCAGATGGCCTGCTGCCTCCCAGGCTTTCATCTGCCACTCCAACCAGTCTTCAGGTCGTCTGGTCTACACCAGCTCGTAACAATGCTCCCGGCTCTCCCAGATACCAACTCCAGATGAGACCTGGCCGCTCCACCCATGAATTACTAGAGTGAGCATCCCATTTACCCATCGTGCTAACTGTTAGCTGGGTGTTCCATGCAAATCTAATTTGCATCACCTTACTTTTGTGAAGAATAGGTCAGTTTTCAGTTGTAAAGAATATAGGTTACCTTTTAAAGTATTGACAAACAACAACAGCACACACACAGCTAACAACCTGGGGGAAATTATTTGGTTTGTAGATACAGCTTCTTTTAAAAAATATTAGATAGTATCTCAAATAAGATTTCTTGATACTTAATGTTGCACAAGTACATGGATTGAATAGACATATATTTAAGCCCAATGGAAAGTTACAGGAGCTGTGTCTAGAAAGCTATAATACTTTGGCAAATTTCACATGGCAACCAGAGTCAGTACTTCAGAATGTAGGCTTTTCTATAAATACAAGATTATAAAGCCTTAGCCAAATGGTCCTTTATTTTAGAAAAGATACCATTCCATGGCATAGTACAATAACACTTAATTGAATGTTAGCATTTGATGAAAAGGGTTTGCAAGGGTATTTGTATTTGTCAGCCTCTCTTTGCATGTCTATAACTTTCAAATCAACATTTTCTTCCCACAATAGGTTATTTTCCAATCCTTCTGCATCAATGAGCTATGAAGTGAGAGACCTCCAACCGTACACAGTGTATGAGTTTCGGCTGGTTGCCTCCAATGGATTTGGCAGCGCACATAGTTCTTGGATTCCATTCAGGACCACGGAGGACAGTAAGTGCTCTGAACAACACACAACCAAGTGGCCTCCACACTGGGGAGTCTTAAATGTCTTCCATTTCTCCAAAGCAAAGAAATGAGCCTCTCTACTTCCTTGATCTTTAGCACCCTAATTCTGGAGGGAGATAGAAGAAAAATGTGGTCTGGGAAGGTTGGACCTGCAGACAGGATAGGATATGACCCCATTCTACCTTTCCAGGTGCATCTAGGTACCCCACCGGAGAAAAGTTGTCATTCTTTGCTCTAAGAACAAATGTTACAGTGATTGCTCTTTTGAAGGAATTCTAAGGGTGCAACATGAAATATGAACCTTACATCATGAAGATATTTAAGATGTCTTTATAGAGTGTCTTTATATAGTTTCTATTGGACCTTTACTTGAACAAGAAAGCCATACACAGCAATAGCATAAAATCTGGTTGTAATGATTCTGCGCGTGTTATAAAGGATAGATTCAAAGTCACTACAATGAAGTCAATTTCAACTCATAGTGACACCTTTGTGGGTGTCTGAGACAGTAACTGTTTCCAGGAGTAGAAAGCCCGGTCTTTTTCCCTCAGAATAGCTGGTGGTTTCAAAGTGCAGATGATGCAGATCACAGCCCAATATGTAACCACTATGCCACCAGGGGTCTTTAATGATAGGTTGATTGATCCTATCTTATTCAACCAATAAAGAATATTTCAGGCTTTCATTGAAGAGCTATATTTAAATACAAATGTTTTTCAAGATTGTATACATAAAATAAATGCATGATTGTGCTATTTGGTTTCATTAAAATTACCTCTATGCAGGGATATATCTTTTTTCAAAGTAGAAATTGAATCAAGATGCAAAAAGGGAATAGAAACTGTGTATCTATGTATAAAGAGGCTTTTAGGGTTAATTTTTTTTAAGTCTTTTAAACAAGGATCACTTAAAATATTTTGCTCTGTTGGCCAATTATCAAGGTGCCTCTATATCCCATAAGGCCCTGAGCGGCTTTCAAAAGGCAGGGCGTTAATCAAAAGGCATGATATTTTAAATATATATATAAATTGTATATTTAATAGATCGTTATATTTTTATAGTGCCCTTCATCATGTTACTTTGTGAAGACACTACATCAAATGAGACATAATCAACTTTTTACCTTTTTAAGAATGTGTTTTGCTTTCAAAAATTGCATATCTAGAAGAATAATATGTAATATTAACCCTTTCTTCCACAGTGCCCAACTTACTCCTTGGGATCCAGTTGGACACTTTAGGGCAGGACCATCTAGTCATTGTGTTTCCACAATGTTATTTGGTATACTGTATAATAATGGCCCTCAAGGTCCAGTAAGCATTAATGAACCACTCAAGAGGGTGCCAATGTTTAAAATGGTAGCCCGATCACTATAAGCTTGATGTTTCATGTCCCAAAAGTGCCTTGGATGAAAGGTCTGTTGATCTACTTCTAAAAGATCATTTCCGTGAGGATCTTCTAGCACACAGTTATATTCTGATATTGATGTGATCACCATGAGTCAGAACCATTCAACAGAAGCGTGCTCAAGGCATCTGTACTTGTTTGAAGGAAAACATTACATACACTCTGAGGAATCTAACACTGTGGTCGCCAACTCCAATGCAGATGCATGAACTGGGAGCCTGTATTCAAGATAAAGATTTTCTCTTTTTAAGAAACATAATTTTAAACAACAGAAGATAATTTTAAACAACTTAGTTATAGCAACATGTTTGATGCTACTCAATAAGGGTTTACTAAAAATAATTATTCAATCTACTATGGAAGTGAATGGCTCCACTCCATAGAATATCAAGTTGAAGCAGCAAGAAAAACCCACCTAATTTTAGAACCTGCACTATCCATCCCTACAGAAAAAGGGCGACACTCCGCAGAGTTGATTCTCTCTCATGGAGACCCATGGGTGCAGTATAGAACTGCCCCCATCAGGTGCCAATGATGTGATCTTTGGGATCAGCCTTGTCTTCCCAGGTACCTTTGGCTGGATTCGAGCTGTTAGCCTTTGGGCTAGTAGTTGCATAGTTAGTCATTTGAGCTACAAAGGCTACTAAAGAAAATCTTGTAGATTGGGGAGTATGTGATTGGAATTTTCATACACAGAGATGTATGAAAATTTGAGATTCCTGGGTTTGAGGTGAGCGTTTTTAACCTTCGTCTTTATCAGATAGAAATTAGTTACACTTGATCACATAGGATATGCATCAACGCAAGAAACTCTTCCCTCATTTTTATTTAAATAAACCAGGTACCATCAAGTGAGCTCTGATTCTGGGTGAGCTAACTGTTTCAGAGTAGAACTTTGGTTCCCAGTGGCTGATTTTTCTAAATTAGACCCTCAGGCCTTTCTTCTGGTGCCTTTGGATAGACATGACCTGCCACCCTTTCAGTCAGCAGCCAAGCACTTAGTCCAGTTGTATCTCCTGGAGCCTCTTTCATTTACACACTTTCTCTCAAGGCTGATGAACACGTCCTTCCTGTTACATTGCGTGTACTCCTTGCCTTTCATCCACGTTAGCAACAAGGCCTTCCGTGAAGTTAGTAGTGCAGGCTCCCCGCTGAGACGGAGTGACAGTGTGCTCTCTATGTTGGGTGTCAGTGGAGATGGATGCCAAATCTAAGAGGATGTGCAATTGAGTTGACAAAGACTGAATGATTGGCAGTGGGCACAAGCAATTTTTCTGTCAAGACTTGAAAGCGTTGCTTATAAAACTACCCATACTGACAGCTCTATGCCAAAAATGCACTTTACACTTGATCCTGACCAGCACCTTCCGCTCACCAAAGTGCAATTTCCAATGTAGACATTTCACATATCATCTTACAGATTGAAACAGAGACATCACCTCATGCCACATTTGAATTTCATACCATCAGCAGGCACCTTTCTGCATCAACCACAGCCCTGAAACTTCCCTACACCCCAATAGGTCATCCATGGAAATATGTTTAGTTTGATATCTCAGACAATGATTTTCATCAAGGCTGTGGTGTAGCGGAAACTATAGGAGAGATCCAGGCGGGAAAGGAGCTACAGCCGGAGACACAGATATCTGGGTACAAAGGGAAATTCTCAGGAATGGGAAAAATGGGTCTGTTAGGAATTTTAATAGATTTTTCCCCCCAAATAATTTGTCATCTCCATCTGTGTGCCACCAATATCCAGTGCCATGCATTTTTTAAAGTCTCATGTGCTGATGCCAAATACTAATAATACGCATTTCCTATGAATATTTTAAATCCCGTTAAATGTGTGTTAATAAAAGATGGTTATTGCCGCCAACTTGGTCAGGATAGTGTTCAACTATTTGCAACCAGATAAATACAAACAACTTATGGTTTGCTTATTTATTTGTTTGTTTGTTTGTTTGTTTTAGTAGCTGATAGTTTTCTGAGCACCTGGCAGGCCTGTATCTTGCTAAAAAAGACATTGAATTGTATTAGATTTGGCAGCACGTGATTGCTAAAATGAAGACCTTAACCGAGCAGTTGAACTTTTTTTATATGAATTGCTCCTGATTAGATTGTTGTTCCCTTTATCTGTCTGCAAATATTTTACACTATGCACATGTAGAAATGGTAGTTGGTCTGGAAGGGATGTTTCTTTCCATCTCAGTGTACAACTGAGCATATTGTATTGCTTATTGTGTCAAATAAAAGATTATCTACTTTTCCCTGAAATTTGGATTTCCTAGACCAATAGGAGTCATTCCATCTGTTTCTCTCAAGGTTTTTCAGGTAACATGAGTGAAATATAGCACATCTGATTATTGTCCTCATTTTACTGGCAGGCATATATGACATATAAAAGCACTTAGAGCGCCTTGTAAAATTGTTTTCTGAAAACCATTCTCTTACTTGCAAACAACAGCAAAAGACTGGGGTGGAAGAAGGCACTTTAGCTGCTACATAATTTTCAAAGAGGTCTTTCAAGATTTGATCATCCCTCAAATTTGTAGATAACAATTCTGTGTTTATATGTTAGGCACTAATCTAAAAGATGTTAATAGATACAAAGTATGGGTTTTGTGTGTTTCCCCCCTGTGGATTTACTTAGACAGTGTTTTCATGTGTTAATTACTTTGCTAACAGGCTGATTGTTTATAATTTTTGATTAAAGTATGCTAAGCCCTAGAAAGATAAATTGAATTACCTGCACAGTGAAATTGAACTACTACTAAATTTAAGCACGACTGTGTTTACTCATTGCATTAGATCTCACTGTTTGTTTGTTTTTTCATACTTATAATTGCACTCTGGTAAAAGGAAGGAGCAATGAGAGAAATTATTCTATTATTTGGGTTCCCTATATAATTTTCTCCTCAGCAGCTTTCATTCATCTTTTAAAAATATTTTATTGTGTTTTGCATAAAATTATTTACAGTATATTAGGTTTCAACTTAACATATTTTATACAAATTGTTTTATAAAAATTGTCCCATCATGTGGGTAACATTTTTCACACCATGTCAGCATCCTTGTTATTCCCCTACTGCTTGTTCTCTTTCCATTGATCTAGCTTCCCTTCCCTTCCTTGCCATCTCCTCTTTGCTTGGAGGTAAATGTTGACCATTTGTTCTCATGGAGTTGTTCAGAGACAAATTACCCATTGGTGACACTGTTTACAAGTCAATCTATTATTTGACTGAAAGGTAACCCCTAGGGATGCTGCAATAGCAAATTCAAAGGTTATCTTTGGACAAATGTCATTATTAATCCAGTAAACTTGGCCTTTTTTTTTTTAGAGTTTAAAGTTTGCTTAAATTTTTCTCTCATACTGTCCCGGACTTTTTATTGTCATTCAGTATCAATAGCTGGGCACTATCTAGTTCTAATTCCTGGCTAAAAGTTACAGTCTTTTTGAGGTTGGTTTTTTTTTTTTAATGGACTGGTCTCTCCTTTGAGTCTTGGTTTTCTTTCATATTCCTTTGTTTCAGAGAAGTAGAAACCAATAATCATATCTTGATTGCTGCCCATCAGTTTTTAAGGCCCCAAATACTACTCATCCAACGAGGGTGTAGGACATTAACTTTATAAAATGTTATGTCGATTGATTAGGCTATCCCACAAGACTATCGCTCTAAACGTTTTGATCCAGCAAACCAATTAACGAGTTGTTTGGATTTGTTTAGTAAATCTCTGTGACTGTGCATATGTATCTACAGATATGCCACACACACCAGCATGCATCAACATATGCCCACAGATACACTTATACCTGCACACGCAGACGCTCACATGTTTATGCTTTCCTCTACCACACAGAAAGTGCTTCTGTTGTAATGTTTCTAAAAGATACCCCATTTTCCTGTGTACTTAGTATTTTCAATTACCTTGGCTAAGTTCTCAGTCTTCAACTTTTTTTTAATGTCCCCTGTTCCATCATAAAAAAGTGATCATTATCTCCTATCTAGAAAGTTAGTTCCCCTCCTTTCGCCTCCCAGGGAAGCATCTCTCTCTTCCCAGGTAAGCCTTCAAGAATCTTTCTTTGTGTACATCTAGACCCATTCCTGGCTTTCGATAATAAGTTGTGTTTTCCTTGGTTCCTACTCGCAGGGAACCTAACCAACAGAGAACAAAAAGCTGCCTGGTCCAGCACCATCATCATAGTTGTTGCTATATTTAAGCCAGTTTTGCAGCTAGCTACTGTGTCAATCTATCTATCTTGTTGAAGGTCTCCTTTTATGCTCACCCTCTGTGTCATCAAGCTTGATCTTCTTTTCTGGGTACTGGTCCTATGCAAAAAAAAAAAAAAGAGGAAGAAGAACTTTAAAGATCACTTTAAAGAGCTCTCTTGTAGCAGATTTATTCAATGCAATACATTTGATTATGCGATTCCTCCTTTTATGGATGCTGATCGTGGGCCCAAGTAAAATGAAATCCTTGATTTATCATGATGTAGCCTATTGGTCCAGTGTGTTTTATTTATGTTATGGTGCACTCTCTACTGAAGGTTTGAGGCTTGGATCTTCACCTCAAGCCCTCTATATTTTTATCAGATAAAGTTGTATCACCTGCATATCTTAATCTATGATCTACATGGATTCCAGCTTCCTGGATTATTTGCTCTACATATGAATTGAATAAGTATAGTGAAAGGATACAAACTTTATGCACAACATTTCTATTTTTATAATAATGGGCCTTTCCAGTATTGATTCTTGTGTGATGAACTTGTCTCACTCAGCAGAATGTCCTCCAGATCCACCCATGTTAGAAAGCATGTAATGAATGCCGCATCAGTCTTTATAGTTGTATGGAATTAGGTTGTATGTTTTGTACCATTGTCTGACCACGCATTTGGCAAAGCTGGTGAAAAGTGCATTTTTAAAGTGTTAAGAAGCAAAGATATCACGTTGAGAACTAAGATACTCCTAACCAAATCCATGGTATTTTAAATAATTCCATATGCATGTGAAAGATGATAAAAGTGATAAAAGAAAACAAAGGACAATTGAAGTATTTGAATTATGGTGTTGATAAATAATATTGAATGTACCATGGGCTGACAGAAGATTGAACAAATCTGTCTTGGAAGAAGTACAGTCAGAATGCTCCTTGCAAGGGAGGATGGCGAGACATCGTCTCACATATTTAGGGGAGAGACCTTGTTATTTGTCATAGGAACAGATGACACCTGTCAGGAGGTGATAGGTATTGTTTGCACAGCCACCACGAGCATGGTTACAGGAAGAACTCTCGCCAATCACTGGAATATGATGGATGAGCGCTGTGGGTCTGTATCATATGGGCTAGAAAACTCAAGTTATCAGTCTCTAGAAACACATGGCATGGAAGATCACACCAAAAGTCGTCGGCAAAAGTGCAAACCAGCTGTCACCAAGATAACATAAGCAGGAAGGGTGATGCATATGTAATGTTGTCCATCAGCCTAGTGTGTGAAATTGGATACTGTTGATCACGTGGTGGGCTGTGTAGCAGGTGGGAAGATGGGGTATGTGCACCATTGGTCACCAGAGGTGTGGAGCACCAGCAAGTGAGACTGCACTCCATGGGACTCTGTGTGTGTGTGTGTGTGTGTGTGTGTGTGTGTGTGTGTGCGTGCGCGCAGGCAGTGTTGTTGCTAGCAGGGTATAAACACCATGGGCCATCTGCCTGAAGGCACAAGAGTGTATGCTAGGAATTTCTGGGCAGAAAGGTGTAGCAGGTGTGTGCTGCAAGTTACCAAGGGGACCATTACTGCTGGGTGCAGTGGGGTAGCGGGGGATGCATAGTGCTAGTCACTAGAAAGGCAGGGGATGCAGAGGCACACGCTGTTTTAGTCACCAGCAGGAGTGAACCGTAATTCCCCACTTAATACAGTCAAAGTTTAGGACTGGTCTTTAACCAAATACTGGAGGTGGGCAATGCATAGGTGTCCAGAGCTTGATATTTCCAGCTGCCATTCAACGAATCCTCACTAATGTAATGACCAGAAATGATGCATGATAAATGATGATAAATAGTTTTCCCCACTTTCTGGCTCCCTCCTGCTCTGTGGTCTTCTGGATACTTGAAGCTCTTACCCCCTTCTTGCATTTTTTTGTCCTCCGATGTAGCGTATGCTCTGTCCATATTTTATTACTCCAGATTGGTCTACACAATCTCTCTCTCTCTCATTGGGAATTCAATGAATGGAAAGCTGATTGCTTTATCTCAAGATGGTCACACTACTCTAATCCAGCTGGCAGGGCACCTACAATCTGTATCTTCTTGTTCATTATTTTAAGCCAGTTTGGTTTTCAGTTTAATTATTCATCCTTCCATTTGCTGTTCAGGGTTCCAAGACTTGTATCTGTTCCTTTTGGTTTCTCCTATTTTTGCTTTAGGGCGCTGGTATAGTATGTCTAACCATGCTGCCATCTTGGGACGTTCCATCTTCTTTGAGATTATCATAGCAGTTTGCAAAGGAAGAGAGGAGTAAGATACAAAGACATTGAAATCTAGGTCTCACTGAAAAAGCTCAAATTTCACCTCTTCTGCCTACATTTTCCCCTTACAACTTTGGTGTGTGTTTGTGTGCACATCAGCAATATTCCCTTCTGAAGCAAAGCTTCTCAAGACCGCTGTATGACCCAGTACCCAACAGATGTGTAAGTATGTAGCAGGTGCCCCCAAATTGAAATACTGAGTAAAAGTCGATTCCGAACTAGCTAATTCACAAAAATACAGCCAAAGTCCTACTGCTACCTACTGTGTAACAGCCGGGAAGGCACACCAGTCTTACAAAGATGAATAAGACGTGGACCTTCCCTAGCAAGAGCGACACCTAAGCAAAACCATTGCTGAAGTATCTGGAGAGGCGAGGTCAGAACAGCAAGCACAGAGGAAGGACGATCACCTCAAAGCAAAGTGTCAAGAAAGGCTTCCTGGAGGAGAAGACTGGGAGAAGAAAGAGGAATGCTTGATCTGTAGACATCACGTGCACATTGAATTTCACATTTATCTTCTCACTCTTGGTCCAGAAGTGGGTGGGAAAACCATTGACTGTAAGACGTGTCTATTGACACAAGACACCTGGGGGGAAGGAGAGATTCCCGGTGTTTCATCAGAGGTGCCTGCCTCTAGGAGTGAGACAGGAGGGTGAGCAAGGCAAACAGAGGAGAGCAAAATCCGCAAAGCAACCCTCATTCCTTTCTGCGGCCTAAATCAGCAGTTCTCAACCTGTGGGCCGCGACCCTTTTGAGGGTTGAATGACCCTTTCACAGGGGTCGCCTAAGACCATGAGAAAACACATTTCCAATCGTCTTAGGAACTGAGACACTGCTCCTCTATCCGTCTCCAGGCAAGTTGCCCACGTGCAGATACACCCACATACGAGTACCCGGCATGAAGACTGTTACTCATGCTACACCATGCTTCAAGACAAAATTTCATTTATTTGTCATTAGAAATAAATATTTCACAATATATAATTACATATTGTTTTGTGATTAATCACAATGCATTAATTATGTTCAATTTGTAACAATGAAAATACGTCCTGCATATCAGATGTTTACATTATGATTCATAGCAGTAGCAAAATTACAGTTATGAAGTAGCAAAAAAAATAATTTTATGGTTGGGGATCACCACAACATGAGGAACTATATTAAAGGGTCACAGCATTAGGAAGATTGAGAACCACTGGTCTAAATCAATCTGCCAACTATCCATTTGATACAACTTTAGTGGTCTTAGATAATGAATTACAGTGACCTCGGCTAGCTGAGAACCATGTTTGATTTCAAAATGAATATAAGAGAATAAAGAAAATTCTAAAAGTAAAACAAAACAAAAATAACTGATCATTTGTCTCAAAACCAACAGCAAAGGTACAATACTCAGTCTTTGTGACAGAGAAAGGAAATAAACGATGCTATGAAATCTGATAAATTGTGCAAGATAATTCTACAGGAGGGTTTCCAAACTATGTAATAGGTACATTTGTGCCCTAAATAGTATTTAAAGTTTAAAACTAACATTGCATTGAAAATATCTCTTTTATGATATGTGCATTGTAGAATTTAAAGTCTCAACCTGCATCCTTAAGATAAGAGTGCTCCATCAAAGAGAAAACTAGGAACATTCCAAAGTGAGGGTAGAACCTATTTACATCCATAGAGTTTATTTTGTTTGATGAATAAATACAAACTAAACGTTTAAGTACTTCTGCGGGATGATTCTTCCCTCTCCATTCCCAATGCCTTTCCAACTTGTTTCAAATATTAACCTCTGATGCTAGCATGTGTATCCTTTCAAACAGGTATCTCTTTTGCCTGCAACTGAAGATCCATGATAAAAAGTAATATATTTTGAAGAAAAATCCTATCTAGAGGGCAAATGGCTCTCTGTGAATATCACTATACATTTTATTTTTTACCGCATTGGCATTTCCTCCAAATTCTGTGTCTTCTCTTATTGTGTCTTCGAGATTGTTTTTGAAAATCTATTTTTATTGTTATTTTAAAATTTTGTTTTTATATACTAAGATTAAAAGGATGTAATTCCAGCTAAAATTGATGAATAGAAAATCCTCAGAAAAGATGTATTGATTGATGTAAAATTGCATCTGCCTTACCTCAACTTTTCTTTTGAGCTCTCAATTTTCTATTGGGCGCAGAAAGCACACTGCTGTTTCAGATTTCCATCGTGGATAATTCAGTGAGAAGTAAAAGAAATGAGAAATAAGGCTTTTTCTACTCTTGTCTGCATTTAATCAAGGATATAATTTTTAAAACTATTTCATAAGATATCTGTTTATAATTTCTTCAAATGTATTGAGTGACTATTTTGAGTAAGGCTTTCAGATAAGGACTTTATACCCATTCTTTCCTTTATCCAGAGGTAAAAATTGCAATAAACAATTTTTTTAAATCAGAATAAGCAATATAATCAAATATTAATTGCCACACTGATATTTCAGGGCATGCTTAGTTTAAGTGTATCATATCTTAAACTGATGGAGTAGCTAATCACCTGAAAACTAGTTATTAACATGAAAATTAATCATAATTATCTTCTTTACAAAATAGTTTTTTATATAAAATCTGGATATATAAAGCCTTGTTTAACCCTATACCAAAACTAAATGTCCTGTTATTGAATGTATTCCAACTCAGTGCTTCTAGAGAGGGTTTCTGAGGTTATAAATCAACGGAAGCAGAAAGCTTTACTTTTGTCTCAAAAAGGCTGGTGGGCTTGAACTGCAGACTTTGAGGTTAGTAGCCCAGTGCCTAACCCCTAGCTAGTACCAACAAGGATCCTTCTAGAACACTACAGGCATTTTTAAACATTTCCTGTTGTCCTTGTGATTAGATACCTTCCAGTGGTTCCAATGAAGAACAACCGTATGTACAAGTTCCTGCAAGATCCTCCCAGGTGTTGTATATTTTGAAGCCCATTGCTGGCGTCATTCTGTCAAAGTAGCTCGGTAATGGGCTTCCTCTGTGCTGAGCCTCTGCTTTTCCAGCCCTCGGTACGCCTGACTGACGGAAGAGAAAGCCCTGCCATCTTCACTTGTAAGCACCTTTCTGTCTGTGTTTCCTCAGAGCTCCCCCTTTCTTCTAGCAGGCCACAGCCTCCACAATATTTATGAACATCACAAAGGAGACATTTCCATTTTTCTCGGGCCATGCTTAATTCAGTGAGCCAACTTTCACATGCATAGGAGGCTCCTGGGTCAGGGGTGCCTTAATCCTCAAAGTGACAGTTTTGCTCTTAGACACTTTAAAGAAGTCTATTGCAGCAGATTTGCCCAATGCAATTCTTCGTGCAAAAAAAGGTCATTTGTCTCCTTGACTGTTGCTTCCATGATATTGATTGTGGATTCAAGTAAGAAGGAAATTCTTGACTCCAAGCTTTTCCCCGATCATCATGATGTTGCTATTGATCAAATTGCGAGGATTTTTTGTTTCTTTAAATTCAGAGGTAATCCATACTGAGGGTTGGAGTTGTTCACCTGGAGTGTTTCAATCCTATTGGCTTTTAACAAGAAGACCTATGATGTTTTCATATCACAGATTATCACTGTCTTGCTCCTCTCTCAAGGCCATGTGCTTTATATAGCCCAGCTTTTTAGATTATTTTCTCAGCGTACAGACTGAACAAATATGATCAAAGATATCACCCTGACATGCACCTTTCCTGTTCTTAAACCATGCGTTGTCTCTTTTTCTGCTCCAATGCCTATGTATAGAGTCTATATATAGATGCCACGTGAGCACAATTAGGTGTTCAGGAATTCTGATTTTCGCAATGCTATCCAAAATGTGCTAAGATCTACACTGTCAAGTGTCTTCGCATTCTCTGGCATTCTCTGCCTTCAGCCCAGAGTCTGCTGGCAATGGCAATGATAACCTTCTTTCTAGATCCTTTCCAGAATCTGCCTCGAATTCCTGGCAGTTTCCTGTTGTTCTGCCATAACCAATTTTGAATTATGTTCAGCAGTATTTTACTTGGGTGAGATCTTAATGCTCCTGAGGCCCCTATTTCCTAAGATTAAATGCGTAACTACAAAGAAGAGTCTCGTTCTATTGCTAAGTGAGGTAAAGCACTCTTCTGAGTAAAATAAATATATATTGGAATAAGTTAAGTGAAGTTTTGTCTAAAGATAAGGAATGATGCTGAACTCTGAATTCTCACAGCAACACATTATCTGTTCTCAACTTTCAAGGAAGATTTCAGAGCCATTCACCACACAATACACCCCGGTTTTAGAAGTCAAAACATTTTTGCTAACCTATTTTCTATTGTTCTGATCTCAGAAGTAATGGATAAAAGTACTTCATAAATATCAGTTCTCCTAATTGTCCCCATTCGAAAAGCTTTCTCTGTTCAAATAGCTTTCCAGTCTTCAGATGCTCCCCTCATTAAATGATGGTGTCTATGTATCACAGCTCATTTCTTCTTTTCTCAGTTGTTAAGAGGCTGAAAATTCGTTTTTGGGAAAACTGTTGTGCCCATTCTTACTTTTGGTGGAAGGATCCCACTATTTTACCCTCTTCATTACAAGATTGATATTTCTTTATCTTTATTTATTGGGCCTATTACAGTTGGGTCTTTTATTATGAGCTGTCAAAAATCCTTTGGGGAAGTACTTGGGGTATAAATAATAAATTGATAAAAGAATTCATGATTAAAGTGTAGACAGAATCCATCACTCTACCCTTCTGCTAACATATCAGTAGTGAATATCAAAGGGCTACAGTAACAATTAGCCTGTAATATATTGCTCCATAGAATTATACAGCCATATATTTGCCACCTTAATTTTTAATTCATTAGTAAATTTAAAGGATATTCATTAATGGAGTTAATATTACAGAAAAGAGCTTTTAATCTGAGTGAGTTTTTAATTGGAATTGGAATGGCAAAACGCTTCAGGGCAGCAATGATAACAACAGGAAAACTGGAGCTAGCACGGGTAACTTTAGTAGCGAGCAAGTAGAGGAGACGCATGAAAAGCGCAGATGCTCCACTTGTGAGCCTTTCCCCCTCCATATCCACGTGCAGACCCCTATACATACACCTGCGTGTAAAACTAAATAAGCAACCCCGCTGCTAACAATGGTATTCCACTCGTCTCAGGTAGAAGTTGAACTTTTGAAGCTCATGAGCAAACTAGTCTCCCATAGAAGATCATTTCATTCGCCAAGATGAAGCAGCTCTTTATTATTAATGCTGCAATGAAATGGCTTGGAATACAGATCTGTGGTCTGAACGGAAACGATGTTCCTGTCCTGAGCTCCAGGAGGGAGTTCCCTAAACCGTGGCCCCCATGCAGAGGGCTGTGTGCTTGTATTTCCATCACTGGCCAGCTGAGCAGTGGGGCTGTCATACGTCCCACTCTCCCTCCAGTGACAGCCGCATTGACAACATGTTATACTCCACATTGATTTTACAGTTAAGGAGCTGATTGTGATATATAGGGATTTTAAGAATTCAGCTGAGAGGCTGACTTTTGCCTTTTATCATTCCATTAAAATTTTATAACCATCTTTTTCATGTCATTTCACCCATGAATTCTTACTTTAGAAAGAGATAGCTACTGCTGTGAGAATAACTTTTCTCGTGTTCAGAGCTCTTATTGTATTAGCAAACTACCCCGATTATAGTTATTACTCATGTTTTACATAATTGTGGTGACCCTTTCAACCAAGTCGACGCATGCCAGTTGATTTGTATATAGAATTAGATGAGTCCGCTGATCATCTGGAAGCCCTGAAGGAGTCAGGTGTTAACACTTCCCTGCCCAAAGCAGCTAATGAAGCTGCTTGCAGCCTCTGCTCCTGAATGACACAAGTAGAAGGACTCTCCTTCCCAGAGAAGAGCCGGAGACGCTCAGTTAGCGCAGGAAGCCAATAACATGTATGCGGGCTTTTAAGGGGAAAATATGAAATTGCAATTGAACATCTTTTCTTTTTCAAGATAAAAGATCATCTTTAAGGCAAGACTGTGTTCTATGAGGGTTTGAAGCGCAAGTTCCTCTCGTTATCACGAATGTTTCACCTATCTTAGCGTCTTTGCAAGCAAAAGGGGCGGCGGGGGGCGGGGGTGGGGGTGGGGTGGTGGTTTATCCCCATCATAATGGGGAACAAACCGCATCATTGTTGTTTCTTTTCCCAGATGATGCTCACAGTTTGATAGTTCACATATGAGAAATAATTAGGCAAAATCCTCATGAAAACCCCAATAGCAAAAATTCTGGTTTTCAAATTCTGTTTTTATTCTTTTTGAGGAGCTGGCGGCCAGGGATAGGGTGAGCTGGGGTTAGACTTAAAAGACATGAATTTCCGTCACTGATTTTTCCCAACCCCGAATCTCCGAGGATTTCGTTTTCCAAAGCAGCGTGGGTATCTGACGAGGCATGCGCGTGCTTTCCTGGGGGAGATAGCCAAACCTAGATGGCCGTATAAATCAGAAAGGCCGGTGTCCCCATTGTGATATCCTAACTGCTACCTCTTCTGTATAACAGAGAGCAGAAGTAAGGCATGTCACCGTAGTTTTTCGGAAGCTTTGGCGTGAAAGGCTAAAGCAGCATGTACAATCCAGAGCAAAGATCACTGTACTTTTAGAATTTTTTTCCCCCTTGAAATGGATGCGTTACCAAATCGCAGACCCTGCCTGATGTCAGGGTTAGTGTGCTGTCAAACCCTGCCCCTCCCAAAGTAACGGGGCTTCTACCATCAGTCGGTGACAAATATGTGGACCCCGTTAGCGAAAGGGGGATCATCTAATCAGCTGTCCTTGCAGTTGCTGGGTTTGTGAAACAGTGGTCACCTTCCCAGTGAAGTCTCTGGTTTGACACTGAAACACACACCCAGCGCTGTTTTAAACAATTACTAGGTCCAAGTATATCCTTTTTTTAAAAAAGATTTTCAATAAAATCCAATGTTCACAGGGGGAAAAAAATCTCATAAATGTCAAAATTGCTGTGGGCAGAAAGGGGGATATACTATTTTCTTGATCTGTTGTAGCAATTTATAGATTCCAGGCCTTGGTTTATAAGAATGCTAAATGTTCTGGAATTACAGCTGTTACTGATCAGTGATTGAGCCAGATTTGTGTTATTGCACCATGTTCTTGCTTGTACCTAGAGAGCAGTAAAGCCTCAATATAATAAAAAGCACCTGCATTTTAAATGAAATTTCAATTGAAAAACTTAACAGCCCTTCAAATTGCAGAATTTAACGCAGCCCAGTAAAGCTTAAATAACACTTTGCCTCTGCAGGCTGAGGGGTTTGCTTTCAAGGTGACTTGATTGTGTCGCCTGGTGAAATTATTTACAATTAAGGAATTTCTCTGGAGGGCTGCAGAATACTTGCTGTTCCACAACACCTCTGCAGGCATATGGTGGGCCTCTTTCCGTATTCACGGAGCCTCCTGAACCTTTATGATAATTGAATCAGTTAGAGTGCTGAGTGGAGCAAGCATAAAACCTGTTAACCTAAAGGTCAGATCTGTGTATTGTTTATTTATCAGTAGGTGAAAGAGCTAAATCGGCAGCTTCTGTCACAGGCACAGTAAAAAATCACCTATAATATTAACAGGGAGTAGATAAATTGCAAAACCTGGATTAGAATGATAAACAGAACCAAGCATAATATAGAATGTATAATGAGAGATGCTGAAGGATTTTACTGGGCTGTAAAACATGCAGGTTTGTTATGCTAGTCTTATGGATTATAATTAGTTCCTAGGGCTCTAGGAAAAGTATGCTGGAAGCTAGAACTTCCTAGATTTCTCTTTTCCTATCCTTATTTCAAAAGAGTCAAGTTTTTTTTCAACCATTAGCTTTAATCTAAATAAAAGTGGCTTTTGATAAAGCCATCTTAGCAAGGTAAATGTCAATTTCTGTTCACTAATATTCAACAAGTATCCCAGTAAATTTATGAGCAACGTAGTTGTGGTATTTTAAGCATCCTACTTACATATTTATAAGCTTTGACCACATGTCTATTTTCATTCCCTTGAAGGAGAGTTGCCTCTGGGTGGTCCAAGCAACTAAGTCCTTCACCACTAGCCAAAAGGCTGGTCATTCAAACCCACCAAGAGATGCCTCAAAAGAATGGTTTGGTTATCTGCTTCCAAAGGTCACAGCTTTGAAGACTGTGGGGTGGTTCTAATCTCTCTCTATATATATAAGGGTCACCATGAGTCACCTCAGCTTTATTTTGAGGAGGTGTGGGAAGCTCCCATCAAAGTTTCCAAGAGGTAGACATATCACTTCTTGGATTTCTTCTCTATTTTCTAGAACCTGGGCCCATAGACCCTCCAGTTCTTCTAGATGTGAAGTCAAGAACAATGTTGGTCACCTGGCAGCATCCTCTAAAGTCCAACGGAGTTATAACTCATTATAATATTTACCAACATGGCCATCACTACTTGAAAACTTTTGGAAATGTTTCTACTTGCACACTGGTCCATTTGGACCCATACACTGCCTACCAGTTTCAGGTAGAAGCCTGCACTTCAAGAGGATGCTCCCTTTCACCGAAGTCCCAGATCGTATGGACACTTCCAGATGCTCCAGAAGATATCCCACGTCCAGAGCTGTTCTCTGATACACCAACCTCTGTGATTATATCGTGGATCCCCCCTGCCCATCCCAATGGTTTAGTGGAGAACTTCACAATTGTGAGAAGACCCAAAGGGAAGGAAGAAGTCACTACCCTGGTCACTCTCCCAAGACATCATCCCATGCGGTTTATTGATGATGTTCCTGCTCTTAGCCCATGGACAACATATGAATACCAGGTCCTGGTGAGCACTTTGAATGGAGGTACAAATGGCAGTGCTTGGGCAGAAGTTATCACAAGACCCTCAAGACCCGCTGGGGTCCAGCCACCCATGGTTCATGTGGTAGGACCCAAAGCATCCACGGTAAGACACTGGGTGTTTTCGCTCCTTTGTAGACAGAAATCTGTACGCCGGATCAACTAGGTGTGAAACAGAGCCATCTACTGACAACATGCATGC
This sequence comes from Echinops telfairi, assembly GCF_000313985.2. Taxonomy (NCBI): domain Eukaryota; kingdom Metazoa; phylum Chordata; class Mammalia; order Afrosoricida; family Tenrecidae; genus Echinops; species Echinops telfairi. The sequence goes on along the minus strand of NW_022111324.1, from coordinate 63,252,406 downwards.
ACTTGCTGTTAGAAGTGTTCACTGGAGACATTGGGTTCTGGGTTTTGGCCTTTGGCCCAAACCATCGTGAATTCAGTGTCAGTTTTTCATTTCCCCCCTCAATCCCTTAATTATATCCTTGTGATACTTCCATTTGCCTCACACACCTGAAATACTTTGAATGCCACAATGGGATGCTTAGCTTAACCACCACGTCAGATTTAAATAGATCAGAAAATGAGAAGATAGGGGGAAAACACTGAGGAATGGATTGGCATATTAGCAAAAGTTCCAATTACCAATATCCTGATTTCATTTTAACGATCAAAGGATCAAAATTATGGGGAAAGAAATAAAACTAGCACATTACAGAGCAATCGAGAAAGCATTCAATTATTCACCACATTCTACTGGGAATGAGCTCCAGAGGACAGGATAACTACCATTGTTTTGGCTTGCATACAAACTTCATTCAAGGGAAATTAGTGTAACCAAACAGCAGGGAGTTTCGTAGCTTAGAAGCCTCTTTTGTGTAAATACACACATGCTTCCATGGCTTCGGTCTTGTACTGATGCCAAAGACATGGGTACAGTAGCTTGCTCACCAGAGCACAAAACAAAAGACATTTGCGTAACAGCAAAGTCTGTCAGTTGAAATTATTATTTGGATCTTTGTTGTGTATTCTCTCCCCACCCCACTCACACCAAAGCAAAAACACATGGTGATGCCAAATAATATGAATTGTAGTACATACTTATTTTACCTATAAATGAAGGGCTATTTTTTTTAAAACCATCTATTGGTTTTAATGTGACACTGATCAAAGTAACACACCTTTTGTCAGAACGACAGAACTACCAAAAGGATATAGAACTCAGTTGATGAAACATGAAAAGGAAATGCACTTTAGGTATATATATAGGTACAATCTGTATTATAAGACTATGTCACAGCTACTTAATCTACTAATTAGAATGTCAGCCCACTAATCAGTTTTAAAAAGTCTGAGTGTCTCCTCATCTAAACAAAAAAGAGTTCCAAAGACGCTGCCATTGAGTCAATGCTGACCATGACCACCCAGAGGTCAGTGCAGAACTGCCCCTGTGAGTTTCTGAGACTGCGACTGTTTATGAGGCCAGAAAGCCCCAACTTTCTCCTGAAATAAAGGGGGAAAACTAAATCCTAGAATAATTATTCTATAAATGGGGAAATTTTACAAAATTTTGGCTAATCAACATGGTACAAAATAACAAGCACTGTCCCTTTGCAAAGGCAGAGCTACAGAATGAACATTTTTCTAGAATTAATAATAGGCCATGCTGATTTGGCAGAACTGGAAAAAAGAAAAAAATATCTTCAGTAAAATTTTAGCTTAGTGTATAGTACTACTTGATTCAACATACACAAAATATGATCAAAATTATCTACAAGTTGCCTTGATTTTTCTTTTAGTTCTTCCTTTTAATTAGTTTTTTGTTTGTTAAATCATTTTATTGGGGGCTCATACAACTCTTATCACAATCCATATATCCATCCATTGTGTCAAGCACATTTGTACATTTGTTGCCATCTTCATTTTCAAAACATTTTCTTTCAACTTGAGCCCTTGGTATCAGCTCCTCATTTTTTCCCTCCCTCAGGAACTCTTGATCATTTATAGATTATTATTATTTTTCATGTCTTACACTGACCAATGTCTCCCTTCACCCACTTTTCTGTGGTGCCTCCCCCGGGGGAGGGGGGTTATGTAGATCCTTGTGATCGGTTCCCCCTTTGTTCCCCCACCTTCCCCTTACTCTCATGGTATCACTACTCTCATTATTCATCCTGAGGGGTTTATCTTTTCTGGATTCCCTGTGTTTCCAGCTCTAATCTGCACCAGTGTATATCCTCTGGTCTAGCTGGATTTGTAAGGTAAATTGGGGTCATGATAATGGGGGAGGAAGCATTTAAGAACTAGAGGAAAGTTGTATGTTTCATCATTGCTATGCTGCACCCTGACTGACTCGTCTCCTCCCCATGATCCATCTGTAAGATGATGTCCAGTTGCCCACAGATGGGCTTTGAGTCTCTACTCCACACCCCCACTCAATCACAATGATATGATTTTTTTGTTCATTGATGCCTGATACTTGATCCTATCGACACCTCATGAGCACGCAGCTGGTGTACTTCGTCCATGTGGGCTTTGCTGCTTCTCAGCTAGATGGCCACTTGTTTATCTTCCAGCCTTTAAGACTCCAGTTGCTATATCTTTTGATAACTGGGCACCATCAGCTTTCTTCGCCACATTTGCTTATGCACCCACTTTGTCTTCAGTGATCGTGTCAGGAAGGTGAGCATCATGAAATGTCAGGTTAACAGAACAAAGTGTTCTTGCATTGAGGGAGTCCTTGAGTAGAGGCCCAATGTCCATCTTCTACCTTAATATTAAGCCTATAAATATATTCACATAGATCTATTTCCCTATCGTGATATATAAATATATTTACGTATGTGCATGCCTGTATTTAGACCTCTATAACTGCCCTTTGCCTCCTAGTGCTTTTCTCTATTTCTGTTTACTTTCCTCTTGTCCCACTATCTTGTTCAGCCCTCATTTGGTTTCAGTAATTCCTCTGTTACATTGCCCTTGATCAAGCCCTACCAGGCCTCCTACACCCTCCTTGCCATCGATTTTAGATCCCTTGTTGTTCCCTTGTCCCTGGCTTTGTTAACACCCACTTCCTTTCCCTTGCCTCCCCTTCTCCCATACCCACCCCCCAACCATAGGTCCCATTGTTTTCTCCTCCAGATCGTTTATCCCACCTATCTTATCTACATAGACCTGCAGAGATAATACTATGCACCAAAAAAAGACAGAGCAAAACAAATCAACAAAAGAAAACAAACCAATGACAAAAATAAAGAAAAGCCTATAAATAATTCAAGGTCTGTTTTTTGACCTTTAGGAGTGTTTTCTGGTCGAGTCTGATGGGGTGCCACGCCCTGGTCCCAAAGTCTATTTTTGGTATTTCCCGAGGACTTTGTTGATCTGCTCTCCTTGCTGATCTGCTGCACGCCCTTAGTGTTTCCTCTTGGTGTGGTGAGGTTAGATCAGGCGCAATTCCTGCACTGTGTCTCCAGTTTTGTCCTCCGCAGCACTCTGGGTCAGTGAGGTACATCATGTCCTCTGTGCATTGGCTGCTCTGAGCAGGAATATCGTCCGCAGGGCTAGGTGGTCCAGGAGGTGCCCCACTCTCTCTTCCTCCCCCTTCATTTGCTCCTATGTGCTCTGATCAAACATGTCCCTATCCCTGAGCTGTAGTTTTAGTGCTGTCCTCTGAAGTGAATTCTTCTGTTGGGATTGGGGCCAGCCCCTCAGACCTCTCTATTGGTAATTCTTTTTAAAGCCTCATCCCAGGAATAAAATAACGTGATTGACTAGCTTACTTATAGAGATTTGGATGAATATATAGCTCAACTCCAAAACCAAACCAACTTTACAACCATCAAATTGATTCTGACCCTGTGAATTTCCATGACTATACTTGTTTACAGGTGTATAAAACCTGTTTTTCTCTCGCAGAATGGCTGGTGGTTTCAAACTGTCGACTGTGCAGTTAATTGTCTAATTCTTAACCACTATACAACCAGGACTCCTTGTAGAGCTGAATTTCACAAGCCTTCAGCCGAGTTTTCACCCAGGCCAAGCATCTAAAAGTCTTTCAGGACTGAAATATAGAGACAATGTATGTGGTGGCTTCAAAAAGTTGGTGGAGTTTTCCCATTATCTTTTCATTTGTTCCATGAAATTTTGAAATTCCTTCACATACTAGTATTACTTTCATAAAAGCCACACCATTTATTTGCTCTCATTTTATAACTGATGAATCGAAAGTTAACAACGAAATCAAAACTTAACACAGGAAAATTAGCTGAAACTTGGAACTTATAACTTATATTTAAATAGCATTAAAATAACATGGCATATTTTTCCTTTAATGTCACTGGCTCAAATTATATTCAGAAAGTCCCTAAGATTTTGCCAAAGTACATGCTCTAGAGATAGACTACATCTGATAAGCCAAGGCAAGCAACAGGAAGACGGTGATTCCATCAGCAAGACAGTGATTTCATATAGGATTTAAGAGGAAGAATCGCAAAAGGAAAAAAGCCTTATGATGAATAATGAGAGGACACTCCTTGATACAATGGTTACAACATTTATTCAGAATTTACTATGCAGTGTTGTCCCAATTTCTAAGATGAAGGGAGAGGTCAATAATAATATCCACAACAGCAATTTCAGTTATATTAATATTTACTGAGCATCAGCACATCATAATGAAGACCTCCTCTGATCACTAAAGAGATCACACAGACCAAAAAAAAGGTTTATGGGGCTTATATTTTAGGCAGAATATAAACAGGTAAGTATATAATAAGCCAATAAGTGGCAAGGACTTCTAGGAGGGGTGGGAACAAATGAGCTTGAGAGGAAGAAGGACTAGAAGCTGGTGGGGTGAGGGATATAGAAAGGTGGAGTCGGTAGTTTAAGCAAGTTCTCCTCATGCTGAGCCCCAGGTTCTTTCAACTTTGCCGTGCCACGTGTACCAGTCCACAGTCCAAGGGGGCAAGTGAAGGAAGGAGACGTACCTAAGCCAACCGGAGAACGCATTCAAAGCCATACATTAGTAACTACAAAAGGTTGCTGGAACTTGGCATAGGTAGGAACATTAAGAAAGGAAAATGGAGATCTCAGCAGCATTTATCAAAATTATATTCGTGAAGATCATATTTGACCACAGGGAACGGAATAATGTATCACACCAAAGAGGTGGTATCATTTGAAAAAACTGAAAGCCATGTTTCTTTGTGTGGTATGTAATCCCTTAAAAGAATTCACTTCATTTTATAAAGTAAGTAAAAATGCTGTGCCAAGTTTGGAATTAGTTCAACAAAACTACAGGCTAATTTCATACATGAACATGGATACAAAAAATTCTAAACTCATACTGGCAAATTGAATTAAGTAATGTGTCAAAGTAGTGATGGAGCAGGAAAAATCTGATTTTATTCCAAAATTGTAAGGATGGTTCAACATCAGGAAATCAATCAACACAGATTTTATATTAGAGCAGAAAAACCATGTTCTATCAAAATTGCAAAACAAATATTGATAAAATGTTGAAGTCATTTTTACCAAAAAATCAAAATAAAACCAGATTAGAAAGAAAGTATTTAAATATTATAAAGTCTATAAGTCTGCTTCAAGGAAACCCTCAGGAAAATTGAGGATTAGGAAGAAATAAAAACGGAGGCCTAATGGCGTAATTGGCTAGGCATTGAACTGATAACCATAAGGTCAGTGGTTCAAACCCTCCAGTTGTTCTGTGGGAGAAAGGTGAGACTACCCACTCCCCTAAAGTCTAGGAATCCCAACAGGACAGTTCTCCTCTGTCCTGTAAAGTAGCTATGACATGGAGAATCAACTCCGTGTCAGTGAGTGAGAGTGAAGAAATGAAAAGAAATATTGAAATTATTTAACTGTGATGCAGAAAATATATATATAACTTATATGTATATAATTACATACATATGTATATATAATTTTATGGTGATGGCCTCACCTGCAGCACCATAGGCTCACCTTGTTATTGTTAGGCTCTCTCAGTTCTGACCTGTAGTGACCCCATGTGACAGTAGAATTGCCTTGCAGGGTTGGGGGCCTGTACTCTTTATGGAAGCAGTTTGTCAAGCAGTTCTCCCACATTGCTGCTAGAGAATTTCAAACTGCCAACTACTTTGCTAGCATCCAGTCACTTAATTATTTACACAACCATGGTTCCAGGGTCCCCAAACCTACCCGGATCTTGCCACTGTCTCCAAAAAAAGAGTGATGATTGGGCCTCCAGTTCAGAAGTCCCCCGCTGTGCTACAGTCAAGAGGCTGGGACCACAGCCTGTGTGTGTGTCTGAAAACCAATGAGGGTGCTTAGAGCCACACCCACAGTGGTTTCCACGCTGGTAAACTGTTTGTTTTCGGCTTAGATTCAACCCAAATAGAGTTGAACCTCAATGATCGTTCTCACCAATTTTTTGAAGATGCCTTTCAATTTTTGAAGCCCCTGTTGTCTACCCTAACACAAACAATGAAAACTTAAAAATCTTAAATTCTAAGAATAAAAAAGAATAATGACCACTAATTTTTATTGCATTTTCTCACGATGTTCTAGTCACTTTCCTCATTTAACCCTTCCAACCATCAGAGATAGCCCATTATTAACCCGTCACATACTGTACAGGAGAACTGAGGATTGAGAAAGTAAATAAGGTTCACAAGATTGTATGGGAATTAAGGCTAGGATTCACCTTCATTTAGTATGCTCCAAATTCCATGCTCTTCTCTATTTCTTACACCCTAATAAATGGACTGACACAGAGGCTCCAACATCACAACAGTGGCGAAAATGGTGCAGGACGAGGCAGTGTTGCATTCGATTGTACAGTCGCCGAGTCAGAGCTGACTGACAGCACCTGAAAACCACCACCAGTGGGCCATACCCCATGTCCTGGAGGGAAAGATTGAACAGCGGTATCAATCCTTGCAAAGTCGCCATATAAGTATACCATTGACTCCTTTTGTTGTGTTTCAAATGGATTTTAAAGTATAAAAAGAAAACTAAATATCCTAAAATAATGAGCTAAATTACGGAAGAACCATGAGACGATAACTTCCCTAGTCAGACTTCCTCTCAAGCCCTGAATTACAACAGTATGATATTGGCATACAAACAGCCATTCATGTCTGAAACAGATTGCACAGTTTAGGAAGAGATAGAAGTATATTTTGAAACATGAGTTATTATAGAAATGGCATTAGATTTAATTATGAGAAGATCATTTACATTTAAAAACTATAATTGCTTTTTTTTGGGGGGGGTGGATGTAGAAACACAATCCTTCTTCAGGCTAGGCAGATACAGTTCAGTCTCAATTTTATGGGATGCAAATATTTCAATAACCTGTCCTGGATATATAATGTTGGTCCTAGGTAATAATATGGAATGAAAGTTGTTAATCTCATACCTTTTGGCCATACAAGGATAAGTGTGGTCTTAGACATAGGAAAAAACAGAATAAAATATTTAGCTAACTGGCTCTTTACAAATATTGGACACATTTATTTTTAATAAGGTCTCCAGGATATTTGCAGGAGGTGATCAGATTACTGTTTCTGTTAACCTGCCAATTTCTTCTCTACTTTGTTATAAAAGGATGTTGTATATAGTCCTTCTAAAATGTTTTGTACCGTCAGTCGATACCTTATGACTCTCTGCTGTCAATAGAATATATTTTCTAATTCCATTACCTTTAAAGTAGAAGGAAGTATCTAATTTTCCTTGTAAATATTTATAGTAGAGAACATAAGGAGTCTTTGGATCTCCAAATGATTGTCAACAGAGCCACTACATCAAATCTCTTCATCTCTGCTGGTAGATTTATTATCCAAGTTTTATTTTATGCACACACTTTCACAGCCTCAATATCTGGTTTCAAATCAATTCACTGTTAGCTCAGCTACTAACCCAGATGATCTAAACTGCACTCCTTTCAAGCGCTTCCAAACTGACAACTCAGGATATTCACATCCTACAAGAAAGGGGAATGGTATGCCACAGATCTCTCACTGCCAAGTTGATTCTGACATAGGCCAGCCTGGGGGCCTAGTGGTTACACACTGGACAGCTACATGCAAGGTCAGCAATCCAAAGCGAAGGAGAAAGGGCAGTTTCTACTCCATTGAAGAGTTGCATCTCAGAAACTCATGGGAGCAGTTCTACCCAGTCCTACAAAAGAGTTGGTGGTTTGGAACTGTTGTCCTTCTGGTTAGCAGCCCAAACTGGTCACCTTTATGCAACCAGGACTCCTCCATAAGACAAATTAGTCATGTGGACTTTAGCTCTGATTGCTCTTCCACATCTCATTCACATCACAAATACCAAGAAGCCTGAGGTGGACCTTACCTCTTCAATTCGAGAACTGCCCTCACAAATAGAATGCTAGACTGCTCTAAGCCCTTATTTGCCCTAAATTTAGTTGCTTGCTCACGAGCATGCTCTCTCTCTCCCTTCCTTTCCCCTCTCCCTCCCCATCGCCTTCCACCTCCCCCTCTTTGTTTTCTTTCTTTCTTTTTTATAACTGGACAATCTTATGAGCTCAGAAGAAGCATGCCTAAAACTTCTCTTCACTCAGCACAGCGTTGAATTCTAAAAGAGAAAAATATGCATCAGTAATGCTTTTTTGGGTAATGCTTTCAAATCATGTGATTAAAAAATCCAGGTAGTTCCTGGGTCATGGTGAATATAAAGCTCCATAGTGGTCTTTAGACAACTGCCCTGTTGGCAGGCTCAGAGATCCTGTTTTGTCACCCGTGATTAGTGAAAAGACTAGTGGTCATCGTTTCCAGGGCAACTTGGAGAGACTGCATGTGGTACAGAGTAGAACCAGGATCCAGAGAGTGTCCATGTCTGTGACCTTTCTGCAAACAGATCACCTGCCTGTCTTCTGAGGCACCTCTGGGTGCCCTGGAACTGCCATCCTTTGTAATGAAAGTGCAGTGCTTAACTCTGCAACCCTTCATAAGAATATTCTTTGAAAGAAATCTCAGGCCAGATTCCTTCTAGGGGCCACTTTTACTCTTTGAGGTAAGCTAGATATTTTTGCTCAAGGCCTCTCTCATTTTTCTAGCTCTCCTCTGACTTAGCTATTGTATAGCATTATAAGCATTGATGTTCTTGTGGAAGTCAATTTTTTAAATCAGTCACCTTGTATAAATCAAGTTTTTAAAAATTCAATATAACTTTATGTTAAGGGAACATATTATAATCTAATAGGTCATGTCTACAATTGCATATTGAACTCCACCTCTGTAAATGACATTAAATGAGTGAGTAGTCCTTGCTTTACAGTCCCATTGGGCAGTGAAATATGTACTCTGAACTTGAAGGAACATGGCCAGGCAGTAATAAAAGAGATGAAGCAGGATGGCATATCTGGGTAAATAAGTGATGATCTCTAATGGTCTAGGTACACTTTCCTAGGGCCCTTTCCCCCAACACCAGAATATGTGTGTGTGTGTGTGTGTTACAACTATGCCTTTGCAAAATTGCCAGCCAATAAAATAAAGAGTAGGTGTTATGGTATTCCTTTAAGAAGTGTTATTATTTTTCTTTCTTCTGGGTTCTTAAGTCCATGAATTACTTAAACAAGACTAGTCTTGGCTTGCTTTTGAGAAAAAATAAAATCTATCTTTGAGAATAGAATGCTATTTTTGGCTTACTTGCTGAATTTATGCAGAAGAGGAATTCAAGAACCCAAATGTTTTGCCACCTCAGAAAATGCAAATAAGAATTTCTCCTGCCCTCCTCCTAAAAAGAAAAAGGTAGTGACATAGTTATAATGCACACTAACAAGGCAAAGCAGTGTGTTCCGATGCTTTATTTAATTGAGTGATAAACACGAAAACTATCAAATCCTGCCGCTGCCCTATTGATGCATGTGGATGTGTGAATTCTCTCCATGTGTTTGCTCTGTGTCCTTCAGAACACCCACAGTGGAGATGAATCACTAAGGTGTGTACTAGTCTGATATCCTAGAAAGTATCAAACCTCAACACCAAACCCAGGAAGCAACATTGCATTTAATTCCTGGTGTACTGCTAATTGTTCCAAAACCCTTCATTACTATTTAGCACAAAGGGGCTAAATAGAAAGTAAGTGTGTAGGAGATGACTTAAGTGAAGATAAGACAAGGCAAAATTCTAGGGCCCGTGAACTTCACTTGCTCTGTTCTTGTATGGGCACACTGATTCTAAATTTGTCTTTCATTTCAGGTCACGTGGATACCCCCGCTCATCCAGAATGGAGACATACTTAGCTATGAGATCCGAATGCCCAACCCTCAGATCATGATGAAAAATATTACATCCGCTGTACTTACTCAGCTAATAACTAACTTGATTCCTTTCACAAATTATTCTGTCACCATTGTGGCTTGCTCAGGGGGCCATGGCTACCTAGGAGGGTGCACAGAGAGTTTGCCCACCTATATTACCACCCACCCCACCCTACCCGAGGATGTTAACCCCTTGTTGGTGGTTCCGCTAAGTGAATCATGTATTGGGATATCTTGGCAACCACCATGCAAGCCAAACGGACCTGACTTGAGGTAAGAGAAAGGAGCATTGCTTTGGGGTAGTGCTATGGACTTCTCTCTCTGGAACAGAGTGAGGCAGAGCTGCTGCTCACACATGATGAAGTCGGACTGTGTTTTATAGGACATGCCTTCACTCACGACTCTCATTAAATTTAATATTGTGTATCTTGATTCATATGGAACCATAAAGGTTCACCAAGGTGGAAACATTATATTCTAAAGAAAAATTAAAAATATTTAAAACAAAACTCAGACTGTCTAGGCATTCTGTACGTGTTAGTCATCTTGATTCTCAAAATACATTTTATATTTATTAGACAAGCTGTATTAGGCCAGTTGACTAGAGAAACAAATCCAGAGACATTCATGTCTGTGTAAGAAAGAGTTTTATATCACGAAGTAGTTATAGTTATATATCAAGAAAACATCCCAGCCCTGTCCAATTCAAGTCCATAAGCCCAATACTATCCATAAGTCCCTCTTTAGACTCTGACAGCCATATGCAATGATGCAGAATGGATTATCACAGGACGGTGCGTGCAAAGTCTTGTGGATCCAATGGCGGTGGACACACCTCCAGGGATCTGGAAGCAACCAGGGTCAATAGGAAGGTGAAAGCAGAGAGAGAGGAATAGGTTCCCAGGATTCTCCTTATGAGCAGGCCACACCCACAAGAAGGCACCATCAGGCTGTGACCTGATTGACAGGGTGAACTCAACCCTACATTTTATATATCTTCAAGTTGATATGAAATTATGTTACTACACACAAGCCTAACACATTTCAAAATGATACTTTTGTACAACTGTGACTCAGCCTCATAGGACACCTTGGTGGTGTAGTCGGTTACATGTTGGGTTGCTAAAGACAAGATAAGGAGTTTGAAACCAACTGCTCTGTGGGAGAAAGATGAGGCTTTCTACTGTAAATAGTTACAGTCTTGGAAACCCAGAGGGGAAGTTCTAGTCTGCCCTATGGAGGCATTATGAGTCAGAATTGACTAGATGGAACTAAGTTAGTTTAGTTAGTTAATGATTTAAAATCCCAAATTAACAACATTTTAAGGCACATTAATTCTATTATTTGGAAACTTAGAAGGACTGTGATTGGGGATAGCAATAAGATGAAGGAAAATAGTTATGATTCTGAAATGGCTTTATAACAGTCCAAATTGAAAATGTAGCCGATAATAGTATCATAGTTTTTAAAAGATGGAAGGGAACAGTCTATGGAAATCTTTAACTGCACACGCATTTTGTATTTCAACTTTGTGAGAAACTGACAATAAAGTATTTGCAAATCTCACATAGAAGAAAAGTTGAAAACCCTATAATTCTTGCTGTTATTAGTAAAATATGTATATATGGGGGTTTCCAAAAGTTCATGGAAAAATTCCATCATCTTTTCATACCATTCTTCTGTGAACTCTGAAAAACCCCCGAATAACAGATAGCTTCAATATAATTAAATATATGAAAACTTTCATTCAAAAATATTTATCTGGGGTGGGGGGGATATTACCTCTGTAGTTGTAAACATAAGATGTGTTCTTTACAGTTTGCATGCATATACCACACATCCACACACCACAAAACAACCTGAATTTTGGTAATAACATTACTTGAGATAATCCTGATGTGCCTGCTTGTATTTTGCTTTAGATATGAGCTTCTGAGACGTAAAATTCAGCAACCACTTGCATCAAATCCCCCAGATGATTTAAATCTGTGGCACAATATTTATTCAGGAACTCAGCGGTTTTATGAAGATAAGAGTCTTAGCAGGTAAGATTACAAAAACAATAAAAACAAATGCTGGCATTTAGTTTTAGCAGTGTTGAATAGTTCAAAGTGTCTGAGTGTCTTCATTGTGTGAGCATGTTATCGGTTATGCAATAAAACATGTTTGATTATTATCTCTGGCATTAATCATGGAACTGCACCTGTCAGCACATTTAATGTTTGCCATTTTAACTACATGTTTACAATAAGCCTTTTGAAGTCAAACTTTTAGGTGCTTAAGCCTTAACCTATTGCCTTTGTCACAGCACTATCTGGACATGAAAACTTAATTGAAGAATTTGGAAGCAGTCAGTATAAACAAAACTGGGGAATTTTGATGAATCCCTGCAATGCATTTGCTGGTTCTGGGAAGTAATTGATAGTAAATAATTGACTCAAAATTGACAATTATTCAGTAAACAGGCATGAGAATTGAAAGAATGTAATCTAGAGTTCAAACACATCGAGACAAGCAAACTGGCAATGTCGGGAAGAAGAAGACAAACAATGAGCACTGAGCGGGAGAGTTATATTGGAGGTCTGTTTCCTGCTGGGCCAGAGAGCCAGCTTTGTGACCTCAGACAAGGCTCTCCCTCCTCTGGGCTTCCATTTCTTCATTTTTAAAATAAGGAGACTGCATGTTGCCATTAAATGAGTTAAAGCCCTCTATGACTTTAAACAATGTATTTAATGTTTAAAGATATATAAAAAATTTAGATATCATATTTTTCCATAATTCTTCAATCAGTTGCTTATGTTTCTAGCTCTACCACAGAGTAGCTATCCTCAGAATGCTGTTTCAATTCTGACATTTCTCCCACTTTTTCGTATACTCTTGTGGAATTTATGTTTTAGCTCTATTTGCATGTTTTTTAACAGCTCATAAGCAATACTCCTGAACTCATTTCTCCCCATTGCTGGCTTTTCCTTTTGTCTTACTAGATTTTCCTTCATTTTTCAGCCTCCAGAAAGCTTTCCTTGACCACTCTTTGCTAGACTCAATCAGATACCTTTTTATGTTTTCTCATGGCACACATTTACACAGCACTTTTGGTTTTTTGCAAATCTCACATAGAAGAAAAATTGTTCACCAAATCAGTTTTCAACTCATAGTGTCCCTAAATGGTAGAGTAGAATTGCCCCAATAGAGTTTTTGAGACTGTATTTTTTTTTAACAGTTTATTGACACTTCATCCATGGATCATACAATTTAATAATTCAAACATATCAAGAAGAGTTGTACAATCTTTAGCACAATCAATTTTAGAAAATGTTCTTTTTCTCTGTACCCATTATTCATCTAATTTTTTTTTCAATTTTGGGGAAAATATGCACAACAAAGCATTCACCAATTCAACAACTTCCATATACATAATTCAGTGCCATACTCTTCATGTTGTACTACCATTATTATTCTTATGCCTCTCCAAATTTTTCCACCACCATTAAAATGAACTCAATGCCCACTAAGCAAAAACTCTTCTTCCTTCACCCATCATAACCATAGTTCAAGTTTCATTTCTTTTCTTTTTTTTTTTTTTTAGTAGTTCTCTTGATCACACATTTCCATAAACTTTAATCTTTATAGGAACAGCCCTACCTACCCAAGAGCCCTGGGTACGTTTCAACCACCAAGCTTTCAGTTAGCAATTGAGCTCTAACTCAGTGCCACTGGGGCTCTTTAACAATATTCTTCTCATAGTAATATACCGGACTGGAAGTTTGGCTGAACACCCAATTATGTTATCAGAACCACCATCCAAACTCATAGAGACCTACCATAGGAAAGGGGTCTGTCTTAATGTCTTTTGTATTCCAAGTCCCTAATATAATCAAACCAAATCCACTACCACTGAGGCAATTCTGTCTTATCGTGACCTTATTTAGAGTTTCCAAGACTAAATATTTATGGCAATAGACAGCCTCATCTTTCTCCCGGGGAGAAAGTGGTTTGAACTACTGACCTTCCAATTGGCAGCCCAATGCCTAACAAACAGGGATTCTTTGTCCCTATCATACAGTGCCTGATATATAAGGCACTTGTTAGATGATGCAAAGACATTGAGAAGAATGGGAATTCCAGAACACTTCATTGTGCTCATGCAGAACCTGTGCATGATTTAAGAGGCAGTCGTTCAAACAGCACAAGAGAATACTATGTGGTTTAAATCTGGAAAGATGTGTGTCAAGGTTGTATCCTTTCATCTACTTATTCAATCTTATGGTGAGAAAATAATCAGGGAAGCTGGACTATAGGCTTATTAAAAACCTTCCGTGGAAATTGAATAAGGAAGACCAAAGAAGATCCATGTATTGGAATCATGCTGCTGGGGAGGAACATGGAAACAACCATGGACTGCCAAAAGAACGTGCAGATCTGTCCTGGAGCAGGTACAGCAAGAATACTGTTCTTTTTTTGATCATTTTATTGGGGGCTCATACAACTCTTATCACAATCCATACATACATTAATTATGTAAAACACATTTGTACATCAGTTACCTTCATCATTCTCAAAACATTTGCTCTCCACTTAAGCTCCTGGCATCAGCTTCTCATTTTCCCCCTCCCTTCCCATTCCCCCCTCCCTCAAGAACCCTCAATAATTTATAAATTATTATTTTGTTATATCTTACACTGTGTGATGTCTCCCTTCACCCACTTTTCTGTTGTCCGTCCCCCAGGGAGGAGGTTATATGTAGATTCTTGTAATTGGTTCCTCCTCTCCACCCAACCCTCCCTCCACCCTCCCAGTATGCTACTCTCACCACCTATCTGTACCTGTGTACATCTTCTGGTCTAGTCAGATTTGTAAGGTAGAATTGGAATCATGATAGTGGGTGGGGAGAAAGCATTTAGGATCTAGAGGAAAGTTGTATGTTTCATCGTTGCTACACTGCACCCTGACTGGTTCGTGTCCTCCCTGTGACCCTTCCATAAGGGGATGTCCAGTTGCCTATAGATTGGCTTTGGGTTCCCACTCCACACTCCCCCTCATTCACAATGATATGATTTTTTGTTCTTTGATGCCTGATACCGGATCCCTTTGACACCTCATGATCACACAGGCTGG
>NW_022111324.1:63230805-63236527 GCF_000313985.2 Echinops telfairi | reverse complement strand
TCTCCTCCAGATTGTTCATCCAGCCTATCTTATTTAGACAGCCCTACGGATATAATAACATGCACAAAAACAAGACAGAGCAAAACTAAGCAATAAAATAAAACAAAAAGTCAATGACAAACACAACACAACAACCACAAAAGAGAAAAGCTTGTAGTTAATTCAAGGACTGTTTGTTGACCTTTAGGAGTGTTTTATGGTTGAGTCTGATGGGGTGCCAAGACCTGGCCCCAAAGTCTATTTTTTATATTCCCTGGAGACTTCGTTGCTCTGTTTCCTTTTTGTTCTGTTGCATGCTCTTAGTGTTTTGTCTCGGTGTGGTGGGAGCAGATCAGACACAACTCCCACACTGTGTCTCCATGTTGTCCCCTGTAGGGTTATGGGTCAGTGAGGGATGTGGTGTCTCATAGTGGGGCCAGCCATATGGTCTTCTCTGTCGATTGGCTGCTCTGAGCAGGGATATCGTCCTCAAGGCTTGTTGGGCCAGGATGTGCTCCACTCTCTCTTCCTCCCCCTTCATTTGCTCCCATGTGCTCTGATCAGACATGCCCCTCTCCCTGAGCTGCAGGCAGCTTCAGTGCTGTCTTCTGAAATAAATTCTCCTGGGGGGAGTGGCAGGTGTCTACGTAGTTGGGATTGGGGGCCTACCCCTCAGACCTATCCACTGGTTCCCTACTCCATGCTGGCGTGTTGCATTCACATCTTGGAGTGCCGGGCTGAAGTCTGGTCCCTCTTTCTCTGTGGAGATATAAACAATACACTCCCCTTGAGTAGGTTAGTACCCTGTTCCCCTGCTACCCATTGACTTTGTCACAAGTGCTTTGGATATATTACCAGGAGAGGACAGTTCTTGGGAAAATGTTTGATAAAGTAGAAGGGCATCACAAAAGAGGAAGATCCTTGATGAGATGGTGTGTTAGTCTGGGTAGGCTAGAGAAATAAATTCATAGAATCTCATATGTGTTTAAGAAAGAGCTTTATATTCAAGAGCAATTGAATATTGAGAAAAAAAATCCCAGCCCTGTCCAGATTAAGTCCATATGTCTGATATTAGCCCACATGTCTGATACTGTAAACTCCTCTTCAGACTCTATAAATTCCTCTACAGACTATGAATTCTATAATTTCCTCTTCAAACACGTGCAATGTGTTTCATGAATTCTATAAATTCCTCTATAAATTCTATAATTTCCTATAAATTCCTCTTCAGACTCATGAAACATACAATGATGCCAAGTGCAGGAAGATGACAGGTCAGCAAGTGGAAAGTCTTGTGGATCCAGTGGTGGTAGAAGCATCTCAGCACTGGTACTGAGGATCCATGGTCTCCCTATGGATCCTCCAGCTCTTTGAGTTCTGACTGCAGCAGCATAGCTCCATGAGGCTCATCCTCAGTAATGTCTCACAGGAGTGAGCATGTGTCCCACCTCCAGAGAGCTATTTATCTCCTTAGCACCTCCAAATGAAGTCATCAAGCTGTGATCTGATTGACAGGCTAAACTCCACCCCTTCACTCTTAAGTCTCAAATTGACAATAGATTATGTAACTACCACAGATGGATTGACACAGTGGCTGCAAAAATGGGCTCAAGTATAACAATTGTTTGTAAATGATCACACTGTATACTCTTTCATTCTGTTGTATGTAGGGTGGCTATGAGTAGGCACTGACTAGATATCATCTAACAACAATAACAACAGCAAAAATATTTGTTGAATGAAATATTTCCTCTCAGTAAAGGGTTAGTTGTTTAATTTCTCTGAATATTACAAATACTTATTGTAGCTTTATTATTTTGAGGGAAATAGGTTATACCAGTCTTTCCCAAAGTGGGCAATACCATCCCCTGTGAGGTGCTAAAGTGATCCATGGGGCCTGCAAAAGCAAGGCCCTGTGCTTTCTCCTGCATTCTGAGCTATTGTACAAAAGTTTTTCATGGCCAGAGAGATGCTGAGTACTTTTTCTTTTTGAAAAGGAGGCTGTAGGCCAAATAAGTTTTGGAACCTATGTATTAAACTCTTAGAAAATGTTGATCTCAAGCTGTTTCATGAAAAAACACCAAACAAAAATATTCTAAGATTCTAGCAAGATGCAATCTATAAATCTAACCAAGCATTAAAAGAATCTACTAATTAAATTTCCACTTTTCTAATTAAAAATTTATTTTTTGTTAAGTGCATAATTATTGCTCTTGTTAGTTGCTCTGAAGTTGATTCTTCGCCATGTGGACAACATAACAGAATATTGTCTAATCCAGCACTGTCTTTGTAGTTGTCGTAATCCTTAAATCCATTGTTGCATTCACTATCTGATGGCCTTCCAACGTAGATAACTCATCTCCCAAGACCATATTGGATGATACTGTATTGTGATCCATGAGGTTATCACTAGCTAATTTTTGGAAGTGGATTGATCAACCATCCATCTTACTCTATCTAAGTCTTGAAGCTCTGTTGAAGTCTGTCCACCATGGTTAACCTTGCTAGTGTTTGAAAGACTGGTGGCATAGCTTCTCACTTAAGAACAACTTGCTAGCCAGCACAGTACAACACCCAGATAAATGTTAAAGTTGATAACTAGAAGATTATTCGTATACAATCTTTACTGTCACTCTTCTCAGCTGTTTTTAATTCACTTTTTGATTAATTTGGTATCCCTATAGGACTACCACTTCAGTCGAAGAAATTCTTTCTTAGCAACTTTTCTTTGCTTACTTTGATACACTATGGGAAGGAGCAAAAGATGACTATAGCATATAGTGTTTTTCCCTGAAAGATCTCATAGTCTAGTGTAGGAGACACCAGATACATTCAACAACACATGCGCACACACCCGCGCATGCACACACACATATGGTGTATTTTCTATATATTAAGTGTTATCGAGATTATCTATGGAGTCACCAGCGCTGCCTAACAAATAGAAAAAAGTAATTTCTTATGATCTATGAACCCTAAGTGGCTTAAATATAGCAATTTCCAAAAATAAGTAGAAGTTAACCATTTAGTATTTACTGTATTCAATTGTTAGCAATCAGACACATCAAAATAAACACTAATCCCCGAAGGTTAATTATGTGTGTGGCTCCCATTTATAACTTTATTTCAGGCCGTTTAGTCAGGGGCCATGACTTTTTCTAGCCAGCATACAAAGTGAGCATGTACAAATGACATTGCCCTTATAAAATATTGATGACAGTCCACCTTCCCACCTCCCAGACCTACAGTGCAATTCAAGATAAGTGCTCCTGTCAGGAAAAAATACTGTTGTGGTAACATTAATATACTTGTAGAAGGTTGACTGAGGCGCTTGCTTTACGTGTGTATGATTTGGTAGCAATTCCAAGTGTGTCAAAGTAGAACTGTAGACCAGAAGGTTTTCAATGGCTGAATTTCTATAAATAAATCACCAGATCTTATTAGTTGTCTCTGAATGGAATCAAACTTCCCACCTTTTGATGATCACCCAAGTGAGTTAACAGTTTGCACCACCCAGGGATTTCTTAATCGTCCTTGTTAGATGGTTGTTAATTGTCATTGAGTCCATTCTGACTCATAGCAACTCCATGCACTACAAAATGAAACACTGCCTAGTCCTGCACCACCCTCACAATGATTATTATATTTTAGCCTATCGTTACAGCTACTGTGTCAGTCCGTCTTAAGGGTCTTCCTCCTCTTTACTGCTCTTCTGCTTTACCAAACAAGATGTGCTTTTCCAGGAACTGGTTTCTCTTGATAACATGTCCAGAGTACGTGAGATGGAATCTCAGCATCCTCATTTCTAAGGATCACTCTCACTGGTCTTCTTCTAAGACAGGTCTGTTTGTTCTCTGAGCAGTCATGGTACTTTCAATATTATTAGCTAGCACCATAATCAATTGATTCGTCTTCACTCATCCTTATCCAATGTTCAGCCTACACATACATAGGAGGCAATTGCAAAATACCATGTCTTGGTTCAAGTGCACCTTTGTCCTCAAAGCAACATCTGTGCTTTTCAAAACTTTAAAGAGGTCTTGGCCAACAGATTATCCCAGTGCAATGCGACATTTCATCCCTTGACTCTGGCTCTCGTAAGTATTGATTGTAGATTCAAGTAAGATGAATTCCTTGACAAAGGTAGTCTTTCTCAGTTCAAATGATGTTGCCTATTGCAGTTGTGAGGGTTTTTGTTTTCTTTACGTTGTAATCCATATTGAAGGCTGAAATCCTTAATTTTCATCAGCAAGTGCTTCAGCTCCACTTCAGTTTCAGCAAAGTTGCGTCATCTGCACATCACAGGTTCTTAATAAGCCTTCATCCAGTTCTGATGCCATGTTCTTCTTCATATAGTCCAGCTTCTCTAATTAATTGCTCAGCATACACTGAATAAGTATGAGAGGCTACAACCTTGATGCACACCTTCCCTGACTAAACCATGCTGTATTTCCTTGTTCTGATCATACAAGTGCCTCTTGACCCATGTATTGTTTCCATATGAGCACAAATAAATGTAGTGAAATCCCCATTCTTCTCCAGGCTATCCATAGTTTGTTATGATCTACACAATCAATAAAACACAAGTAAATATCTTTCTAATATTCTCTGTTCAAATTCAAAATCCATCTGAGGTCAGCCCATGATATTCCTTGTTCCATTCCTTTTCTGAATCAGGCCTGAATTTTTGGCCACTCTCTTTTAGTGCATTGCTACACCCATTGAACGATCTTCAGCAAAAATTTACTTGCATGTGATATCAATGACATCGTTTTATCATTTATATTCTGTTGGTGACCTTTCTTTGGAATGAGTGATATAAATCTCTTCAATCAGTTGACCAAGTAGCTCTCTTACAAATTTCTTGGCATAGAGGAGTGGGTGCTTCCAGTGCTTCATCAGCTCGTTGAAGCATTTCAATTGGTATACCATCAATTCCTGGAACCTTTTTCTTTTTGTTAATGCCTTCCATGCAGTTAAGACATCATCCTTCAGTACCACTGGTTCTTGATCACATGCTACCTCTAGACATGGTTGAATGTCAGCAAGTTCTTTGTGGTACAGTGATCTGTGTTCTTTCCATTTTGTTTTTGATGTTTCCTGTGTAGTTCACTAATTTACCCAGAGAATATTTCAATATTACAACTCAAGATCTGATTTTTCCTTCAGTTCATTCAATTAAGATATACCAAGTAAGCTCTTGCCTGGTGCATTTCTAACAAGCGGTCTTTTCACGTATCATTATAACAGTTTACTTTGTTTTCTTGAGCTGCCTTTTGAAACTTTTTGTTCAGCTCTTTTACTTGATCATTCCTTATATTTGCCTTAGCTACTCTACAACTAAGAGCAGGTTTCAGAGTCTCTTATGACATCCACTTTGAGCTTTCCTTTCCTGCCTTATTAATGACCTTTGGCTTTCTTTGTGTATCATTTTTTTAATGTCCTCCCAATGCTTATCAGATCTTCAGTCATTAGTGTTCCATGTATCAAACCTGTTCATGAGATCTTCTCAAAATTCAGGTGGGATAAACTCAAGATCATATTTTGGTTCTCATGAACTAATTTAATTTTCTTTAGCTTTAACCTGAACTGACATATGAGCAATTGATGGTCTGGGGGTTTTTTTGTTGTTGTTGTTTTTATCATTTTATTGGGGCTCGTACAATTCTTATCACAATCCATACATACATCCATTGTGTCAAGCACATTTGTACATTTGTTGCCATCATCATCCTCAAAACAT
>NW_022111324.1:63130409-63230082 GCF_000313985.2 Echinops telfairi | reverse complement strand
GTAGATCTATTTCCCCACTATCCTATGTAAATTTATTTACATATGTAGATGTCTGTATTTAGATCTCTATAAATACCATTTGTCTCCTAGTTCTTTCCCCTATTTCCTTTTACTTTCCTCTTGCCCCACTATCAGGTTCAGCCTTCATTTGGGTTTCGGTAATTTCTCTTGGTTACATTGCCCTTGCTTAATCCCTACCAGGCCTCTCACAACCTCCTTGTCACATAATTTTGGGTCACTTGTTGCTCCCTTGTCCCTGGGTTGGTCAACACTTCCTCCTTATCCCCTCCTCCCCCTCCCCCATGTCCCCCTGGAACCATCGGCCCTGTTGTTTTCTCCTCCAGACTGTTCATCCAGCCTGTCACAACCTCCTTGTCACATAATTTTGGGTCACTTGTTGCTCCCTTGTCCCTGGGTTGGTCAACACCACCTCCTTATCCCCTCCTCCCCCTCTCCCATGTCCCCCCAGAACCATTGGTCCCATTGTTTTCTCCTCCAGACTGTTCATCCAGCCTGTCTTATCTAGATAGATCTGTAGGTATAATAATATGCACCAAAAAACAAGCTATAGCAAGACAAGTGATGAATGAGAACACAGCGATGACAACAAAAAAGAAAACTAATGACCCATAAAAGAATAAATAAATTAAAAGGAAAATAAAGAAAAAGAAAAAATTTAAAAAGAAAGAAAAACCTATAAATAAATCAAGGTCTGATTTTTGAACTCTAGGTGTGTCCTCCAGTCAAGTCCGAAGGGATGCTACGCTCTGGCCTCAGAGTCTCTGTTCTCGGTACTCCCTTGGGAGCTCCCTGCACCATGTCCACTTTGTTCATGTGCCCATTGGGCGATAACAGGAGTGGCAGAGGAAAGAGGAGGACCAGTCTCCACAGTGCGTGTCATCTTATCCACTTGATTATTAAAGTCCTCCTCATCAGAGGCAACCCTTTGGTGACAGGGATGGAGATTATGCATGGACTCAGCAACATGGACTTCCACTCACCAAGGCTGACTTGGCCACTGCCACTGCTGAGTGCCCCATTTTATAGCAGCAGAAACCAACATTAAGTCCAAGATATGGGACCATTCCTCGGGGAGATCAGCCAGCAACTTGGTGGCAGGTTGATTACATAGGACCACTTCCATCATGGAGGGGACAGCGTTTTGTTCTTACTGGAATAGACACCTACTCTGGATATGGATTTGCCTTCCCTGCATGCAATGCTTCTGCCAAAACTACTATTCGTGGACTTACAGAATGCCTCATCCACTGGCATGGCATCCCACATAGCATTGCTTCAGATTAAGGAACTCACTTCACAGCAAATGCAGTGCAGCAATGGGCCCATTCCCATGGAATCCACTGGTTGTATCATGTTCCTCATCATCCTGAAGCTGCTGGCTTGATGGAATGATCTAATGGGCTCCTAAAGACACAATTACAGTGCCAGCTAGGTGGCAACAACTTGCAGAGCTGGGGCAGTGCTCTCCAGGAAGCTGTATATGCTCTAAACCAGCAGTCAATATATACAATGCTGTGTCTCCAATAGCCAGAATTCATGGGTCCAGAAACCAAGGGTGGAAGCTGGAGTGGCACCACTCATTATTACTCCTAGTGATCCACTTGCAGCATTTTTGCTTCCTATCCCAGCAGCCCTGTGTTCCTCAGGCCTGGAGGTCCTGATCCCGAAGGAAGGAACTCTCCCACCTGGAAACACAGTATGGATTACACTGAACTGGCAGCTGAGAATGCCCCTTGGCCACTTTGGGCTTCTCATGCTTTTGAATCAACAGGTCAGGAAGGGTGTCACTGTACTGAGTGGTGTGATTGATCCTGATTACCAAGGAGAAATTGGACAGGTGTTACATAATGGAGGTAAAGAAGAATATGTCTGGAATCCAGGAGATCCCATAGGCCGACTCTTAGTGCTACCATGCCCTGTGATTAAAGTAAATGGTACAACAACCCAATCCTGAAAGGATTTATAATGACCCTGACCCCTCAGAAATGAAGGTCTGGGTCACCCCACCAGGCAAAAATCCACAGCCAGCTGAGGTCCTTGCTGAGGGCAAAGGTAATACAGAATGAGTAGTAGAAGAAGGTAGTTCTACCTATCATTTACAACCACGTGATCAATTGCAAAAGTGAGGTTTGTAATTGTCAGTGTATTTTCTTTTTATGTGCTTATTGCTTCCCGTTATTCATGTATGATAGATCAGATACAATTGGACTCAGTGTGTTTTCATTTATATGTATGATAGATGATTGATGATAAGTATAAGTATGATTTCATAAATGTCCAGAAATTATATAATTACATATGGCTAAAGAATTGTGTACAGTTGCCAAATTGGCAAGGGGTGGATTGAGGTAATTAGTTTATTGTGCCAACCTGGCCAATAAACACATGTGTGATTAATTGAAGGGTAGAGGGATAAATGTCTCGGTGAGGCTCGCCTTTCTTGTCTCCTTCTCTTTGATCATCTGACCAGTGTGCAGCTGCCTTGCTTGTTCTGTGCCTCAATTTGCAAGCTATGCTACCTGTGGGACACCTAACCCATGGACTGTGTTGCTGTAATTTGAGGTTCCTTCAAGACCTGCTTCGCCACGCAATTGGAATTTACATTTCATGAGCTGGGGACTGTCAGACCCTGTTATCTGGCTGACTTGGTGACTTGCCTTGTTGTTTTGCTGTCTGTGCCCAGATAGGCTGAATTGCTCTAGAGAAAACCCTCAAGACTTGAAGGCCTGCCAGTGTCTCACAACTGTCTCACGGGAGTGAGTTTGCACTGAGCAATTTGCACTGCTTTTTAATTTAATTAACTATTTCTTGTGTTATATATCTATCTGTATAAATATATATAAAATTATTAGCAATCTGGTTTTGTCTCTCTCGAGAACCCTGTCTAACACAGGTGAGTCAGTACCCTATTCCCCCACCACACATCTCTTTTTTTTTTCCTGTCTTCCCTTCCCCTCCTTATTTTTAGTTGACTACCATATGTACCCCTGGATTTGGTCTGACTATGCCATACCACCTGGTCCTCACCCCTGGAGTGTTTGTATACAGCAGCTTATTTCCTTGTGCCCTTTTGCATTTTTCTTTTCATATTTATATATATATATATATATATAAACTTACCTCAGCGAACTCATGTTGTACTTGTCTTTTTGTGCTTGGCTTACTTCACTTAGCATAATTTCCTCCAGTTCTTCCCATGTGGCGATATGCTTCATGGGTTCATCACTGCTTTTTAGCGTTGCATAGTACTCCATTGTATGTATGTACCACAGTTTTTTAATCCATTCGTCTGTTGATGGAAATGTGGGTTGTTTCCAACTCCTTGCAATTGTGAACTGTGCCGCAATGAACACTGGAGAACAGATGTCTGGCCATGGTTTGTTTCTTGCCACTTCTGGGTATATGCCCAGTAGGGATTGCTGGGTTGTATGGTAGCTCAATTTCCATCTGTTTTAGAAATCGCCAAATTGATTTCCATAGTGGCTATACATACCTACAGGTCACCAGCAGTGGTTGAGAGTTCCTATCTCACCACAGCCCCTCCAACACTTGTTGATTTCTGATTTTTTGAATTGGGCTATCTTTCAGGGTGTTAGGTGGTATCTCATAGTTGTTTTGATTTGCATTTCTCTTATGGCTAATGATCGGGAACATTTTCTCATATGTTATTGGCCATTCAGATTTCAGACTGTGAAACTTCTGTTCAGGTCCTTTTCCCACCTCTTCAATGGGCAATTAGGTTTTTTTCTTCTTGGAAGCTAGCAGAGTTTTGTAGATTTTAGTAATAAGGTCTTTGTCTGATGTGTCATGGCTAAAGATATTTTCCCAGTCGGTGGACTCTCTTACTACTCTGTTGGTGAATTCTTTTGATGTACACAGGTGTCTTATCTTCATTATATCCCACTTGTCTATTTGTGACTCATCTGTATTTGTATCCCTCCCTATTTCTGATGCTTATGTATTCCCTGTGCCAAGGTACTCAGGTTTGTCCCAATTCCCTCATTGATGGCCCTAATTGTTTGGGGTTTTATTTCAAGGTCTCTGATCCACCTTGAGCTTATTCTTGTGTATGGAGTGAGGTAAGGATCTTGCTTCATTTTTCTGTAGGTAGATATCCATTTTTTCCAGCACCGTTTATTGAAGAGAGCATCTACTTCCCATTTGATATCTTTTGGGCCCTTATCAAAGATCAGTTGCCTGTATGCTGATGTTTTTATTTCTGGGTCTTCAGCTCTTTTCCATTGGTCTGAATATCTGTCGTTATACCAGTACTACACTGTTTTGACTACTGTGGCCATATAGTACGTCCTAAAGTCAGGTAGAAGAAGCCCTCCTACTTTGTCCTTCTTCTTGAGGAGTTCTCTGCTAATTCTGGGCTTCTTCCCTCTCCAGATGAAGTTGGTAATCAGTTTTTCCAATTCTTTGAAGAAGGATGGTGGTATTCGTATCAGGATAGCATTGAACTTACATAGTGCCTTGGGCAGAACTGACATCTTTACTATATTGAGTCTGTCAGTCCATGAGTATGGGACATTCTTCCATTTGTTGAGGTCACTCTTGATTTCTTGTAGTAGTGTTTTATAATTTTCCTCATACAAATCTTTTGGTTTTTTAGTCAGTTAATCCCTAGGTATTTCAATTTGTGCTTGGGTATTGTAAAGGGTACTACCTTTTTAGTTGTCTCTTCTGTGATCTTGTCTGATGTGTAGAGCAGTCCAATAGACTTCTGTTTGTTGATTTTATATCCTGCCACTCTGCTATATTCCTCTATTGCTTCCAATACTCCACTTGTGGAGTTTAGGGAATCTTTGATGGATAGAATCATATCGTCTGCGGGTAATGATAATTCACCTCTTCCTTCCCCAGATGAATACCTTTAATATCTTTTCTTTGTCTTATGTTGTTAGCTAGGACCTCCAATATGATGTTACATAGGAGTGGGGATTAGGGGCATCCTTGTCTGGTCCCCTTTTTCAGTGGAATTGTTTTTGTCTTTTTTCCTTTAACTACCACATTGGCTGGTGGTTTTTAATATATTGCTTGTATAATATTGAGGAATTTTCCTTCTATTCCTATCTTCTTGAGTGTCTTAAACAGGAATGTGTGTTGGATGTTATCGAAGGCTTTTTCCATATCTATCGATATTGTCATGTGGTTCTTATTTTATCATTTTTCCTGCCAATGTGGCAAATAATGCTGATGGTCTTTTGTATGTTAAACCATCCCTGCATCCCTGGTATGAATCCCACTTGGTCACGGTGAATTATTTTTTTAAATATGATTTTGTATTCTATTGGCCAGTATTTTGTTAAGGCTATTTACATCAATGTTCATTAGGGATATTGGTCTGTAATTCTTGATTCTTGTTGTATCTTTGCCCGCTTTAGGTATCAAAGATATACTAGCTTCATAGAAAGAGTTTGGGAATTTTCCATCTTTTTCTATGTTCTGGAAGAGTTTGTGTAGGATTGGTGTCCGTTCTTCCCTGAATGCTTGGTAGAATTCTCCTGTGAAGCCATCTGGCATTTTTTTGTTGGTAATCCCTTGTTAATCCTGTCTATTTCTTCAATTGCTATGGGTCTGTTGAGTTTATTGACATCCATCTAGGATAATCTAGGGAGGGATTGTGTTTCCAAATATTTGTCCATGTCTTCCAAATTGTTGAATTTATTAGAGTATAGACCTTCATAATACTGTGTAATTATCCTTTTGATTTCATTAGAGTCCATTGTGATGTCCCCTGTTTCATCCCTCATCCTTGCAAACGGTGTTTGTTCCTTCCTTTGTTTGGTTAGGTTTGCCAGTGGTCTATCAATTTTGCTAATTCTTTCAAAGAACCAACTTTTAGCGGCATTAATTTTTTCCATAGTTTTCTTGTTTTCCCTCTCATGTATCTCAGTTCTGATTTGTATTATAACTATGCTCTTGCTATTAGTAGGGTGGTTATGTTGACTTTGCTCTAATTGGTGTAAGTGTTGAGCCAGCATATCATCCACAAGTCTCTTCTTTTTTCATGTGTGCATTTATTGCTCTCAGCCTTCCTCTGATAAATGCTTTTGCTGTATCCAAAGGTTTTTGTACACCGTATTTCATTCTCATTGGTTTCTAGAAACTTCCTGATTTCATCTATGATCTGGGTCAATACCCACACCTTTTGCAATTGAGAATTGTTCATCCTCCAATTGTTTTCCATTGTTTTCTTCACCGTCCTTCTGTTAATTTCCAACCTTATGGCACAGTGATCAGAGAGAGATGTCTGTATAATCTTTATGTGCTTGAATTTACTCAAGTTCGACTTGTGTCCCAGCATGTGGTCTATTTTCGAATATGTGCCATGTGGGCTTCAAAAGAATTAAATATTTTGCCTGTGGGTGGAAAACTGAAAATATCTATCAAGTCAAGTCGTCCAATTGTGCTATTTACATCTGTACCCTCCTTGTTGAGTTGTTTTCCCAATGATCTGTCTTTTTCAGAGAGTGGTGTATTAAAGTCACCAACTATAATTGTTGCCCCTGTGATTTCTTTTTTCATCTTTTGGAGTGTTTGATTTACAAATTTCACAGGTCTCGAGTTAGGCGCATATATATTTATTATGCTCATTGGTTCTTGGTCTGTTGTTCTCTTGAGCATTATATAGTGCCCCTCTTTGTTTCTTGTTATGGCCTGTATCTTAAGGTCAGTTTTGTCAGGTATTAAGATCGATACCCCTAATTTTTTCACATTGCTATTTGCTTGGTATATATTTGCTCCAGCCTTTAATTCTCAACCTGTTTTTGTCTGAAAGCTTGAATGTGTCTCTTGGAGGCAGCAGATTGATGGGTTATGTTTTCTGGGCCAGTCTGTTAGTCTCTGCCTTTTAATACCTGAGTTCAAGCCATTGATGTTCAGTGTTATTACATCCATCTGTGGACTCTGTGATGTCATCTTGTTCCTTTTTTGTTGGATATTTTCCTATCCACCTATCTTATCCGCTTGTGTTGTGTGTGTGGTTTATGTTTGCCTACTTTCCACTATTGGGAATTACAGACCAATATCCCTAATAGCCAATGCTATTCTGGGGGCTGTTTTCTCTTTGTTGCCCTGTGGGTGGAGTTGTTCTATGTAATGGATTCTTATTTGCCCTCAGAGAATGTTGATCTTCTGCCCATAATGGATTGGCAAGGACCTTTTGTAGGACTGGGTTTCTTTTTATGTATTCTTTGAGGTTTTCCTTGTCCGGGAAGACTCTTACTTCTCCATCTATCTTAATAGATAATTTGGCTGGGTAAAGTATTCATGGCTTTGCGTTGTTTTCCTTCAAATCTTGGACATTGTTACTACATTCACTCCTCTTCTTCATCGTTTCCTCTGATAGGTCCAAACATACTCTTATTGGGGTACCTTTATACATAACTGTTTGATTTTCCCTAACTGTTTTTATGACCTCCTTTTCCTCATAGTTGGATAATTTGACAATTATGTGCCTTGGTGACTTCTTCTTGGGATTCAGTCTGGCTGTTGTTCTTTCAGCCTACTGAATTTTAATTTATTAAGCTGAGGAAGTTTTCCTCTAAAAATCCCCTTGCTAAAATCAGTTTGCTTAATTTTCATTTAATAAGCTAGGGAAGTTTTCCTCTAAGAATCCCCTCACTATTTTAGCTGTTGACTTCTTTGTTGTGTTTTGTTCTGGTAGTCCAATTATTATAATATTGTTCCTCTTCATAGCATCAGACATGGCTCTCAAGTTTTCTTCAACTTCTCTGATT
Organism: Echinops telfairi; assembly: GCF_000313985.2. Lineage (NCBI taxonomy): Eukaryota > Metazoa > Chordata > Mammalia > Afrosoricida > Tenrecidae > Echinops > Echinops telfairi. The sequence continues at coordinate 63,222,316 of NW_022111324.1, read as the reverse complement.
GTCTTATTTGACTGTTTTTCCCATTTGCTGAGGTCTGCATGGTTATCCTCTAGGTAACTGGTGTGATACTCTGCCTCCTCAAGTCTGTTGGCAAAGTCTGTCAATTTTCCACTGGATTTTGTTATTTCATCCCTTAAGTCTTGGATTTTCCTTTAGTGCATTGCCTTTATCTCCTCTATCATTTGATCTTTTCCCTGCATTGTTTCCCTCATATCCTTTATGACTCCAGGTGCATTCTGAAAATGTCTTTTTGTAGCAGGTCAATATATGCGTCTATGCACATCGTTAGGTTCATGACTTCTTCAGGCATTGTTTTCTGTTTCTCCTGCTTTTTGTTGAAACTTTTAGAACTGGTTTCTGTTTATGTGTTCTTTCAGAGGAGCCTGGAGCCATCTTCCAGAATCAATGAGCACTGGGTTCTCTCTTGGGGGACTCATGTGAGTGCTTCTACGAACTACCTGCCAGTAGCTGTTCTGAGGGGTCTGGCTATCTTTATATCTTCCTGTGGTTTCACTCTTACCCTAGCCATCCAGTATTCCGTTATTTGGAATGTGAGTTGGATAGTTCTTTCATGTGACGCTGGTCAGGTTGTTGTGGGCCCATGAGGGTGTCGCTTCACTGGCTGATCTCTAAGTAGGCCTCACAGTGCTTGGAGCACTTCGGGTGAACTGTGGTGTTTCCCTCTGCAACTGGAGTGCCAAGGAGGGTATGTGGGTATACCCTCCTTAGTGTAGCGCTCTGTAGCTTGCAGGGGAATTACTGGAGATGGAGAGATCGACTTGGAGATTGGGTGGATGTTCCCGCAGTAGCGTGGAGCCCCACCAGTGATGGTCAGACATTTCCCCCAGTCACTTGTGGGGCCTCGGGGTTTAGGCTGGAGATGCTCCCATAGTTTGCAGAGAAGAAGCCCCTGCTGCTTGGTGTATGGAATAGGACCAGCGTGATTTCCCCAGCTGCGTGAAAAGCTAATAAATGCGGGTGGAAGCTCCCCAAATTGGGCCTTCAGAGTTTCCCTAGGCAGAGGGGAGTGGCCTGGAGGCAGCTAGTGGCTTGTAATAGGAAAGAGAGTGAAAGGAGAGGAAAAGGGAGAAAGAAGAAAACAAAGACTGGAACAACAATGCCAAGCAAATTAACACCCACTCACACACACACAACTAGAATGCACAGAATAAACAAAAGTGAAAACAGTAAAAAAGTAAAAAGATAAAAAAAGAAAGCAACAAAAATGGAGAACTGAATCTGCTGAGACTGTGTCAGGAAAGAGAGAAGAGCTAGAAGAATAGTAGAAAATAAGAAAAAGTTAAAGAACACAAAGAATAAAAAAAGAAAGTGAAGGAAAGAAAAATTTAAAAATAGATAAAGAGATAGCTGAACCCTGTGTAGCACTGTCTTGTGCTGTGTGCAGCTCTGTCTTAGGTGTCAGGCTGCCCACTAGGTGGGCAGAGTTGCCCTAGGCAGCGGGTAGAGTTCTGGGAACCAGCAGTGCCATTTCAAAAGAAAGAGAGGAGAGAATTATACAAGCAGAGAGAAGAGAAGAGAACAAGAAAAAGAGAAGAAAGAGAAAGAAGGGGAAAGAAACTTCAACTGTGTTCACTAAGATTGGCTGTGATGGTAAAGAGGGAAGAGAGAGAGACGGAGGAAATAAAGAATAAAGGGATAGCTGATTCCTGATTGCTTGAATGTGGGGCCAGAGGGGTTTAGACCGTGCCCCACAATGGCAGGTTGCTGTGCCCTTTTAATGCAGGGAACCAGTTGTGCTGGGGGAAATTGTCCTAGTTGATGAGATCACCTTTGAGGTCCAACCGAGGTTTCCTCAGCAGCACAGTGCGGTGTACCTGGCTGTCACCGCTGCTTTGTGTGGTGTACATCGCTCCCACAGAGGGCAGGCTGGAGTTCCCCTGCTATTTGGGTTGATTTGTCCTAGGCAGAGGGTAGTGACCTGGAAACCAGTAGTGGTGTATGATAGGAGAGGGAGAGAGGAGGACAAAGAGGGAAAAAGAAGAAAGAGGGGGAAAAAACCCAACACAAACCTGAGCTTCTTGAGACTGACTGTGTTGGGAAAGATAGAAGGGCGAGCGAATAAAGAAACAAGAAATAAAGTGATAAGTAAGGAGATGACGGAGACTTGATCACCTGTCCGTGGGGCTGGAGGAGTTCCAACTCTTCCTCAAAGTAACGGGGTGGTGTACCCGCTTGTTGTTCCATAGATGCAGGGCGGGATTACTCTTAAAGGCAAGATTGCACCAGCGGCCAGGTGTCAGTTCCGACCGTGGTACTGAGCACTGGAGTTAACGAGTATACCTGCCTTGTGCTGTACGTAGCACTGCAGCAAAGGTGGGGTTGGGGTGTTTCCACAGCCCCGTGTAGGACCCCAAGACAGGCAGGACCTCCCCAGCTGTGTGTAGAATCACTGAGAGGGAAGCTGGGTTTACTATCCTATCTAGACTGCTGGTGCCCTACTAGATCAGAGGATTTTATTTGATTTTTTATCCCCCTGGCCAGCTAGAATAGAATCAAATTAAATTGTCTCCCTCACTCTCTGGGCTGCAGCTCAGTGATAGTCTGTTTTTCAGTCAGTCCTTGGCCTGCTTTTAGTTGTAGATATTGAGCTTCTCCATTATCTCTTCCCACAGGTGTAGTCATTTAGTTTCTGTGTATTTTATCTGAAAAAATCCACATGTATATTCACCATTTTTGTTGTTGAAAGATGGTATTTATGACGTAGAACTTATAGGTTGTGTAAAATTCTATCATTCTATCTCCAACTTCATTTCTATCACTAATACCATATTTTCCAACTATTTTCCGGCCTGTTTCCAACGTTTACATTGCAATCGCGAGTAATTATCAATGTATCTTGAGTGCATGGGTGATCAATTTTAGAAAGATGTTGATAAAAATCTTCAATTTCTTCATCACTAGGTTTAGTGTTTGGTGCATAAATTTGAATAGTTGTTATAATGACTAGATTTCCTATTTGGGGTACTTGTCCATAGTGTTCTATAATATTTAAAGAACATCATTTCATATGTTCCTCACAATAGCACGGTGGTGCCGCCGGTGGTTGTTAGTTGCCATCAAGGCTGTTCCAAATCACAGTGTAGGGAACATTGCCTTGTCCTGCACCATCCTCAAAATTGTTCTGGTGATTGAGCCCATTGTTCCAGCTACTCTGTCAATCCTCCATGCCAAGGATGTCCTCGTTTTTTGGCTGTCTTTCCAATCATACTAGGAGGGATTCATTTCCCTATTTCAGACAAAAAGCAAACACTTTATTAAGGAGCTTAGATCAAGGCTGCAGAATTATTTTTGAATTTTGAGTAATAAATGTCATTTAGAACTTTTAACGAGAGGTCCAAATCTGAGATTTAATATAATTTAAATCTCCATGAATTAAATTGAAATGTTAATTTACACAAGCATACCAATGATAGCTACATGTAAAATGGAAATCTAAAAAAAAACCCTAAAAGTATAGAAAAAGTTGTAATGAGGTAATATTTTGACTAGCTTCATAGCACTATATATCAAGGGATTTTTCACCCCACAAAAACCAGTCACATATCTGCATGTTTTCAAATAACTGCTAAGTCCCATGCAATTAGCATATGGTAAAATAAATATATTTCTTTTTAGTATTAAAAATAAATGACATGGGGCTTTATATTCTGAGATTTTTTTGATAGCTGTTTATTCATTTTAACACTAATCAGTGTAAAGCCCTTTCAGCCATGAGATCTTTCATCTAAGAGAAAACTGGAACATGATTAGTCTGCTGGTGGGCTTTAAGTCTTAAAAAATGTCTTATTTGCTCAGTTGTTTTTGTTGGCCATCTTCATAGTAACCAAGGTGCGTCAGTCCAGCTCAGCTGGTAGACCAGCAGGTTCTCTGATGGCAGAGGTGGGGGAAGAAGTTGAATTGTTTGGCCAGTCTACTGTTAGCTGATGTGGTTGTATAAGGACCTGGACTCGTCATACTAAACCTGTTACAATTGACTAAATATGGGTTAGAATAGAACATGCTTGATAGGGTTTTCAATGGCTGATTTTTCAGAACTAGATTTCCAGGTCTTTCTTTCAACACACCTCTGGGAAACAGTAAACTTCCCATCTATTGTCTAGTATCTGAGAACTTTATCCTTTTGCACACCCAAAGGACACCGTGCCCCATTGTTATAACTCTTTAGTGACCCTACTCTTTGGCCTGTACAACTCACTGCTATTTAGTGGATTCTGACGCACACAACCCTATAGACCAGGGAAGAACTCCCCCTGTGGATTTCCAAGGCTGGAACTCTTTATAGAAAGAGAAAGTCCCTTCTTTCTCCTGCTGAGCTGTTGGTGGTTTCGAACTGCTGACCTTGTGGTTATCATCCCAACATGTAACCACTACACCAGCAGGGCTCCTTGTTCTATACAGGGGAACTTCAAAATGTGGGGGAAAATCACTGCTTTTTAATCCTGTTCTTCCATAAACTCTTGAAGCCCCGGTATTTGTGTTGTTAAGCTGTTTTGTTCAGATGTCTATGATTTGAGGGTTTTGTCTAAATGCTAGTGTCTTTAGGAGGAAAATGTAATATTCTGTTCTTCTAGACCCTATTTTTCCCCATACCCTTTCTAATTTATATCTATTTAAATAAAGTGAAGGTGTAAGTTTTTCTTCCCATGTAGTTGACAGCCCCACATATATATCTAGGATTAGCTTATAAAAGGGACTTCTCTTGATATAAAAAATAGTAAAACTAGCTTTGCAAAATGTTATTGTTTTGCAAGGCTTCTTTCTTTCTTTGCCTGTGTGTATGTGTGTGTGATGATTTCTTATTCCATATATTTTTCTCTGCTTAGTTCATTATATTTATAGATTTTCTTTCCATTTCCTTCATTGATGTTGTTTTAATGTTTCCTGCATCTTTATGGTTTTGCTCCTTTTTATTTTGGTAAGATGATTTATTGATTTTCATTAAGTTTACATTCTAATTTATTATTATCATCTTACCAACTTTAAAACAGTCTTCTAAATGGATAGTCTTGATTTCCTCTCCATGTGGAAATTCTGTAACCATATCTTTTTTTTTTTTTTGCTTTGTCTTTGGTATCATTTTTGCGTTGGTGCCATATTTTCAGTCTTGGGTTTTTTTTTTATGGTTTTGTTTTTAAGCTTCATATCAGTTTTGTTAGTCTGGGTTGACTAGAGAAATAAATACGTTGACACTCATATGTGTGCAAGAGATCCCAGTCCAGATCAAGTTCATAAGTCTGATATTAGCCCATGTGCCTGCTACCAATCTATAAATTCCTTTTCAGACTCAGGCACCACATGCAATGATGCTGAATGCAGGAATATCACAGGCCAGTAGGTTGAGAGTCTTGTGGACCTGGTGGCAGTGTAATCATCTCAGTACTGGCATGGGTCTCCACGTGACTCCTTCAAACTCCAGGGCTATAGCATAGCTCCATGGGCCTTGACAACCGGAATGTCTCAGAGTGAGTGTGTGTGTTCTGCTTCCGTGTCACCAGCGGCGCAATCAATACTTACTTAATGCTCTTTGACATTTTCGAATGCTCGGTTTATTCACTGCAAACACACATCAAACAATCCGAATTTAAACTCAAACCATAATAGCATTTCAAACTAATATCAGGTATAGGGGCAAGGCACTACATTATTATTTCAGCATCATCGTCCCAACAAGCATTCCCTTCATTGGTGTACTCACCCAGGTAGAGTTGGAGAGAGCAGGAGTTGAGTTCTCCTTGGTTCCCAGCTCTCTGAGAAGTCAGTGTCTCTATTGGGGTTTATATTGGCAGTTCAGCTGACTCCTTGACGTCATTCTGGTCTTACTGGGGTTCTCCAGACTTTCCGGGGTGACTTCCTCAGACTATCTGTTGGCTCTTGACAGTGTCTCAATTTTTTTAGCTGGGCCTAAATGTCACACTTTATTTCTTCTCCAAAATGGAGTTTTTTCTGTTTCCTTCTTGCAAGGTAGTTAGTTCAACGTCTTGCAAGGAAGTTCTATAATGCTCACCTCACCTCCAGCAAGCTATTTATCTCTGTAGCACCTCCAAATGAGGTCATCAACCTGTGACCTAACTGACAGGCTAGACTCCACACCTCCACAAACTGACACCAGATTGTGTGACTACCACATCAGTATTTCTTCCTAGGTAGTGTTGCTGTGTATCTAAATTTCAATTCATTTTCTGCCTTTATTGGTTCTCTATATGAAGAATTCACTTTATGTATCTTGTAAAGTGTTTCTCAAGTTCCCTTATTTCCTATTTATTGGGAAATGTCTTGATTTCACCATTTTGTGATAGTTTTGCTAGATATATAATTCTTCATCGGGTTTTTTTTTTAATTTCAAGTTTTTACGTATATCATCCCGTTGCTTTCTTGCCTACCTGTTTTGGGCAAAGAAATCAAAGTTTAGTGTTACATTGGTTCTGCTTTACAGATCATCTTTTGTTGTTTTCCTACGCTGCTTTCAGGATTCTGTCTTTATCGTTGGTTTCAGAAAGTTAAAACACATCTTGGAGCTTCTTTTGGTGTCTATCCTAGTGGGGCTATGCTGAGCTTATTGAATAGATCTCTCTTCATCCTTCATGATCTCAGGGGAATTTTCTTGGTGTATTTCCTTTTGACTCTTCCTTTTCTGGAATTCCAATGCCACAGATGAACTCTTTTGTGCTTTTCTTTTTAAATATTGTTTTTATTGATGGTTCCTCTAACATGAGTACTAGGAGATTCCGCTTCAATTTTGCTAAGTATCTCTACTGTCATTTCAATTCTACATCTTTACCCTTCCAATATTTTACCTATTTCTGAAATTTTAGTATTAATACTCTGGATTTCTATTGGCCAATTTTGCATTCTTTCTAATTGTCCATGTATTTTTAAATTTGTTCTTGTATTATTTTCTGAATTCTTCTGGAGCAGTGGTTCTCAACCTGTGGGTCACGACCCCTTTGGGGGTTGAATGACACTTTCACAGAGGTCTCCTGATTCATGACAGTAGCAAAATTACAGTTAGAAAGTAGCAATGAAAAAAATTTTATGGTTGGGGGTCACCACAACATGAGGAAGAGGAACTGTATTACAGGGTCATGGCATTAGAAGGTTGAGAACCACTGTGCTATAGTTTTATCTGGGTTTTCTTCAATTGTTTCTTCAATCTCTCTCTTTCCCCCTCTTTTTTTCAATCATTTTATTGGGGGCTCTTACAGATATTATAATAATCCATAATTCAGTTAGATCAAGCATAATTGTACAATTGCTGCGACCATCAGTTTCAAAACATTTTCTCTTATCCACTCCATCCCCTATCCTACCCTCCTGAAACTCTTATTATTATATTATTCATTATTATAATTATTTATTTTGTTATTATTATTTTTGAAATATCTTACACCATCCAATGTATCCATTCAGCTACAATGCTGTTATGCATTCCCCTAAAGTAGGTTTACACCGTCATCATTGCTATCAGTGTCCCTTCTACCCCACCCTCCCTCCCTCTCTTCTTGTAACTCCAGGGAATCAATCTGTTGTACAGTCCGAAGTACAGAGGAATTCGAAAATTTTGTGTGGAAATTCCTTTTTCTTTCATTTCATTCTCTTTCACAAAGTTTGAAGGCTTTTTAATATAATTCTTTTAAATTCCTCATCAGGTGAGTAGGCCAGTCAAAATATGCAATATCAGTTCTTACTCCAGAAGACAGCTTTCTCTTGTAATCGAGTCCCCAGCTTAAGGACCCTTACCCTGTCTGTGTGTGTGATTTGAAGATGTCTGTAGTCACCGAGACACTGTTGTGTTACTATATTGTACTATCCTCACTTCTGGTGTTACTAGATTTTATTGTGGTATTGTATTTTACCACCTTCACAAAAGTTTACCATCCTCACTTTTAAGCAGCATCTGTATGTGTTTGTTGATTATATGAGAAGGCTTCAAACAGCCTGTAGAAAAATTCTATTATCTATTAAGTTGCTTTTTCCTAGAAGTCCACTGTATGGGTTTTGCTTCACTATAAATCTTTGTTTCCTTTTGTTCTGATATGTCCAGGCAACAGGGAAGGCAAGTCTCTCTGCCTACTTCTTTGGAAACTCTGGGGAACTCCTACTCTGTCTTTGAGTGGATTTGCATAGCAAGGAGGAGTGTGTATGTGTGTTTTTTATGGCTAATTGCATAGAGCAGCTGAGGGTAGGCCGTGAGTTGTTGGCCACTGTCTTTTATTGATCCACCTCCTGAAACCAATGACACTGACCACAGAAGAGTTGCATGAGCACTGTTGACTATAGAGACGATGAGGTCGGAGTGCCCCCTCTACAAGATCAAAAATGGGGAAAAAATGGATGGAGGATTAGAAAAGAAAAAAAAGTGATGAGGAAGAAGGAAGAACTAAGGAGAAATAAAATAAATAAATCAAAAGGAAAATAAATGTTTTAAAGGCAGCACAACACTGTCAGCAGTTAGGTGGGTTGGACTGGTTGTGATCAGAGGGGGCTATTCCTCGTGGTCATAAAGAGGTTGTGCAAGATAAATGGAGAGAACACACCTCCCTGGTCTTTGAGCATTAATGTAGATGCCAAAGTAGTCCTGGACAAGCAGAGCTGGTTATTTGTTTCCTGCTCCCATTTGAATAATGCCCGCCAGGTTAGGTGGCATTTCTTGCTCAATAGGACTCCTTGTTTCATGTTTCCATTGAATATCTTCCTCTAATGCAGCAGTTCTCAACCTGTGGGTTGCGACCCCTTTGAGGGTCATGCAAACCTTTCACAGGGGTCTCCTGATTCATAACAATTGCAAAATTACAGTGATGAAGTAGCAATGAATATAATTTTATGGTTGGGTTCACCATAACATAAGGAACTGTATTAAAGGGTCCTAGCATTAGGAAGATTGAGAACCACTGCTCTAATGGGTAATTGATTTTCTTCTTTACCCTTTCCTTTGAAGTTCTGGGTTATAGAATGGTTACACATATCCATTTCATTTGGATTCTTGGGTCTTTGTTGCAGAGAGCTAGGGTAGTATCTCTGCCTAATTTTCTATTCTAGGTCCTCCCTTTAGATGATATTAACTTAGGATTCATTGCTGCTCTAGGTGCTGTCACGTCAGTTATAAGTCACAGCAACCCTGGGTACAGCAGAACCGCACACTGCCTGCCCAGTGCCATCCTCACAATTGTTATAATGGAGTCCATTGTTTCAACCACAGGAACACGTTTCATGGAGGGTGCTCCTCTTTTTCCCTAACCCTCTGGTTTACCAACTGCGATATCCTTCTGCAAGTATGGGTCCTCCTGACAACAAGTACATAAGACAAAATTTTACCTTCTTTCCTTCTAAATAACATCTGAATGTACTTTTTTCAAACAGTATTTATTTGTTTTTCTAGCAGTCCATGATATATTCACCATAATTCAAGTGCATCTGTTCTTCTCCAGTCTTCTTTATTCATTACCCAGCTTTTGTATGCAAATAAGGCAAGTGAGAGTACCATGAGTCAGGCACATCTTAGTCATCAAAGAGACATCTTTGCCCTTTAGTCCTTTCAGGAGATCTTTTACTGCAGTTTTGCCAGTGCAACTTTGGTTGATTTCTTGACTGCTGCCTCTGTACCTTTTTTAATATGAGAAGCTAAAGCACCCAAGGGGGAAAATGATGATGCGAAAGAGCTGAACAGAAATTTTCAAGGGGCACTTTGAGAAAACAAAGTAAAATATCATAATTAAATGTTCAAAGACATGGAGTTAGAATACCAACCAGGAAGAGCATGCTCAGCATTTCTCTAGCTGAAAGAACAACAACAACAAAGTCAAGTTGAAATATTGAAGGATTCTGTGGACAAAATATTGAGTGATTCTGTTGACAAAAAAAAAGCATCAAAAGAATACAGAAGGACTATACCAAGCCACTGTACTAAATAGAATTGGCTGCTTTTTGGCCATTTCAAGAGATAACATATGATTGAGAACTGGCAATAATGAAGGAAGAAGTTCAAGCTGTATTAAAGGTACTAGTAAAAATCAAGGATCCAGGTGTTACAGAATAAGGCTCATAATTCAATCCAATGTGAACATACTTATGACATAGTAAATATCAATTGAAGTCCATGTCCCCAGTTAAATGGTCTATTTTCATTACATATATATTTATAATATGTGGAAAACCATACCAATTTTATCTCAAAAGACATTATGTTCTAGAATTTATATCATTACAATAGTCATACTTTTCATTTAGATCTACATATACAAAGGAAATGAGTGCATCGATTTTCTAGATAATTTAGTTCAGGCACAAATGCTTCTACTGTGCCATTATGAATATCTTAGGTGAGAAGTAGTTCTTAACTGAGCTGCACAACCCCTTGGGATCATTAGTGAATGTTGTTCTTCCTGTAGAGGCACAGACTCAGTGCTTCACTGTAGGTTTATGCTGTCAGTGTCTAAATTTTCTCTCGTAATAATTCTGTGCAATGTGGCCAAGTTATGGTTGTTGGGGGAGCCATAACTTTGGATTTCCTGACATGTTCATTACCTGAAAAACCTAGTGACCGTGCCGTTGTTGCCTGATGTTACAAATGTTGGTCAGGACGTGTGTGACAAGAGAGCAGTGGCCTCCTTCATTTTAACCATCTATCTATCCTTACAACTTTCAGCACCTCACACTGCCTTGGCTCCTGAGTGATCAGAAAAACAACAACAACAAACTTTGAGAATACTGTCACAGTATGCCTTGCTTTTGTTCTGGATTTAAAGAAGGAAAAGGAAGATATAGGAAATAATAGGGTTTTTGTGTTCTATTTCATAAATAATAATGAGTTTAAAATTATACTACCTTAGTTATTATTAAGTTGATAAGGTGATGTGTATTTTAACTTCGGTACTATAGAATGATTTATACATTTCTAGAAGTATTTATTTAGAATGATAATATAAATAGTGATCTCCAGGTGTATTTTAGTATAATTGATATCTACTAAATATTGCTAAATTGTACGTGTGAAAATTGTTACAATAGAATTTTTTTTCTGTAGCCTTTTGAGAACTTCAAGTTAAAAGCTTAAAGAGAAAATGCCTACTATTAATGGAGGTGGGCACAATGAAGACAATATTGCATTGTTGTCTTTTTGAAACTCTTGCTTGTGTGCACTTGTACTCACCTGTACTTGGAGTTGTGGTGGCTATGAAGAAGAGTTAGTGGAGATGCAACTAACTAGCCTGTGTTTTCAGAAGCATGATTTATATTGGGGACAATATTGACACATGGATTCTTTTAGGACATCAATAAACCTGACACATTTTTAATTCTGATGAAAATAACCTGCGATATTCTTCAGAGTACTGAAGAATTGTATTGGTTCCTAAAATACACCAGATTCTTTCCATATAAAGCCTTCATATATTTTGACCTGGAATAATGTCTTTCTCTGTCTTCGTTGGACAAAATACCACTTGTCATCAAAACCTAGCCCTAACATTGCCTGCACTGTGAAGACTTCCCTGTCTAAGTCAGGCTAAATAGATGGAATGTCTACTGTGTACTTATGGGAAAAGGAACATATGAGTTCATATTTTAGATGTTCTGACTATGAAACATAGTTTTCTAAAACTTTTTTATGCGCTACAACTCCAAGAGTACAGTTATCATACTTACTGTGGTTTGCATCTGGCACATAGTAAGTGATAAATAAATAGTTTTAATAGATCAAGGGAGTGAAGAAATGTAAAACATGAAAGCTCAATATAATTTGATTTCAATATAATTTTAAAAGAAATACCTACCTAAGCTTCAAGCAGAGGCATTTTTCTACATGTGAAATAAATCTGTGTGTCATTAACCTTAAAAATTACTTGCGTGCCCTGAATTTTATGAGAGAGAATGCATTAGAAAGTGTGGACTGCTGTCAATTTAGTTATAAAATTATTTATTCAACAATAGACAGATTAAAAACTGCATAATCTGAACAGAATCTTTTTTAAATTCAAGGATGACATCTGAATAGTTCCTTAAATCAGATTTGAAAAACAAAACAGGGAAGGCACTATTCTCAGGTATATACATAGCAAAGTTGACTATAAAAAAGTGGACGAGAGTATGGTTTTAAAAGAATTAATTTTTCAGTTAAAATTTGTGATTCATAGCTCATTTATAACCCATTATACCCCCAGGGCTCATAAGAGTAGGTTATAGATGCAATGAAAAAGTATGTTTCAGGATTTACTGGAATTAAGAGAATGCAAGATTTTATTTCCTAAAAAAATATAACTTAATGATGTAAAAACAAACACATGACATCGAATGAATAGCTACTGGTTTATTGTCAATGAATAGTAGAAATAATTTCATATTTGAAATGAAAAACCAGAAGCCCAGCCAGCTCTGTTAGCTGGTTGGGCAAGTTTAGGCAGAGTCACTTACATCCTCAGTGTCTCAAGTTCTTCTTCTAGCTTTAAAATGTAGCAGATATTTTATTATTTGAAGCAGGTGAACTCTACGACTAATCCCTTACCCTCAAATTCTAGTACTACCTTTGAACCATGTGCTCTACTACTAAGTATCGATGTGACCTGCATTCCTTCTATGATGACATGAATTGTACATGCCACCAATACTCAATTATAAGGAAATTCCTTAAAGTATCATCATAAGAATAAATCCCTTATAGGTATTTCTTACAGTTAATCATTCTGTTGCCATCTGATATTGTGAATCCCATTTGAAGACAAGAACCACACAATTGTGTCACTTTAAAACTAAATATTATTGAATGTGTAATAGCGTAGATATGTTCAAGAAAAATTCAAATATTGTACTAGAGTAGATTAGACATCCAGGTGCTAAATTTCTCCTAAACCATTTTGCAAAGTAAAAAACAATTATAAGAACTTTACTCAGGGATAGCACTAATGAATCCAAGGTCGTTGGTTCAATTCCCATGTGAGCCATTAGCTTCATTTCATTTACTTGTCACAGACTTGCTACCCTCTTAACCCTGACTCACCATCCTTCTAATTCTTACTAGTGGTCACAAAGGAAATTTGGCAAGACTGTCTGGAAGCATAATAAAAAATCTATCCCCACTTCAAGAAAACAACTCAAAGGTCAAGCTTGAGCAATATGACATCATCCAAGAATGGAGAAGCCACGCTATCATTATAATTGCTTTTATTACTACTGTTATCAACGATCACTATTGTGCTGACAGTATAATATAGTGGCTAACAGAGCCAGTTCTGGAATCAGAATGGGCACATTTGAGTCCTAACTCCCCCATAATAATGTTTATTATTAACATTAATAAATTGTTGATAAATTGTTGATAAATGCTTTCAGCCTAATTTTTCTTATTTTCAAGGCAGAAATTATAGTAGTACTTCATAGGTTGGTCATTCTCCCAAATAACGCACAAGTCCCAGTCCATCCTTGGAGTTAGTGCACAATCCCGTCTCACTCTTACCACGAGTACCCCTCACCTTCGCTGACCCTTTACTTCACCAAACACAATATTGTTTTCCAGCAATTGATCTCTCCCTGATGACATGTCTAAAGCACACAGGTTGGACAATGTCTGCTGCAGTACATCAGGTTTTTATTGGCTAATCAAAAGTAGATCACCAGCCTTTTCTTCCTAGTCTCTTAATCTGGAAGCACCACTGAAACCAGTCCACCATGGTTGACCCTGCGGATGTTTGACCTACCAGTAGCATAGCTTCCAACATCATATTCGGATGCAAGCCACCACAGTCTGGCAAACTGACAGGTGGCGACCTATATGACAAACAACAACAAAAACAGCTATAACCAGTCTCACTGCCATCAAGTCGATGCTGACTCACAGTCACCTATAGGGCAAGAGAGAACTGCCCCATGGGTTTCCCAGACTACAGTTGTTTACAAGAGTAGAAAGTCTGTCTTCTGTGGAGCTGCTGCTGGTTTTGAACTGCTGGCCTTGTGAATCGATGGGCCCCTGAAGCCCTTCATAAATGCTAGCTATTGTAATTGACCTTTGATTTGTCGTGTTCAGAGATCTATTTAGCAGTTGCTTAGGAGCGTATCATGAAGACAGGAGGAGAGGAGAGAAGGAAAGGAGAGGGGCTGCAGTGAAGAACGTTCTATCAGTTTCCCAAATCAGAAGCCTAGTACTTCTTTAGAGACAATGATAAACAGCTTCCACAGGTTCCTGAAATCTCACTTGTAACTACAATAACGAAGTAACCACTCTTCAGTGTAGCCGAGGTAGAGTCATTTGTAAAGGACATTGCTAAACACTTGCCTTTGGACCTAAAATAAGAAAGAAGGCAAGGAGAGCAGACTTTTACATATGACAAACCGCTCAGAGAGTCTTGTCATGCTTTGGCCAGAGTATGTATCACAATCCTGGGAAAGACACTGTCCCCTTCATGCCATGGCCCTGGGCAGAATCCTTTGTTACTGTCAGAAACATGAAACTCATTGTCACTACTGAGTCTCTGCTGACTCACAGTGACCCTTTAGAACAGAGCCGAACGCTCTTGCGGGTTTCGGAAACGCGACTCTTCAGGAGAATCGAAAACCCTGTTCTGCCTTGGCTGCCACCGCTGGTGTGGGCTGCCATTTATTGAGACAAGTACTCTGGATCTGATTTGGGAGGTTAGAAGCCTTCGGCAGCTTTGAGACAAAAACTGGGTAACTGTCAGATTGGTGGGCAAAGGAATTCCTATAGTAAAAATCTTTTTAAATGAACATTTATTTCCTTTCTCTTTTGAAAAGTATCCTTGATAGCCTCTTAAGCCCAAGTGAGGTGATGATGTTCTGAGGCTGCCCTGAGTCCTGGATGCCCTCAGGGTAGTCATGTGTTGTCTCAGTGTATTTTGCATCCTTGTTCCTCTTAGCAGTTGCCCAGTCAAAACCTACTGTCCATAAAGAAATAAATAACACTTTCTTATTCAGGCATTTAAGAGAAAGATGGGGCTTTCTACTCCTGTAAACTGTTACAGTCTTGGAAACTCACAGGGGAAGTTCTGCCTTGTCCTAAAGGGTCACTATGAGAGCATCAACTCAATGCAGTTAGCATTCTGGCATTTGAACCAAACTAAAAGTCGTATAGGCATCTACTTAAGGGATAACCGAAAGAGATAAAGAATGGGTGATGCTCCACTGACAGAGATTTAATATGTGACTTGGAAAGTTCCCATCCTATCGCATCACCATGTCCAAACTTCTTCTGCAGAGCAATAGTGCTTCCAGTGTATTGATGCACATACACGTGTTCACACTATAGCCAAAGGCAGCTCCGTGTAACAAAACTCTCAGTGGTAGAATGCTATCCTCTTTGGTCACAGTTATGATTTAATTTAGGAGCTATCTATCTGCCAATGAGATCCTGGGAAAGAAGGAGTGCTGTCATAGAAGATGATGGTGCAGATTCTGACACTTGAAAATGGACGTGCTTCTCAAGAGAAGAGCCTACAACTCTAGTGCTGAAATTCAGAGAGAAAGCTGGAAGGTTGCCAGATGTGTAACTGCATCTGGAAGTGAGCTGTCGTCCTTCCCACTTCTGACAAAAATAAGAATGAGAAAAGCGATAAGCCACCTTTGTTTTAAATGGTGCTGTTTGTTTGACATTCCATCTAAAATACTTTTCTGACATTTTGGTTAAGGCTGGAGAGAAACAAAAATGATGATATGGTTAGTGGAAGAGGGGTGGAGGAAATAATGTATTTAGTAGAGAAAAAAGGAAAATTGTGTTTGGGGGATTTTTTTGTGAGGGGAGATAAAAAGAAATCTTATATTTTGTGAGAGAATAGTAAATCATGTTATGTTGGCTTCTGTAAAACAAAAACTTATATATGACTTTTTAAAAAACCATCCCTTAGGTTTACAACATATGGATATAAGCTCTTTGTACACAACAGTGTGGGTTTCACGCCAAGTCAGGAAGCAAATGGGACGACATTAGCTGGGCCTCCACAGAGAGGAGCCAACCTCACTGCACATGCTCTTAACCACACGGCTATCCACGTGGAGTGGACGAAACCAAGTGAGTACCCTGCGCATCAGCTGTAGAATCCGGGCTTGTGTCTGTTTCCGTGGACTGTTGAACAAATCTGCAGAAACTGCCGTGGCTTAAAGCAAGGGGAGATTATTCCCTCACTGTTCTGGAGATTAGAAATTCTGAAATCAAGGTGCCAGCTCAGTGAGGTCCTTTGGAGAACTCTGCGGGAGGGACAATCAGTTCCATCTTTCTTCTGGCTTGTGGTGGTGCCAGCCACCAAGGCTTGCTGTCCCTTGGCTTGTAGCTATGTCCCAATAGCAATCAAATATCATTTTCCCTGGGTGTGTTTTTGTGTTTACTTCTCTCTTCTTATAAGGATATACGAATCATATTGGACTGTGACCCACCCTGCTCCATCCAGTATGTCCTCATTTAAATAATTGTTTCTGCAAAAGCACTACTTTTTAAAAAAAGATCATAATTTTTAACAAGGTAGGGTGGTAGTAGTTACATGTTCGGCTGCAATCCAAAAGATCAGCAGTTTGAAACCAACCAGCCGCTCCTCAGGAGAAAGACTGGGCTTTCTACTCCCAGAAAGAGTTACAATCTCAGCAACTCACACAGGCATTTCCACCCTGTCCTATATGGTCACTCTGAGTCAGTATCAATTCAATGCCAATGAGTTTGGTTTTGCTGGGGTTTTGTCTTGTTGGTTTGGGGTTTAGGACTTAAGCATATCTTTCTGAGGGATACTCAAATAAATTAAAAACAGGCAACTGGACACATTTTTTAAGTCCACTTAATTAAAAGTTGTGCTTCCTTCTGGGAAAGGCAAAAATCTCTATTTCACTTCCATCCTTTTTGGACTTTCACTTTTTTCTTATATCCATTCCATTTGGATTGGGGCTGCGATGTCCATCACACCAGTCAGTTTATATAGAAATGCCCAGGTGTCGATTTAGTACAATATAGTGTTCTGCACTTTCCTTCAGACAGATCTGCCTTGAGTCTGGTGGCTTATCCCTCATTTGCAAGAACTATTAATGGTATTGTAGTAATAGGACAGGTTTTCAGTGAATCTTCCTCAACACTGGTTCTAGGTAGCTTCAGCCTTTCCCCAGTAGACAAAGCCTGGAGCTCATCATTGAACTCACTCCCACAATGCAATTCTGACCCTGGTTCCATTCAGAACATATCTTTACAGGCAGCTGGAAGACCTCAGAGATGGATTGAAATCAGAATGACCCAAATTTCAGGCCTGCTGGACAAGTAGACTAGAGGACCTGTCATCTCTGGGGATCACTGCGGCCATCACAAACAATCTACTCTGACATCACTATGGATTCCACAGTGTGTTGTGATCATTCTTGTAGCTCTAACTCAATATCTGACAAATAATTCCTTAAATCAAAATTTGCTAGAATATTATCAAAGATGATAAATATCTGATTTGGAAAGGCATGATTAAAATATTTTATTTTATGAAAGAACATTTTTCTCACAAGGATACTCATCTCTGAGTTGGCATTGACTCAATGGCAGTGTGTTTGGGTTTTTTATTATATGAAGCAATATAAAATCAGTGCTGGTTGTACAGTAACAACCACTGGATTTTGATATTTTGCTGTACCCTGGGAGAGATATAGGTCTGCTTCAGTTAGGACACTAGAGTAAGTGTAACCTAATGTTCTGTGGTATCAATTGTAAATTAATAACCATAATTGTTCCTGTTACTGGCTAGTGTTCATCCCCAACATATGATGACCCTATGTGTGATGGGTTTTGGTCTTCCTTGGCTGGGTTTTGGAAGTCAACTATCAGCCTTGCATCCTCGTTCATTTTTGTCTAGAAGCTCTGCTGACACATGTTTTATATCATAGAAACAGCCAAGCCTTCACTGACAGGCAGCTAAGAGGTCACGGTGCATGAAGTGCATGGACCAGGAGTGGAACTCAGGACTCCCTCATGGAAAGGGGGAACTCTACCCCTCTGTCACCACAGCCTCCAAAGCAAGGATTAGGTGATGCTAATTGCAAATTAAAATCAATACCAGTTGTATTGATCTAAATTGTCCCTAACCCATTTTTCAAAGGATTATCTCTCCTAGGGTAATTATAAGGTTGTAAGTGTCTAAAGATCTGTGTCACTTGTATCGGGATCTCTTAAGTCATGCCAATGAAAGCATTAAATTACGTGATGCTTATGATTACATTGCTCACTGAGAAAAAATGCTAAATTTTAAATCTGAAAATAGATTTTGATGTGTAGTATATTTTCACTCATCTTTCTCTTCTTCTGTGTTCCACCCTTACCATCCTATTCAACTTAAAACCTACTCATGATGGTAGATGCTGTCCCCCCTCAAATGACATTTGCATACTTCTCTTAAGATCTGACTGCTGAATTTTCACCAATATAGGTCCTTTACATTATAATTGCATGCCTGAAGTAAGCTTGCTTATAAAAACTGACAAACCTAATAGAGCTGAAGCAGCTCACTGAAGTCTCATTACCTTGGTAATCTGAACCTCTGACCTTCTGCATGTAGGCAATGCAATCTGCTGTTATTTCCATTCAGACCTCAGAAGTTTCTCAGATAACTATTTGTGAGCACAAAGGTTAACTCCCAGGAAAGGGTCATCGCTCCGAAAGCTTGTTGCATTATCATTTTCCCCCTTTATGCAACCTGCTACCCTAGTCACTCCTCTGTGAAAGAGTCACCTAGTTCTGTTTTTGGTAATTATATTTTCAAACTGATCTCTTGATAGTTAGGAGAAGATTGGCACATAGTCTCTCTAATAGGCAAAATCACAGATCGAAAGTATCTTGCCGCTGAAAGTCATATGAATAAATATCCACATATTTTCTTCTTAAAATTAACCAAAAATATCTTCAGGATTTTTTCTTTAAACCAAACAGCAATTTAGTTTAATTACTAAGCAATGTCTGTCATGTTATTTATGGACCCAGGTCCTGCCCATCTCGTGGATACATCCATCTTCCTCTAAAGCCTTCTTACTTCCCTGTAGATGGGGAAAGAGAAAAAACAGTCTAGTCTTGCTTTGGATTTGACTTCAGTTCATGGTGATCCAAGTATGTCGGAATAGAACTGCACTTTAGAGTGTTTTCAAAGGCAGATTTCTCAGAAACAAATCAGAAATATTCAGGCCATCCAAAAGTACCTCTTTCATCTGAGATGTCTATAGGGTAGACTAGATCACCAACTCTGGTTAGCAACCAAACACATTAACTGTTGACATGCCCAGTGATTCCAAACAAGCAATTCCAAACCAAAACTCACTGCCTCCGAGTCAATTCTGACTGATCGTGACCCTGTGGGACAGGATAGATGTGCCCCTGTGGGTTTTGGACATTGTAACTTTACTGGAGAAAACAACTCCTTTCACTCCCTAGGAGCTGCTGGTGGTTTTGAACTAGTTGACTTAGCAGTTAGCAACCCCACTTGTAACCATTACGCCACCAGGGTTCCTGAGATAATCAACTGGAGATGACTAATTGCTCTTTAGTGTCTCTGCTAGAATGTTACAAACTAATCACATGACCTCCTCCAGATGGGAAGGCCTAGGATATGTAGTCTAACTAAGTATGTGATAGAGAAAGGAAAACATGTCAGTGAATGTAGGGATCTGTTCCACAATTTTTATTTAACATAATGTGATTAAATATTAAATTTACAATTCTATTAGTGATTAGTGACGTCTTCATTTAACGTACCAAGACTTTGTATTTTATACATGAAAAAGAATTTGGCATAATGTTACTTTCTTTGTGTTACTTTCCTATTGTGCTTAATGCCAGGTTTATAAATTATTATTATTATATAATTATTTCTCACAATTATTTTCTAAATGCTTTCAATCTTTATCATGAATTCTTAAATATTTCCACTATTGAGTTCTGGGTTAATTCATTTCTCTATCATTTATAGAATGTTACTAGATCATTTTATCAGAATAGATCAATGTATATCACATAAATTCATTGTGTATTCTATAATGTTTGGCTATTTTAAAATCATTTATTTTTACAAGTTATATGATACTTTATATATACATGAAATTCTTAAAATAAAATATTTTCAATCAAACTTACCGAAATTGTCCCATTGTCTCTGACATTTAGTGTTACAGATTAGAAGTCAGACACTTGCCTGACTTTTTATCATTTGTAGATGATCTTTTACCTTTTGGTTTACCTTTGAAGCATAAGACTGTTCTATATGTCTACATTTGAACTTATGTCATTCTATTTATCCCTTTGATCTTCTATACTCATCTCTCAATGCATTCTGTTTAGTAAACACGTTCCTTCCATACCTCAATTTTGGATAGAGGGAGAACACTGGATGGTTATTTCCTTTGTAGTTCCCACAAATGTCTTGGACTCCCGCTGTATCCATATCCTTCTGCAAACTACATTCTCCCTATTCTCTCCTTCAATTTCGGATTATATGATTTACATGCTTATGGTGAGTGATGATGGTGTGTTTTCCATGTGGACATAGTTGGCTCACTTAGATGGCTGCTTGTTTAGAGACAAGCCATTAAGACCCCAGATGCTATTTTGTCTGATAGCCAGGCACCATCTGATTTACTCATCAATTTTGCTATAGCACCCATATCTTCTGTGTTCCTCTCCTGAGGGCAAGTACAAAGCAGGGCCATGTTGTAAGAACTAATTGTTTTTAAGTTGGAGCTAGGATTTAGTGTGAACCCAAGTCTACGATTGGATCTATATTTTGTTTGTTTATTTATCTGCTTTTGGCTCCCTTTCAAAACCTCCCTGTTAATTTATGGTAAAGGGTCTTATCAGTCATCCCCCTGGGGCATAACTATCTTCAGTTAATATTGTCTTTTATTAGTCAATGGTACTAATTTTTTTTAAAATCCTCTTGAGAGAGGGATATTGGACCCATATAGGCTAACTCCGTATCGCAGTACCTGAATTATTCACGTATACAAATCAATCTAGACACTATTTACACAAACACTAGGGATTAATTGTCAGGGAAATTTACAATAATAATCACTGAGAATATCGCTCACAGGTTTGCCAACATCATACATATTGTAATACAACATATCAGGCATTGATGCTGCAGCAAGACCGTGTTGTCTGCCTACTAACAGTTGAACAATCTTGGTATAGCTGTCTTCTGCTTCCTCAGACACTGTGTATTTTCCAAGTTAAGTCCTCAGGTAGCAAGTGTGTGTGAAGTAGAGTCAAGTTCACCTAGTGGAGTATCTGCATCAGATCTCACAGATGCAGCCTCTGGAGAATGCTGTGATCCTTGAACATCCAGAATTCAGTGTCCCAGCATTCCAGAGCACCCAACCAGGATACACCAGAAGCACAGGTCAATGTGGTCCATTCAGTGCATACCACCAAAGACACTCCCCCTTGTAAGATTCCCCAAAGCATTTTCAGTGATTTCCCCACCCACACCCAACCCCCCACCAACTGGAGGTCAGTGCTCCCTCGTTTGCTACCACCTAACATGCATTTTGTGTTCCCCAAGACATGTTTACTACTTGCCCCTTTCCTGACTTAGTTTCCCCAAGGTATTCCCCATCCCTCGAGTTGTCTACCTATCCAGGAGTGAAGGGTGGCAGTGGGAGGGAAGACCTCATCATAGATTTACATGGCAGCCACTCAGTGGACAACATACCCTTCCCCTCCTTTGACCGTTTGATCCCAGATGACATGAGGCACCCTCTGGCTAAGTGACCTTGGAAATACTTAGCCAGAGTGGATGATGTATGGTTCATTGGCACCAGTCAGTTTCTCTACCAGGCGGTCAGCCCCCACCCCCCACCCCACCCCCACCGGCCATCAGATTGAATGCCCTAGAAGCCTGAGCTTGTGCCCACCCTGCTGCTTGTTCCTACAGCAATAGACTTGTATAGTATTTGTCCTTTTGTGATTGACTTAATTTCACTGAGCATAATGTCTTCCAGATCCTTCCACTTCTTAAGGTGCTTCATAGTTTCATCACTGTTTTTAGGGATACGTAGTATTCCATTATGTGTATATACCATTTTTTTTATCCACTCTTCTACTGATGGGAGTTTAGCTGTTTCCAGCTTCTTGCTGCTATGAATTGTGCTGCGATGAACATGTCTGTTTGTGATCTGTTTCTTATTTCTTTTGGTTTATGTCTAGCAATGGTATTGTTGGATCATATGGTATTTCAATTGCCATCCGTTTCAGGATTAGCCATATTGCCTTCCACAGTAGCTGTATGTATTTACAACCCACCAGCAGTGGACAAGAGTTCCAATCTCACCATATCCTCTCGAGTCTTTGTTGTTCTCAGTTAGTTAGTTTGTTTTTATCTGAACTACAGTTGTGGGTATTAGATGGTATCTCTTGGTTGTTTTCACTTGCATTTCCTTGATGGCTAGTCAACAGGAGCATTTCCTCATGTGTTTATTAGCCGTTGGAGTGTCATCCTTTGTGAATCGTCTATTCAGATCCTTTTCCTAACTTCTTAGAGGGTTTTTTTTTCTTGTAGGCTTTGAAAAACTATAGATTTTGGTCATTAGTACTTTATCAATTATGTTATTACTAAAAATATTTTCCCAATCTGTGGGTTCTCTTTTTACTTTTTTAATGAAGTCCTTTGATGTGTAGTGTTTTATTTTTAATAGGTCCCAATTATCTATTTTCTCTTCCACGGAGCGTGTTTCCTCTTTATCGCTGATAACCTGTGTAGTCTCTATACGGGGGCACTTAGATGTGTCCCAACTTTCTCATTGATGATCCTGGTAGCTTTGGGCTTTACATTGGGGTCTTTGATCCAACTTGAGTTTGTTTCTGTGCCTGGAGTGAGATATGGACCTTCTTCTGAAGGTGGATGTCTAGTTTGTCCAGCACCATTATCGAAGAGGACATCTGCTTCCCATTTAATGCTTATTGGACCTTTGTAAAAAATGCGAGATGGATGCAGATGGTTCTATTTCTGGGTTTTCTGTCCTGATCCATTGGTCCATGTATCTAACATGATACCAGTGCCAGGCTGTTTTGACAACTGTGGCTGTATAGTAGGTTTTGAGGTCAGGTAGTGCAAGACCGCCTACTTTACTCTTCTTTTTGAGGAGTTCTTTGCTTATCCCTGGCTTCTTCCCTCTACATATAGGATTGGTAATTAGTTTTCCCATATCTTTAAAGAATAATGATGAAATTTGGATTGGAATCTCATTGAATTATTTGTAGATTGCTTTAGGTAGTATTGACATTTTCACAATGTTGAGCCTTCTGATCCATGGGCACGGGATGTTCTTGCATTTCTGTAGCTCCCTTTTGGTTTCTTATAGTAATATTCTGTAGTTTTCTTTGTACAGGTCTCTTGGATTTTGGTTAGGTTTATTCCAGTTATTTCCGCTTTTGTGTAGCTATTGTGAATGGTATTGTTTCCTTGGTGTCTTTTTATATATTCTCATCACTGTTTTATAGGAATCCAATTGATTTATGCTTGGTAATCTTGTATCCTGCTTCTCTACTAAACTCCTCTATTGTTTCCAGCAATCTTATTGTGTACATCTTAGGATTCTCAATATATAAAATTATATCGTCTGCAAATAGCAAAAGTTTTATTTCTTCTTTGCCCAATTGTACTCCCTTGATTTCTTGCCATTGTCTTATGTTACAGCTAGACTTCCAGCACAATTTTGAATAAAAGAATGGATAAGGAATATCCTTGTTGGGTTCCCTTATTCAATAGAAGTATTACCAGCTATTCTCCACTGAATGTAATATTTACTGCTGGATTTTTATATATGACCTTTATTTTGTTGAAGTTTTTCCCCTTCACATTCTATCTTCTTGGGAACTTAGATTAGGAATGAGTTTTGGATATTGTCAAATACTTTTCCTGCATCACTTGATATGATCATATGGTTCTTATCCTTGTTCTTGTTAATGTGGTAGATTACATTAATTGTTTTTTGTTTGTTGTACCATCCCTGCATCCCTGGTATGAATCCTAATTTGTCATGACGTATTATTTTTTTGATATGTTATTGGATTCTATTGGCCAAGATTTTGTTGGGAATCTTTGCATCTATATTCATGAGAGATATTGAAATGTAGTCCTCTATTCGTTTGTGGTCTTTGTCTGGTTGGGTATCAGGTGTATCCTGGCTTCATAGAATGAGTTTGGGAGTTTTCTGTCCTTTTCTATATTCTGGAAGAGTTTGTGTAGGACTGGAGTCAGCTTTTCAGTGAATAGTTTGTAGAATTCTCTGGTGAAGCCATCTGAACTACAGCTTTTATAGTGAGGAATTTCTTGAGGACCTTATATATTTCTTCTTTTGCTGAGTCTGTTCAAGTTTTTAATGTCCATACGTGTTAATTTCGGTAGATCATGTTTTTCTAGGAATTTATCCATGCATCCAGGTTATTGAATTTGTTGGATTATAGTCTTTCATAATATTGCATTATTATCTTTTTATTTCATTAGAGTCTGTTGTGACTTCCCCTATTTCTTCCCTAATTCTTGATATTGTTTTCTGCTCCTTCCTTTTTCCTTAGTTAGGTTTGCCAGCAGTTTGTCAATTTTGTTGATGCTTTCATAGATCTAAATTTTTGATTTTTCCCATTGTTTTTCTGGGGTTTTTTTGTGGGGTTTTTTTTTTCCGTTGTTTTGCTGAAAAGCAAATGTTTTCATTTAACAAAAACAAAACAACAATAAATTGATATTACTCATTTGAAAAAATTTTAGGGGGACCTTGTATAGCTCTGATCACAATCCATGCATCCGTCCATTTGTTTTTCTATTTTCCAGTTCATTATTTCTCCTCTATTTATTATGATTTCTTTTCTTTTGCTGTTGGAAGGTTTATGCTGTTGACTCTCTTGGAAGTATTGGATTAAAGTTTTGAACATTGTCTCTCCCTTTTTTTCATGTATGCATTAATTACTATAAAGTAACCTCTACCAACTGCTTTTGCTGAGTCCCATAGCTTTTGGTATGTTGTGCTATCATTCTTATTAGTTTCTAGGAACTCCCTAATTTACCCTAATTATTTGGGTTATTACCCAGTCTTTTTTGAGTATATGTTTTTGAGTCTACAAATGTTTTTCTTTTTTAAAAAAAAATTCTTTCTATTTTTGATTTCCAGCTTTATGGCATTGTGGTCAGAGAAGATGGTTTTAATGATCCCTATGTGTGTGAATTTTCTCAGGCTTGCTTGATGGCTCAATATTGGGTCTATTTTAGCATATGAGCCTTGCATATAAGAAAAGAATGTGTATTTTTTTGTTGTTGGTTGGAGAGTTCTATGAATATCTAGGATTTCAAGCTGTTTGATTGTGTTGTTCAGCTCTTGTTACCTATTGATCTATCTTTCTTTGAGAGTGGTATATTGAAATCACCTACTATTATTGTTGATCTGGTGATTTCTCTTTTCATCTCTTTGAGGATTTGATTGATGAATTTTGAGGGTCTTTCTTTGAGTGCATATATGTTAATTACGGTTAGGTGTTCTTGGTCTATTGATCCCCTTAGAATAATGTAATGCCCATTATTGTTTCTGATTATATTGTGTACCTTGAAGTCAATTTTGTCAGAGATTAATATTGCCATCCCTGCTTTCTTTTTTCTTTTTTTTAATTACCATTAGTTTGGGTGAATTTTTCTCCATCCTCTGATTCCCAGTCTTTTTTGGTCTGTGAGTGTGAGATGTGTATCCTGAAGGCATCAGATTGGTGGATCTTGTTGTTTAATCCAATCTGCTACTCTTTGTCATTTATTGATGCATTTAGTCCAATGACATTTAGTGTATTTGCTGTATAAACTCGAGTATAAGCCTACCAGAATATCAGCTGAGGCACCTGATTTTTCCACAAAAACTGCATTAAAAATGTGCCGAAAAACTCAGCTTACACACAAGTATATGTAGTAAATATAAATGTAGATCAGTCACTGTCTTCTCACATCATCCGTGCTTGATGTTTTCCTTTCTTCCACTTTATGGCGTGATATGTGTAATTTCTCCACTAGATCTGTAATGTTTGGGGTACTATTTTTAGTTTGTTGGTTTCTAGGTGGTGTGGCACCCTGTGGTGGTCTCATGTTTGAGTGCTAAGGTTGTTGGCTTTCTGGCCATAATAAATGATAGTATTGTTCGTAATGCTGGCTTTGTTTTTACAAATTCTCTAAATATATCCTTGTTTGAGAAAACTTTTATTTCTCCTTCAAATTTTATGGTAAGCTTTCCCAGATAAGGATTCTTGGATTGCAGTTGTTCTTTCAAATTTCAGAATATGTTGCTCCAATTTATTTCCTGCACGGTCTCTCCGGAGAAGTCTGATCTTATTCTTATCTGTTTACCTTTATATGTGACTGCTTTTTTTCTCTCTAGCTGCTCTCATGATTTTCTCCTTTTCTTTGAATTTGGTTAATTTGACTAATTATATATATATATATATATCTTGTGTTTTGTTTTGTTTTGGGGGGAGGGTAATCTATTCTGTCTTCCCTCTGCTACATGGATAGCTATCGACTCCTTCTTTGCGATACTGAGGAAAATTTCTTCCTACAGTTCCCTTACTATTTTAACTGTAGACTTCTTTATTTCTTCCTGCTCAAGCACTCCAAGACTTCAAATATTATTTCACTTTATGGTATCCCACATCACCCTCAGGCCTTCTTCAGATTCTTTTGCTTTGTTTGTTTGTTTGCTTCTCTGGTTTGCTGAATTCTACTTTATTGTTCTGGATTCAATTTTCCGTTTCTTTCACTCTATTGGTCATATGTTGTACTTTGTTTTTGTTTTTTTCTGCTACATTATTCCATAGTTCCTGAATTTCTTTTGGTGTGAAGTTTCTAGTAGCTCCATATTTTTCATCTAGTTAAGGGTTGATCCTGTAAGGCTCTACACATCATTTTATTATATTATCCATCTGGAATTTCAAAGGCTTCTTCTTCTGTGTATTGCATTATATTTGAGTAATAGACAGTTGTTCACTATTGTTTCTCTTGATTTTTTTGTCATAGCTGCTGATGGCTTTTGTTTGCGCCGAATAGTGGTTGAGCTATAGATGAGGCATAGGCTTCTGAGCTGTGGAAGGTGGGAAGGATTTGGCTCTTTAGGTTAGAGGAGGATGAGTTGCAGCTGGAAGTCTTATTATGTGGAGATGAGGATGGAGTGATAGTTGGGTGAGTAGGAGGAAAAGGATATAGGTGCTCGGGAGTAGGTTTTAAATGGATATCTTCCTGTTAAGTATAGTACTTTTTGATGAGTTAGAGAAGAGGGCTTTAGGAAATGTGTTGTTAATTGGTAGGTTATAAGAGAGTGTGTGTTAGTTATGTAGAGGAAGCGAGGTCTTGAGGTAATGGTGGTTGGGGTAGGTGAGGGGTATATTAAGAAATCTATTAAAAATGGAGAGTGTAGCCCATCTATTACTGTGCTCTTAACAGAAGGCCCTTTTATTGTAGGTTTCTGCACAACTCAGTATTATCCACCCTTTGTGGTCTCAGGGAGGACATAGGCTAATGGAGTGGGGGCCCAAGGTGGGGGTAGATGGGGACTTCCAATCAGTAGGCAGTCCTGCTAAGGACATAAGGGAGTTCTAGGCAAAGCACTATTTCAGCAGCATCTTCCCAGGACTCTCATTCATTTCTTTTCCGTCATTTTCCTTTTTATCCCTTGGTGTTATACTCTTCACTTGCTTGTTTCTACTGTCATTTAAATCTGACACCGCTTTCTATGTTTCCTTGTTTCTTGTTTCTCTTTCTTAATGTTCATCCATTTTTATCCACGTCTTTGCACTTAAAGCTAATCATGTAGGCATCTGTTTCAAAGAAGTTTATTTTCCATTAAACCACATCTCATATTTTTTCAAAATTGCAGGTAAATCTCTGTTATGAAGCCTCTATCATGTTTTTATGAAAGTGATATCTAAAATAAAATTCTGCTTTTGAAGTTTCCAGACATTGTTTCTCTTACCTTATGCTATGTAGAAGCCTTTGAATTTATGTTTTCCTGTTTCAACAACTACTTTTTGACAATAAACAGAGAAAATAGAGTTTACCTTGGCTCCCGTATTTGACATTTTAATTTTAATAGCTCTCTGTTCACAGAGGTAAACTCAAGGTCAGCAGCCTTTAATTTTGTCCTGGTCTGATGAACTGAGGATGTATCTTGTCTTTCTTAGACGGTTCACTGACTTAGGAAGAGCCTATTGTGTTTAAAGATCTTATTCAAACAATGAAAAAGCACACTCCTATGCATGCACTGCTGCCAGAACTTCTGACATGATTGCTAGAAATAGCACAATATAATATGCTTCTACCTTTTCCCCTGTGTTTTTGAATTTCAACTGTAATGTCTACATGAATGAAGAAAGAGAAGTGTTCAGTTGATGGGAAGCCTAGTAGTAATGAAATATCCTGTGTGTGTTGCCTAGAAAATACTGCTTATTTTCTGGTGACCAGAGTTTCTACATCATGGAATCAGACAAACTTGTAGAATTGAGTTGCCATCCTTTCTTATCTTGTTTCTCTCTTTCAGAGGGCCTGGCATATGGTGTGGGTCTTTTACATTAAACAGAATTTCATTGAGACATGGAGCATAGAATCTTCCTCATCTTGACTTCATAATGCTAGCCCCAATATTTTAAGTATCTACATAGATATATGCATTGCAATTTAGCAGAAAATATATCAGACATATTTAATAAACCAAGTATAATTATTTTCTGTCTGACCCAAACAAAAAAAAAATTCATTGCCACCAAGTTAACGCCAACTCATAGCGATGGGGTAGCATTCCCTTTTGGGTTTTGATGACTTTAAATTTTCACAGAAGTATAAAATCTCATTTACATTAATATTATATCTCTAGGAATTCAATACCTAAACATCCCACTCACTTAATTCATTTTAAAATATAACATGAGCTTCAGAAGAGTCTAGTGCTTTTATGTATACCTCAGCTACCACAAATTACCAGTTAATAATATAATTCAATAGAAAATATTTTAATGATCAAAGGAATTGTTGCATTTAGAACACCAATGGCTTTCCTGTATTTGACTCATCATTTGGGACCATATTAATGGGCAGAAATAGAAATTTGTGATAATGCTAAAACTTATCATTAATTATTTCATGGCATCAGAAAAAGGAAACATCTCAATACCCAGGGTTTTCACAAATTAGTTATTAAAGATATTCTAATATAACACCTTCCAACTATCTGGTGTGCCTCAACTTTTTAATTACTGTTACAGATAAAATGAAAGCAATGATGTACTTCCTGTGGAGGGAGGAGGAATAGAATTAAGAATTGAGTTAAGAAAATAATATCATACCCAAAGCCATATTTCATTGCTTTGGGTATGATATGATTTGGGAATTGACAAGATGACAATATATTGGGAATTCACATAGTAAAGAAATGGTACTTCAATGATCAAAACAGAAGAGCATCACCACTCTTTTCTACTAATCTTTAGATTAAAGTGTATTTTTTCATACAGTTTCAATGAGATCGTAAACCCACAACAAAACACTTATCAAGGTAATGTTTCCTGTTTACAACTTTTCAAAGAATATCGATGTAAGTGGAGTAATTTCTACTTCAAATCACTGTTTTCATGACTTCATTTTAGAGTCCTTGTGGGAAGAAAACGAGGCAAAATATCAGGCTAAGAATGGAGAATTAGAATAAAGAGAAGAAAGAAAAGAATAGGCTGGCCATTGAAAGGAGTAAAGTTGAGGAATTGAGAATTATATTGTGAAATGAAGTCCCTTGGTGATGTAGCAGTTAAGAGCGCAAATATGAGTCAAAAAGTAGGCAATTAGAACCCGCCCAGTGGATCCAAGGAGAAAGAGCTGGCGATCTGCTATCATAAAAATTATAGGATAGAAATACTATGGGGCAGTTCTGTTCTGTCACACGGTGTCACGATGAGTTGGCATCAATTCTCCAGCATACAGCATCACAACACTTATGAAACAGTCAGTGGCTAATTGTGGCATTCTGAAGATTGTTTACATCATAAACAAGGAGGCATCAAAAAGTTCATGGGAAGATGAAGTTAAAAGATAGGGAATTTTTTCACGTGCTATTTAAAGCCCCATCACCTGTATATTGAATTAAGAGAAAGGGACGAGTCTCGAGACAAATTGGACAACCGTGCTAGACGCTTGCATAGCCAGTCCTTAGGAGAGCAGGAAGCAGTGCCCTGCTGCACTGACAGAGCACAGCAGCAGCATCTTTCCATAGATGAAAATGGAGAACATTGACTTCACGTATTCCAAGACGCTTTAAGTTCTAGGATCTGCGTCAAAAAACACCCTCCTGAATGTGTTCTCTCTAGGATTAGCATACTAATGATCAGAAAGTTCTCCTTTTGTACATTAGTGTGCTCTTCACTTTCTTCCAGAAGTATTATATGGAGGCTTTGAAGTTTAGTCATAATATTAAGCATAATAACTAAAATATTGGAAGAAATTAGGAAGCATATTCCACTATATAAGATAAATCTTTATCCAACTAATTATGGGATGGGGGGAAATTGTTAAAAAGAAGAAAAAAATATTTAAACCATCCCAACTAGAATCACCATAAAGGATGTCCCATGCATGCATTTCCTTTGTTTTCTGTTCTAAAAATAAGAATCCGTTCCCATGGATTCTGTTCTAACTCATGACAGTCTCAAGCATGAGAGAGTAGAAGTATGTTCCATATTATTTTCAGCGGCTGGTTTGGGGGAAGTACAGCTCCATCCCTTTCTTTCAAGGTGGTGCTGGGTGCACTTGAAAACCCGCCTTTTTAGCAGACTAAGATGTTGACGATTTGAAATATTCAAGAACTATTCTAGCAATGGCTCATGATGCAATCTTTTCCCTGTATTTTCTCTTGAGAACTGCTCAAATCAGTTATCTTGACACTGCACTACATTTATTGTCAACAGCTCTCCAAGACCTACAAGGCAATGTTGAATATTATACACTTTTTTGGAATTCTGCTTCCTCAAATGAATCTCTCAAAATCCTCCAACATGCAAACTCCCATGTCATTGGCCACTTAAGTCCAAACACAAAGTATTGGATATTTATCTCAGCCTTCAATGGAGTCCACAGCATCCACAGTGAAGTCCAGCACGCAACCACTTGTGATGGAGGTGAGTCCAGATTTTACCGGATGGACAACTTCAAAGATGCTAATGAAATTGGTTAATTCTTGTCAGTTTGAGATCAGTTATCCTCCATTATAAAATATCCAGTGTTGGGGACAAAGGGGCTGGGCTAAAATGCTTAAGTGCTCACCATCATCAAGTGGCAGATCAATACATGGTCCCATGGAGACTGAAGCAAAAGGCACTATTAAGGGAAGATTAACCCAGTTTGTTCCTATTCTTTTCCTTGTATGCTTAGTTTGGAGCAGAGTTCACATCAATAAATGGTGGCATTTAGAAACATTATTTTTTTTCTTCTTAAGATTAGCTCTCTGAAACAGTACGCTTTTCAAAATGACAGCCAAGCACAGTGAAGGCCCTCCCTGACTCACCAGAAATCATAGGTGGAAGTTCAGCCACTGAGAAAAATTTCCTGTGACTCATTTCAAAGCCAGTTAGCAAGGGGGAGGAAGCAAGAGCAGCAACTTGTGAATCTGAAATGTGTTTGGAATGGTCTTTCTAATCTTTTTGGCTTTATAAAGTCTCATTATAAACATTATAATATCATTACCTCCGGAGCAAGTGTTCCAGGTCATTAGCGGAGCACTTTAACTGTGGAACCCATTTCCCTTTGTGGTGCCAAAGGTCGGCACCTTTTGTTTATGGAATAGAATGGAATACAAGGACAATTTTTCAACTAGTTAAGATGGGTCCTTATGACAAAAATAGGTTTTTGCATAGTTATTTCTGACATGCTTGAATAATTGTGTAATTTAACGCTATGCAAGGGTTTTTTTACTCTATTGTTAGATTTCATCATTACCTATGGTAATCAACATTCAAAATCATTTACATAATGACAATATTGCATTATTGCTTCATATTGCTTGAGTTACAAGCTAGTAACATCAAATGATTTTTCACGTTCCACCAGTCTCAATATAGTTGAGCTTTACATTTTGCTTAAGGAGCAATTTCTTTTCTTTTTTTTCTTTCCTGGGCGGTATGGGGTGAAGGGACAGAGGAGGGAAATAATAGATCAGTGCTGGTGATGGGTGAATAATTTATCATCGTATCCCACTGATCACATAGTGCTGAAGATTAGCACTATGCTGGTGGTATAAAGCATTTTATCACCAATTCTTATGGTTTCTAACTGAGAGTATAATAAGCCAATTTGCAGAGGACGGCAGACTGTGATAACTTCATCAGAGGGAAACAGATAAGCAGCGAGCCCTTTGCTAAGCCCAAACACAGATCTGCCTTGAGTTTAACAAGTGCTTTTTCAGGGACAGCTGGAGTTTATTCAGTTTCTTCCTTTAATTCTAGAGCCTCAGGGCCTGCTTCCTCCCGAGGTTGTCACCATCAACAGTACAGCTGTGCACGTCATCTGGACATCTCCTTCAAATCCAAATGGTGTTGTCACCAACTATTCCATCTATGTAAATAATAAGCTCTACAAGACTGGCATGAATGTGGCCGGGTCGTTCGTTCTGAGAAACCTGTCACCCTTCACTATCTATGGCATTCAGGTTAGGAGATTGTTTTGTTTCACTTTGTTTTTTAATGGTTGATCTTACGGGTGTGTTGAATAAAATAAGCTGGGCGGATTCTCTAAGTGGAGGCTTCTCTCTTGGTTACATATTATTTATTCGGTGGGAAAAAGAAAAGAGGACAGGAAAATTGACCAGGACTAAGTCTGCTTGCTGTGGGTAAACATGTGGGTCTCTGGAGAGACAATATTGATAATAA
This sequence comes from Echinops telfairi, assembly GCF_000313985.2. Taxonomy (NCBI): domain Eukaryota; kingdom Metazoa; phylum Chordata; class Mammalia; order Afrosoricida; family Tenrecidae; genus Echinops; species Echinops telfairi. The sequence goes on along the minus strand of NW_022111324.1, from coordinate 63,189,432 downwards.
AGAGAATGATGATGTTGAAGATGGTAATGCTACCGGAACAGGCGAAATGTAGCAGATTACATATTGGAGATAAATGTTGCCAGCAGTGTGCCTTTTTTCTCAGTTCTTTTACTGTTTTTAAGTCGGAATCAGTTTAGGCATACAGAGGCATTCTTTCACTCCCCTGGTCTGCTACTTAACTAAGTTAACAAGTTCAAAGCAGTTAACATCACCTTAGCTTAAATTTTTCTCTTTTGTAAGGACAGTGGACCAGGTAACAAAACACTACAACCCCACTAATGTTCTGTGACTCTAAATTCAACAAAAACATATCATCTCCAACTGACAGGCTACTATTAGCAGGTTTCACCCACAGATAAAAACTAACATATCCTTTATGAGTGTTTTCCCGTCGAGTCTTATGGGGTGCTACACTCTGTCTCCCAAGTCTATTTTTGGTGTTCCCCGGGGGTTTCATCACTTTGCTCCCCCTGCTCCTCTGCTGCATGCCCTCAGTGCCTGGTCCCAGTGTGAGGGGGCCAGACCGTGCCCTATTCGTGCACTGTGTCTCCAGTGTTGTCCCCTGCAGTGTCATGGTTCATTGAGGGATGGGGCCAGCCCTACTGTCTTCCCTGTGCGTTGTCTGCTCAGAGCAGGAGCATCATCCTTGGGGCTTGGTGGGCCAGGATGTCCTCTCCTCCCTCTCCATCCCTTTGCATTTCTCCCTTGTGCTCTAATCCGACACACTCCTCTCCCCAAGCTGTAGCCCCAGTGCTGTCCTCTGAAGTGCATTCTTCCGGGTGGGGGCTGGAGGTGGGGGTTGGGGGCGGGGGGCAAGATGTCCACATAGTCGGGATTGGGGCCTGCCTGCAGGCTTCTCTGTTGGTTCCCTGCTACATGTCAGTATGTTGTATTCACGTCTTGGTGCATTGGGTTAAAGCCGGTCTCTCTCCCCTTCTCCTGTGGAGACATAAACTGCCCTCCCCTGGGGTGGATTAGTGCCCTGTTCCTTCCCTACCCATGTCTTTTTTTCCTTCTTCTTTCCCCCTCTTATTTAGTTGGCTGCCGTATGTATCCCTGGATTGGGTTTGGCCCCTGCCATAGTTGCTGGACATCACCCCAGGGATGTATATATAAAGTAGCTTTACCCCTATGTCCCGTTTTTGTTTTGTTTTGTTTTTAAGCTTACCTCAGTGGACCAAAAAACAGACCCTGAACTATTTATAAGCTTTTCCATTTTTGTCAGTGGCTTTCTTTTTGTTGTTGTTATTTTGATCTTGCTTTCTGCTGTTGTTATTGTTTGATTGGTTTTGACTTCCTTTGTTGTTTTATTTGGCTTTGCCTGGTTTTTGCACTTATTAATGTATCTGCATGCTATCTAGATAAGATAGGTGGGATAAATAATTCAGAGATGAAAAGAATGGGACCAAATGGGTCTGGGCCGGGGAGGATACAGAAGGAGGGGAGGTGGGAGAAAGGAAAGGGCGAGGAGGAACCAACCCAGGGACAAGAGAACAAAAAGTGAACTAAAATCAATGGAAGGAAGGTCGTAGGATGCCTGGAGCTCAATCAAGGATAATGTAGCAGCGAGGAATTACTAAACCCGATGAAGGCCAAACATGATGGTGGGACAAGAGGGAAGTAAAAAGGAAATCGAGGAAAGAACCAGGAGGTAAAGGACATTTATAGAGGCCTAAATATAGACATGTACACATTGTAAATATACATATAATGAGAGGAGAATAGAACTATGTACTCATATCTAGATGTTAAGAATTAAGGTTGCAGATGGACATTGGTCCTCACCTCAAGTACTCTCTTAACACAAGAACACTTTGTTCTAACAATCCAGCATTCTGTGATGCTCACCTTCCCAACATGATCACTGAAGACAAAATGGGTGCCTAAGCAATTGTGGTGAAGAAAGCTAATGGTACCCGCCTATCAAAAGATATAGCATCTGGGATCTTAAAGGCTTGAAGATAAACAAATGACCATCTAGCTCAGAAGCAACAAAGCCCACATGGAAGAAGAATACTAGCCTGTGTGATGATAAGGTGTTGATGGGATCAGGTATCAGGCATCTAAGACTCAGAATAAAACCATACCCAAGGTGAATGGGGTGGGGGACATGGAGTGGAGACCCAATGCCCATCTGTAGACAATTGGAAATCCCCTCACAGAGGGGTCACAGGGAAGAGATGAGCCAGTCAGGGTGCAATATAGCACCAATGAAACACACAACTTTCCTGTAGCTCTTTGGTGCTTCCTTCACCCCACTATTATGACCTCAATTCTGCCTTACAAATTGGATTAGACCAGAGCTTGCAGATAAGAGTCTGCTACAGATAACAGGCCAAAATACAAGGAGCCCAGGATAGATAAACCCCTCAGGATGAACAAGGAGGGTAGAGATACCAGGAGGATTAGGGGAGAATGGGGGCAAAAGAGGGAATCCATCTCAAGGATCAATCCAGAACCCCCTCTCAGGGGATGAGTAATGGAAAAGTGGATGAAAGGCGATAGAGGAAGATGTAAGATATGGAAAAAAATAATGTATAACGTATCAAGAGTTTGTGAGGGAGGGCTGGCGGGGGAGGGAGAGGGAAGAAATGGGGAGCTGATATCAGGAGCTCAAGTGGAAAGAGAATGCTTTGAAAATGATGATGGTGGCATATGTGCAAATGTGCTTGACACATTGGAGGAATGTATGGATTGTGATAAGAGATCTAAGAGCCCCCAATAAAAGTATTTTTTTAAATGTAATATATCTACTCGTCCTTCAATGAATGTTCAATGACTCTCATCTGTGTAAGAGTAGCTGTACTTGAACATCTTTTTGCCCCAGCACCTCTTTTAAGAATCTGCAGTCAATATGCCCTGCACTGGAAAATGTTTAATGCAATAATATGATAAAATTTAATATACAACAATTGGAGGACCACCTCATAGACTTCTTCAGGATCCATTGATCTTAAAAGTAGAAAAAATTATAATAAGGCATATTTTAAAAGAAATATATATTCAAGGAATTTGAAATTTTGTGAGTGCCAAGAAAGATAAAGATAAAGACTAATGTACAAATGAGTGATAAATAAAAATGAGTGATAAAAGGAGAGTTCTTTCAGATAAACCCCTCAGGACCAATATTGAGAGTAGCCATCCCAGGAGGGGAAGGGGGAGGTGGGGGGAGAAAAGGGGAACCAATCACAGTGATCTACCTACAACCCCCTCCTTGGGGGGACCGACAACAGAAAAGTGGGCAAAGGAAGATATCCGGCAGTGTAAGACATGAAAAAATAATAGTAATTTATAAATTATCAAGGGTTCATGAGGGAGAGAGGGTAGAAGAGGGAGGGGGGGAAATAAGGAGCTGTACTACTAGTAAAATTTTATACATAATTTCTTTTGTGGAAGGTTTTATAAGTAAGGTTCAGGATGTTAAAGCACAGGAATTTTAACCAGTCGCATCATTTTTTCACCGGCTTTGTTTATTTAGTAATGCTACTCTTTTGTTTTCCCAGCATCTTGTTTCTTCCTATTTGAAGGTGAAGGGCACTTAATAGTTTGACTGCAGTGAATCCTTTAACCTCCTCCAATATTACCCATAGTGCATCCCAAGAAAACGGAATAAAAAAATCTGTGCCGGAACAATAAAACACATTTATTAGTTTCTCTCACATTAACCTCTGTGAGCTATCTTAGCATGTAATATGGGTAAGAGTGACTTATACGAAATTCATATCACTTTATTAGCACGCAAAACACCAGCTAGGAATGAATTCACTGAGGCATGTCTAGCTGGTTTCCTGGCCATGGAGCAAGATGTGACAAGTGAAAGTGTTTCAGACCTGTGCTAGTGCAAGAGGCTGCATTCGTGCGTATTGGTTTGAATCAGTTGTAACGTTTTATCAGATTTGGGACATAGAAACAGCCGAGAAGACAAGAGACCAAATTTAAATTCAATATATAAATTCTGCTGTTTGTGACTAAACTCTTGCTATTCCTGGCAATTATGCTAGTTTGAACCTCTCCACCCTATAGGAATACCACACTCGAAATTAGTGTTGGATGTGTGGAAATTTTAGTATCAAATTTCAGTGATTTTCATTATGACGCCAAAACAACTTGACATCATTTATAATATGTGACATCAATATAATATGAAATGCCTAAAATTTTAGAAGTAAGGTTCTCTATTTTAACTCCTTCCATAAAAGAGCTATGAATTTTATTTTTTATTTTTAAAATAATTTCTTGGCATGTAATTCATGTACCATACAATTCAATGGTTTAAACATATTATGAAGGGTTTTATAATCATCACCACAATTATTTTAGAACATTTTATTCATTCTTATACTCATTGCTATTAACTCTCCATTACTGCCTGAATGGGCAAAACACCGAGTAACTATTAATCTAGTTAATGTTGCTATAGACTAATCTATCCTGGATTTCATAGGAAGAAAATTATACCAAAAAAAACCCTCAACAATGACAAAAATAAAACAAAACCCAGAAAAACCTCAATTCAAGAGAAAGAAGATAATAGAAACTAGACAAATTAAAAATTAGTCAAAAGGGGATAAAATGATTATATTTTTTATTTTAACCTAACTGCATCTGCAGTAATCCATTTCCCAATGCACACTGCTGAGGATAAGACAATTCACAACCCTGGTCAAGGATCCCAGAGATTTCAAGGGAGGGGATCTGCGTGGGGATTCTGCAAATGGATTTTGCACTTTGACTCTTATTCAGCACCTCCTGCAAACCAGATGCTCAGAATTTAAGCTGTAATTCAATTCCTTTCTCTGATCTTGGATTTTAGTACTGACAATCCTGGTATGATCCTTCTTTGTGAACTTAGCTGACACCTCACTAAGATAGCTGCTTGTTTTAAGACAAGACTGTAAGAGTCCAGAGTCTAGTCTTTCTGGTAGCTAGACACCACCTGCTTTCTTAACCATGCTTTGCTTAGCTATTGATTTTAAAGCAGACCCATAGATGAACTCAAATATATATATTCAAAGTAATTCCCTTTATATATTTGTTTGTAGAGAGAGTAACAGTTTAAAAGTTGGTTCAATTTTATTTTTATTTAATGTGAATTGATAAGACCTCATATCTGTGTTTCATGTTAATGTGCCTCATTAACATGCTATGCAAAATAACTAGAGCACCAGAATTGTTCCAAAGATGGAATCTTGGGACACTACGATATTAAGAATGACAAAAATGCTGACACACTTCTCTGAAATAAAATAAGAGCTTTCAGAAGATACATGAAAATGTACTTAGAGCATTTCAAACTTAAAGACATACATCATATTTCAATGATAAAGCAACAGGGTCTATACTCATTGCTATCCAGTGAATTCTGACTCAGGGTGACCTATGAAACAGGGTCAAACTGCCCCTGTGTGTTTCCAAGACTGCACCTCTTTCTGGAAGTAGAAAGCCTTATCTTTTCCCCACCAGAGGACATGTAACCCTCAAATTAGTTATCTTAAATATCACAAACTTGATCATATTTCCTGATTTTCTGAGCTCCAATTTGCAAATGTATTAAGATAGAGATATAAGGACTGTCAATCATGTAATTTGTATAAGCACTAACCATAGCATTGGACATATATTTGACACGATACACTCATTATGCATTATATCTACAAAATTTCCAGTATGTATGTTTTATTGTCCTTCATTGTACTAAAGTGACTATATTTTATGCTCATCTACTTTTAAGTTAGTTGGACATACTCAAGAGTATAGAATATCAATAGTATTTAAATATCTACTAAGTATTGCCTCAAAGTATTCTATGGTGTATATAAATGATGCACTTAAAAACATTATAAAAATACACGCATCAACTCCCATCTAGATGCAAACTGCTCTGTGAATAAAATGTCACGTCTCTAAATGAAAATAATAAGAATTGCATTTGTCTCTCCTTAAATGCCGATGAAGCAACAGCACAGCTTCATGGCGCAGTGTTAGTCCCCATGAGTCTCTGTATTCAGCTTCCCGCCTCAGTGTGTGTAGGAAGTGCTGAGCGTAAACGAGCCCCGGAAAAAGCACAGTCCCTCCACTGTGGGGCTGTTCCACGAGCGATCTTTCATCCATTCCTTTCTGTCCCCTTCGCTCTGGCTGAGTGTCCCTTTTGTGTTACCAGTGTTTGATGAACCCATTTCTAGTCTTTAGTTATTCCACCTTAGTTTTTATTCGGGTTAGGGGGCAGAATTAAAGGAGTGAATGATTATTTTCTACTGGGATTAAGGTGACGATACAATTGGAGCTGGAACAAATGGATATAACATAGCTCAGCCATGTTGGAAGGCTTCTCCAAGCCTCATTTTTCTTCCATTAGACATTAGCATTTAGGTTATCTGTTGTAGGTGTCAAGAATTCCAGAAGACATCATCATTACACTACCTGGTTATGGATCTGGAGAACGGTAGGCAGCGATAACCTATTCCACTTGCTAATGTCACCAAAGTCTCTTCCATACCTTGACTGTGTTCGGAATAGACTGATAAACGTGCCTCCTTCGCGTGGTTGGGACCAGAGACCAAGCCTCACGGTTTTGGTCACTAAAATAGTTGTCCTGAGTCCAGTTCTGCTCTCCACTCCGAGCGTGTCTCACTGGCGTTAAGTTACGTTAAATATGGATATTTATTATAGAGCACTAGAAGATGGTCATGGGAGGGGAGAGTGGGTGAGATCCAGCCCGGGGTCAGTCTGCATGTTGAAAATTATGTTCTAAACAATGCTTTCAGGTTGAAGTGTGCACAAAGTATGCTTGTGTGAAAAGCAGTGAGACTCAAATCACCACTGTGGAAGACACCCCAGCGGATATACCAACTCCCACAGTTCATGGCATCACTTCAAGGTACACATGTATTTCCTTTCATTTAGAGAACTGTGATCATAAGCAATTGAAATAAAATCCAACGGTAGCCTCCCAGTCATGACAATCTCATCTAATAGGTTGCTTTAAATATGTGTGTACATAGAATTTTTGATATTACTGCGCAGGTGCTGATCTTCATTGGCCAGATTCCCTGAACATTTAAGCTTTGATTTCCCTGATTGCCCAGCCTTACTTCCCATTACTTAGTAATCTATGAACAAATACTTCAATGAACTAAAGAGGCTTTTTTATTTAAATGTGTCCTTCAGTGAAACCCTTTGTGAGGCAAAGAACACAATTTTAATGAGAACGACTACCTTCTAACTTCATCTCTGTGAGGAAAATATTAGATTTACATATATCAGCTTGCCCACGGCTAGAAAACCTGTAAAATAAATAGGGGCAATCATCTTCGAATCAGCATTATCTATTTTGTCAGAGTCTTCGTAGAATTAGTTTATTTTTCTATATTCTTTTGTTGTTGAAGAATCATTTTATTTTTCCGTGTTCTTTTGTTGCTGAGAAAGGACCATAATTTGAAAATGAGTGTCCTTGCAGTTGCAACTTAGTGATGATAATCATAAGAAGATTTAATGTCATGTGTCCTAAGCTAAAACACTCTCATAACTGTTCATTTCTCAACATCAAGTTGAGGCCGGAGAAAAAACCCACAGGGTTCCACACCACACTTTTGCCTTTGCAAAGGGAATCACCCTTCTCATGCACACACATACACGTATTTACTAAAAATGAGAAACTGTTTCCATTCTTAAGAATGTATCTACAGCCTCCTGAAATGTTGAGGTCTTTTTCTCTTAATTAGCTCAACAATTTCTATACTGATCTTAAAGACTGTTAATTAAAATAGGTAGAAACAATCAAGTAACTAGCTTCTTATTTTATGACATAAAACTCTATCTTCTCTTTTTGAATACATCTTTTATTCACCAGGTTATAAGACCTTATCTAATGTTTGATGATCTACATAATTGATAATTCCTTCAGTGGTCCATCATCATCATCTATCCATAAGATTACTTGATATGCAAGGGGAACTAGTTAAGTTCCATGGGTGCCAGCGACTTGTATTTATTCTTCAGCAAAGACATTTTTTGACTGTAATAATATATAAGGCAAACGTGACTCAGAGAAATATAAAACATGGTTCCTAACTTTGCAAAGTTCCAATCAACTATGGGAGACACTATCCTAAACAAATAATTAGAGAATGATGTGACAAAATGTAAGGGGTTCGTATTTCAAAAATGTCATAAAAATGAAATTAAACGATAATGGAATTTTTTCATGAACTTTTGGGAACCTCCCTCATAATATATTAGCTGTTTTTAATATGCAAGAAGAACATAGAAAAATGCTAAAGTCACCAGGATTATCTCCGAATGTTTTATAGAAGATGTGGCATTTGAGTTCGGTCTCAAAGAATTTAAGAACAATTACATTTGGGTCAGTAGATATTGGCCAAGTCCTGGTGGCACAGTTGTGAAAGCATTCAACTGCTATTCAAAAGGTCAGCAGTTCAAACCCACCCGAAATATATAGCATTCTGTGGCTATCAAGCCTCAGCCTTGGAGACCCTGGAAGGAGGTCTACCCTTTCCTAGACCGTAAATGTGAGTCACTATTGACTCAAGGGCAGTGGGTTTTGGGTGCTGAGTTTCCAAATTGTCCGATTTCTTGTCTGTTGGCAACTTCATGACTCAAGTCCAAATGAGGACATAAAAGAGTACAGACTAAAAGGCATAGCGGCCATGCCTGGCCTCCATGGCCTCCACGGGAGGAGAATCCGGCTCCACATTAGGCCCCAGTTGATTTCTATGGGCCAGAGATCAGTCATGCCTCCACACTCCAGCTTCTTTTACCTGCTTCTGACACAAAGCTTCTTTCCCAAGCCACTTTACTTTTCTAGTGGGTTCAATAATCCATTGTGACATCCGCACAGAGAATACACAAAATGGAGTTATTAGGGAAGCAAATACCAAACCAAAAAACCAAACCAACCAAAACTCACTGCCATAGAGTGGAATCGGCTACATGACAATGCTATGGCTTTCTGAGACTGTAAATCTTTACAGTAGTACAAGGTCTCATCTTTCTATTGTGGAATAGCTGTGGTTTACAATGTGCTGCTTCAAACTGCTGACCTTGCAGTTTGCAGCCCACCATGCCACCAGGCACCTATTAGGGATGCTCCTGCCACTGAGTCAATGCCAACTGGTAGTGACCCTACATGACAGAGTAGAACTGCTCCTGTGGGTTTCCAACACTAGCTTTCTCCCTGAGAATAGCTGGTGGTTTCAAACTCTTGACCTTGCAGTTAGCAGTTCAACCTGTAACCCACTATGCCACCAGAATGAAAAATATTAAGGATATAGTCATTTTGTCCGTGGCATCTCTTCTTAGCAGTGCCAGCAGGCACCTTTCTCTCTGGTCCTTGGTCTCTGAGCCACTGGTCTCCTAGGTCTCTACACTCTTTAGACAAACATTACAGAGCTACTTCCGGTGCTGACAAAAAAAGCCCCAAGGGCATGTCACCCTGCAGCCAGGTTCCTGCTGGAGGCAAGCAGCTTTATTCATTTGTGAGCTGAAAAGATGCTGCTCGCTCTTCTCTGCTCTTCCCTTCCCTTCCTCTCTCTCTCTCTCTCTCTCTCTCTCTTTTTGTTCTGGGTGCCACCGCCTCCACTGGTGCTGCCTCTCCTAATGGTGGAAAAGTGGTGTGTGGCTCAGGACTCTTCTTTCTCTATGATCGTGAGATCCCCTGGTTCCTGCTTTTGAAGTGCCTTGCTTTACACACAACAGAATGGCCAAACTGGCCAGTTCCCACACAAGAGTCCCATACACCTTATTTGCATGCTCTGTGCCAAACATTTGATGGAAGTAACAAAAACAATGGATGGAAGAGCTATAACAATTCAATTCTGCCACAAAGATAGCACTCAATTCCAGATCACATCAGTCATACAAATATCCCCACAATAAAGTGAATGGCACAATTTTTGTTAGTTTTCCAATGCTTATAAAAGTTATTTTTACACTATACCAGTCTGCTAAGTGTGCAATACCATTATGAAAAAGTTTAGCATTTTATAAGAATTGCCAAAACATGAGACAGAGAAACAAAGTGAATTATTAGAAAAATGGTGCCCATACACTTGTTCGACTAAGTACAACATTCAAATTATAAAAAGCATAGTCTCTTTGTCATGCCATAAAGCGAAGTAACATGCGTCATGCGTTATGCCATGTACCTGAGAATAATGGTGGGACCCCAGGTGGCATTGTGGAGTACGCACTGGGCTGCTCACTACCAGGTCAATGATTCAAAACTACCAGCCTCTCCTCTAGTAAGAGATGAGGCCTTCTGCATCCTAGATGTACAGCCTCAAAATCCCACATGAGCTGTTCTATGAGATCACTATGTGTTGGAAGTCGACTCAATAGGCAGTGAAGAATAATCCTCAAGCTTTATAAGGAATTAAGCAAATGTCTGTAAGTGCCATTGTCCCTAGAATATCTTTTCCTCCAAGAAGACTGTAACAGAGAGATGATAACAGGAAAACTCTTTTTTCAGTTCTGGTTAAAGTTGCTTATAAGCATATAAAAGTTATGGCAAAAATATTTTTAAACTATTGAGAACAAGAGGAAGGAAAATACGAGCAGTGGCAACAACAGAAGAGAAATTTCAACAGGTTTGCAAACCATAGTTGGCATAAGAGGCAACTGACTGACTTAGAAGTGGAGAAATGTATAGGCAGAGGTAGATAATGACTTGAATCGAGCCAAATTTCCCTGAGAAGATGGAGAGAGGCTGAGTCCTAAGTACCGGGAAGCATTGTGGAAATCAGAGAGAGAAGTCCAGGCTCTCAACTGAAATCAGAGGATCCATGGGGAGTCTACAAATTAAGAGGTGGAAACTCATTGTTTGACAGTGTGCACCCAGTAATTTGTTTTTCAGCTTCCACAAGGCCAGCTCCACTCGCCAGGGCATCTGAAGTTTAGTCTCTTGAAAACTGTGAACCAGTCATTTAGGCAGTTGAATGAGAAGGCACATTAGACAGCTGGGATGAGAAACAGAGGGAAGAACAGTGAGAAAGTTAAAACTATAACAGAGGGTGGAAGCCTCCACTGTTTTTCTGAGTTCTGCTCTCATAAGTGAGTCTCCAGTTGAGACAGTTAGTTTATTTTGCCAACCTGGCCGATAAACACATGTGGGGTTCATTGAAGGGTGGAGGGATAAATAGCTCTGTGAGCTTCTTCTTTCCAGTTCTCCGGTCCTTTGCTCTCTGACGGTTGGACCAGGGTACAGCTGCCTTAGCCAGTTCCCTGCTTCAGCTGGCAAGGCTCACTACCTGCAAGACATCCCTGAGGAGAAGCCATGTGGATCTACCCCGATGCAGCCCTGGGTCATGGAGTACCCCTGTGCAGAGCTCTGCCAGCGCTGAGATGCCTACACATTCACTGACTCAGCTTTCTTCCTGCAGTTGGCATTATTGCATGTGTTTTGTGAGATGGAGGAGGACTTTGTGGATTGGTGTCAGACATATGGGCTAATGTTGGACTTGTGGGCTTGGGCAGCACTGAATTAGGTGGTTTTCTTCATGTGCACTTAACCTTTATATAAAACTCTCTCTTATACATGAGTTCCTGAGGATTTGTTTCTCTAAAGTACCCAGACTAACACACCAGGCAAGCAATTGGAGATTCTTCTCCAGAAAAACTTGAATGTCCCCAAATAAATACCTGCAGATATTAGCCTATGGAAACCGCTAAGGGAAAAGTAGCTTGCCATTAGGCCATCCCTGAGGAAGCACACTAATCACCATCTCCTAGCTACATTAAGCATCAAATGTGTCAATCTTTGGTGCATCAATCTAAAAGCTAACAAGGAGATTGCGATCAACTGAAGAAGAGTGATTCAATTGAGACAGATAAATACAAGGGGAGAGAGAAAAAAATCTCTTCACAACCTTGGAGACATAAGAGTTGATCCTCTTTCCAGAACACAAAAGCATCATGCTCCAAAATAAGAATCAAAGGATATGAAAGAAAGGAAAAAAACTTGTGGAAATTACAAATGCAAACATGTTGAATTTTAGGAACAAAATTTGAGTATAGATCTCTGAAAGCACATTTTAGTATAGGAAAAGAAAAAGGAAGAAAGAAAAACATTTAAAAATTAGGAAAAAATTCGGGGCACATCATGTTTGAAAAATAAGAGCTCCAGAAAGTGAGAGCCAAGGAGTGAGAGGGGGTGGAGAGAATCAAGGAAAGATGACAATATCAATGACAGAATCACAGTCACTGGTCTGCATATTTAAAGATTCCACAGACACTCACACAGTGAGTGAAAGCCGAGCTACTTAAAGGTGTATTGTCAGAAACTTTGGGAACATCAGCACATTCCAAAAGGTTCCCGGGATAAAGTTCATGTACTTGCCGTAGTGGGAATTTGAATGGCAGCGGCAATAGTCGCTGCTGAAAGTCAGCGGAGTAATGCATTCAACACTGTGACCTAAAACCAAGCAAAACATGACAAGCAAGTAAACACACGTGTCACTTTACAACTCCATACCCAGTCAATTTCAATTAAATGTGGAACTGTAATAAATGCAAGTTATGACATACAAAGATCATATAAGGATCGTACTGAAACTGGAAAAGGATATGAACAGAATAGCCTGGTTTTAATAATGAAATAAACAAACTTCTAAAAAGATTTGGAGTTTCCTAAATTTGTTAATTTTGCAATTATTACGTTAAAATGTGTCTAGTTTGCATATTGTAACGCCTTTTGCTCTCCAGTTTGATGAGTTTTGACAAATGCATGGAGTTGTGTCATGTAAAGATCAACCAAATCGAGATAAAACATTTCTATTATATTGACATAGTCTCTTTTCTTTTAGCCAAGTGTTTCGGTCCCTACCCTCAAACCATGCCAAACAGGAGTCTCAGCTCGGTATGTTTGCCTTGTCAGAGAGATGGAGCCATCAGAAGTGTAGCCACTGAAGGCTCTCACTTAAATTCATCCAAGTTTTATGCCTATCAGTGTGTTACTAGTTATTGCTAAACAATGCTTCATTGTATTACTCTGCCACAACCTGCAAACAACAGATAACTGCTCATACTGGGTTCCTATACATAAAACTGCTACAAACATTTACATATGGGTTTTTCTTGTAAATATGACTATTCATTTTTATTTAAGTAAAACACCTAGGGATGGAATCATTGAGTCATATGGTCATTGAATCTCTTACTTTATAGGAAACTGACAAACTACTTTCAAAAGTGGCTATACCATCTTGCATTACTACTAGCATTATATAAGAGTTCTAGTCCAAAGAAATTCACTATTAGATTCTGACTTGTACTGACACTATAGGACAGGGTAGACTGTCCCTGTGGGTGTCTCAGACTGTAAATCGTTGCAGGAGTAGAAAGCCTCCCGTGGAAGGTTCGAACTGCTGTCTTACAGTTATTGGACCAATGTGCAACCACCACGCCTTGAGGACTCTTCTCAAGAATTCTAGTAGCTCCACATTTCTGATAGCAATTAGAGTTATACAGCCCCATCTTTCCTAAATCATCATTTTAATAGGTGTGCATCAGTGTTTCATTGTGGTTTTAGCTACATGTCCCTAATGACCATGGATATCAGTCATCTTTGTATTCGCTTTTTTAACATAAGCACATTTACTTATCTCCTATGGCACAATGTCTCTTCAAATAATTTGCCAATGTGTTAATTAAATTGTTATATTATTTCTAGGATTTGAGCCTTTAAAAGGAAGTAACCTGGATGTACATATTTTGTTACATATGTGATGTTAAAATATTTTCTTGCGGTATGTCATACGTGTTTCTAGTGTCCTTTACAGAGCAAAAGTTTGAAATCTCAATAAAGTTCAATTTATGAGTTAAAAAAGGCTTACTGATTGTTATTGTTTATAGAGCTCCCTAATCAAGTAACACACGTTTTCTCCTATCTTTTCTTCTAGATGTTTTATACTTTTAACATTTTGCACTCGTGTTTGTGATCCATTTTTGTTGTTGTTATAAACTGAGCAGATGTGAGTCAAAGTTATTATTTTTTTTTGCAAATTGATAACCAACCTTTCCAACACACTCTTCTGAAAAGACAGTCAATTCACCATTGAATTGCTTTTGAATCTTTGCAAAACACAAACATATTGCATAAATAACTTCTGAACTCTCTATTCAGTTCATTGATATGAGCTTTTTTTTAATCTATTTACCAATGCCACATGATTTTCACAACTGTAGCTTTATGGTAAGTGCAAATTAATATGAGACCTCCAACTTTGACCTTTTTTTAAAAAAATAGTAATTTGTCTCTTCTTCTTTTGGCTTTTTCCACACATTTTGAAATCAGCTTGTTAATATTTACAGAAAGCCTTCTGTGGCTTTGAGTTAGACTGCATAGAGTCCATAAATTAATTAGGAAGAACTGGCATACTGACAGTACCAAGTCTCCCAAATCATGAACGTGGAGTATATACTGTTGTTGGGTGCTGTGTAGTAAATGCTGACTCATGAGGAGCCCAATGCATAGAGTATAACTGTATCATAAAGTGTACGGGCCGTCATCTGTTCAGGAACGGATAGCTAGATCTTTCTCCCGCAGATCAGCTGAGTGAGTCCCAACTACCAACCTTCCAGTTAGCAGCTGATCCTTTCACTCTTTGCTCTCAGGGCTCCTTGAACACAATGTTGTACTCTATGTGTGTCCCTTGTAGCATTCCATGTACCAACATTACACACACTGCACTATCTCTCTTCCAGGTGAAATACTCAAGAGGTTTTTAGTTTCCATTGTTGATAGTTTTTGTTTGTTTTCATAAATAAATAAACCCAGCTAGTCATGGCGAGTGCACGGAAACACAACTGCTTTGGGTGCATTGGCTTTTTATACTGGGACTTTGTAAAATCATTAGTTCCAGGAAGTTTTTTGCAAATTTCATGGGTCCACATAGAAAGGCCTGTTATCTGTAAAAAGAGATGGTTTTATTTCTTTCTAGTTTGTATGCCCTTTCTTTCTTTCTTTCTTTCTTTCTTTCTTTCTTTCTTCTATCTTGTTGTGCTGGATACTTCGATAGGGGGCAAGCACCCACATCTTTGACTTGTTTCTAAACTCTAGATGAAAGTTTTCCATTTGCTACCATTGAAATATGTGAAATATGATGTTATCTATTAACTTTTAGAGACATCCTTTATTCAATTGAAGAATTCTCCTATTGCTAGGTTCCTGCGAGTTTTAATCATCTATGAATATTTAATTTTAACAAATGTTTTTTCTACAGTTTTTAATTGGCCAATATGGCTAATTACATTGATCAATTTTTCAAGCAACAAATGAGCTTTCTACTCTCTGGCTAGATCCTACATGGTTTTATTCACCGTTGGCTGGACAGTCTGCTATTTTCTTATTGAAAATGTTTGTGTCTATGCTCATAAAAGACACTGGGCTGTAACAATGTGGGCTGGTGTGGATGCCGTGGTAATTTTTGTTCCATAAAATGAATCAGAAATGTTTCTATTCTCTTCTGTTTGCTGGAAGAGATTGTTGTGAATGGCGTAGTTTTAAATATCAGCTGTGTATGTTTTGTGTTGCTTTGGTCCATGCACAGAATTGAGGGCTCTCTTGGCTTGTTCCTCTCCCAAATTTCCTTGATTCTGGCCAGCTGCATAGACTTCCTGTCCCCGATTCCTTTCCCATAGTTCCTCTGGGGATTTTAGCTTCAGGGTTGCATCACAATTTGCACGGCTGCTGCTATCATGGCCTGAGAGAGGTTATCCGTAAGGTGAGAACCCCCACGTTCTTTGGCCCACAAGAACTCCTGTTTTTGCTGGTTCTTCTGAACAGGAAGCTGTCAGGCTTTTTGCTTCTGGAGAGGAGCGGGTCCAGGCCCCTTTCAGCTAGGGCTGCCTTAGTGTGGTCCCCTAACTGATCTCCCCATCAGAGGAGCGCCCAGAGGAAAAAGAGAAAGTAAAACAAAACAGAATGCGAATTTCCCCCACCTGGTCTGGCTTCCGGGCAGAAAGACAATTTTGGTCTGATTTTGCTTTCCCAGAGTACCAGACACCACTGGGTCTGCCCTTGGCCTCAAGTCGGAGATCCAAGGGGGCTAAGGGTATGGGTTTCAAATGAGAAATTCCTCCCTTCGGGTTGCTCTTCAGGTTTTGGATTCCCTCCTCCTATGTCTGCTATGGTTACCATTTCAGAGTCATCTGATAGTTGATTTTGAAAGTTTGCCAGAAGTTTTAGTTGTAATCAGTGGGAGGTATAGGAAGTCCTCCTACACCACATTTCACTGGATTCCAAAGCCTTTGAAAGCTGCTTCTTCTTCTGTTTCTTGTTTTGGTCAAAACCTAGTAAAAACTTGAGAGTAATTATTCACAGCCAAATATTGGCATATTAAATCTTTCCTTTCTTAGAATAATCCATTGTAGCAGAGTATCATTTCCAAAGGCAAGACACTAATGAGTAGGTATATACTGCCAAGCCATTAATCAAAATTACACCAATACCAAAGCAGTTAGCCTCCTGTGTGCATGTTATTGTTTGTGTAATTCCATTATAATTCTGGCAATGTGTACTTGTTAGTGATAGTTCTATTCTGTTTTTTTAATCTTTGTATTAACAACACACAAAATCAAATGTGAAATACTTCCAGAAAAATGTTAGTAGACTGGCTTTACATTTACTTCTAAAGCATTTAAAGTAACTTGGTTTCTATTAGACATATTTTTCTTAGATTTTTGTTTATTTGTGGTAAAATGTAGTACTTAGTGAAATTTAGCATGCCTATATTTTAATAACCTATACAGTTAGCATACAAGGTTGATTATATGCATGAAGTGCATCAACTCATCTTTGTCTTTGGTCTTAACATACGCCTTGCTTTTGACTATACTGTCTGAGTAGAGGCAATTATATAGGTTTCTCTTTCATGTATCAACCGAAGAGGCTTTAGCACACAAGTGCACAGAGATCAGATGGGCTCTTCTCATTCTATAAGCTGCTCATCTGGAAAATAAATCTGTGTTTACATTGCATTTTCCATATTTGTCATATTATTATCAGCTACTTTTATATCCCCAAAGAATACTAACGACTGATCGATAGCCCGGACATGTCTGGCCATGGCCTACACGTGCCCTGGATAGTTCATTTATTTGATTTGGTGGATTTGCTAGAGTAGGATTTAATCAATAGCTAATTCATTAATTCTGGTCCTTGAGAACGTGGAGTCTGTGCTGGATGAAGATGGCTGGCTGGCTCTGGCTTTGACTGAAATCTGACAAACACTACAGTTGACAGCTTCGCTGAGTACTAGGCTACCTGTGCATTTTGCTTATTTATTCTCCATAAATGGATGCACTAAAAAAGAACATAAACAAGAAAGAGATTTTATTACATGAGCCCTGGTGTTCCAAAAGACATGATTTCCAGGCATGAGGCTCCGGGGATAGAAGAGCGAGAACGCAGACCATGTCTTTTATTGCCTTTAATTGGAAGCTCGGCGGCTTTCTGAGTTCCAAATCAGTTTGGGGCTATATTATTGATGAGCAGTCCGAAGTATAATGTCTTTGTAGCATTCATAAATAATTGTTTTAAAATTTGCCTCAAGGCACTGAATAACATAAATGGCAGTTTTTCACACCAACTTTTCAGCAGCCTTTATGTATAACAGCAGCACAGACTAACTTTCTGTAAAGGAAGGTTAAACCATTATCATTATTTTCAAATCCTCTCTATTTGAAAATTACTCAGCTTGGGGTTGAGTATGGCAGAAGAGAAAATTGCTTGTGCGTGTGTTTGGGGGGTCAGGGGTATTATTTCCACACCAAATCCGAGGTGAAAATGTGAGGCCCTAATTTTTTATACGATCAAATTGGAAATCCATAATTCCTTCTATCCTTGATGTTTTTCTTGCTAAGTTTTTTAGTGGCTCATGGTTTGTGTTCTGAATTAGTAACTTTGAAAATCTGTTTTTTAAAAGACTAATTTTTTTTGAATGGGGAGGATGTTGGGCTGCAGGTTGCCAAAGTTCTGGTCTCTTTTCCTCAGCTATATTCGAAATGTTCTCGGGCCAACAACTTGGAAAGTTAGGGGTGCTGATGGTAGCATCCTAATGTGCTTTAGGATGAACAACGTAGGTTCTATTTTGGAGTGGGATATTCTAAGGTTGAATGGATGAGAAAAAAAATCCCTTTAATTATAGAATTTGGAATGTATTTAGTATTGCTGTACATGTCCAACAATATTATTTTGATCGTATCTGCTTTAAAGAGATGTTGTTTCCATGGCCAATGAGTTCTGAGTATAAAAGACATTGTTTGATTCAGGAAGTTTTAAAAATCGTTGATCTTACAGGTGAGATTCTGCCACTTCTTTCACTTCCCCACCTGCTTGTCCCCCCCACGGAGGTGTGGTAGGTGTAGTAGGTGACACATTGAGCTACCAACCTCAAGGTCCACCATTTGAACTCACCAAGCGCTCCAAGGCCACGGGGGAAAGAGGAGGCTCTCGGCTTCTGTAAAGCTTGACAGTCTCAGCAACCACAGGAGCCATTCTCTTCTGGCCTATGTGTTGCTACGAGTCAGAATGGACTTGAAAGTGGGAGGTTTTTATTGTTTATTTATTTTATTTTATTTTATCTCCTCCTCAAGTTCTTTCTAACCAGTCTTCCAGCTCAGCCCCTGAAGTGACCGTGGAGTGCTTCTCAACAAAATCCACTTCTCCCTCCTGGTTCATTTTGACCTTTAAAACCACACTTTGTCCCTGGCTCTCTGATCACTCGTGATTTCTTGTATTAGTTCCATTCTAAACCCACTCTTTAGGACACTAACTCCTACTTACGTAGTTTAAACATCTTGTGATGTTTGCCATGCTAATAAGGTCTCAACTATCTTGGGCCCTGTTTGGGCTTTGGCTCCATTTTTCCAGTTGCTGATTGTCTTGTCTGATAGCCACCCATCCTTGCCATAACCCCAAGGCTCAAAAGTTAACTCTCATCTAATCCAACATCAAAATCTGCAGATGCACCACCACCCTGCTCATGATCCAGAACATTTACCTTTTATTGTGTTATATATGCCAATAAAGAGTGAGATATTCAGTGACATGACATGCAAGCAGAAAATTAATATTGTCATCATGTTTCACTTAGCCTTATATTTAAATTGCCCTGACCACTTTAATAGCCACAATCTACAATCATATTGAAGAAGTTGAGTGTTAGATAAATATTGTAGCCATGAGTTGTCAAGTCAGTTCTGACGCATGGGACCCAAGGTGTGCGTGGAGTTGCAAAGCTCCAAAGAGCTTTCAGGGCTGTGGCTTTGGGGAAGCATATCGCCTGCGTTGTCTTTCGCCCAGGGGTGGTTCCAACTGCCAGACTTTCTACCAGTAGTGAATCCTTTAATCATTTGTACTATAAATTGAACATAAATAACCTAAGTGAAGAGAAAACAGAAGAAAGGATTGTATAAACATGATCAGGAAATAATTGGTGTTTATTAATTAGGTGGGGTTTACACTTCAGATCATCAATTTTGTATCTAAGAGTATAAAATATTCCTCAAATCCCCCCAAAATTTATCCTTCTCCCATTCCTTGATTTCTATTCTTCCCCTTGTGGGCTACTATCTCATATTTCCCCCAAGTTTACCCCTGTCAACAGGCTAGTCCATTATTCTTAAGCCCTAAACAAGAATATTACAACAAAATAGTTCTTAGCTACAACATCATGATCTAAAAAATGAGAAAATGATCATTGAAATTTCCAATTATTCTTTGCAAAAGAATTGCAAAACACATGACTGCGAAAATGAAAAGGCAAGCCACTGGAGGAAAATATTTGGAAATCGTAGATCTGACAAAGGACAAACTGTTCGAATGCAATGGTAATGTTCCAGTGTGAGTATTAGCTCTACATAAAAGTACTCTCAACCTATATCATTTCGATATTCATATATGTGAAGGTAGGTGATAAAACAGTGATTTTTCCATACTCCTTTCAGTATACTACACTCTCTATTTTATTGATATAGATGGTCACCACAATAGTATGTATCACAGTGACAGAATTAAAAAGAAAGAGTTTCAAGTAGGATATGTAATCACTTAGTAAGTTTGAACTAAATGAACTCATGTACCAAAATGACTTTTACCAGGAACTTTATAATGGTAACTTAAGTCTCAATAACCAGGTCTATAGGGACTCAATAAATTCTCGTAGTCTCTTCAGTGGGAGATTGATGGGACTTTCTACTCCCATAAAGAACTGCAGTCTCTGAAACTCACAGGGGCAATTCTGTTGTGCTCTGTAGGCCCTCTGTGAATCAGCATTGACTCAATGGCAGTGAGTGAGTGAGAGGAGTGAGTCACTTCAGTAAGACATACTCACTCAAAAAGATACAACCGAAGGTTCATAGACCCAAACGTCACTTCCATCGTTTAATACAAGACATATGACTATCTTCTATTTGTTTTTTACCATTTACCTTCATGTGAGCAAAACTGTTCATATTATCACAGAAAAGAGATCATTTCCCTTCACAGTTATGCAACGCATGAAAGAGAAGCCATCCCAGTAGGTGCCCTATATAGTGTCTTTTTAAAAATCATTTTATTGGGGCTCATACAACTCTCATTACAATCCATCCATACATCCATTGTGTCAAGCACATTTGTACTGTTTTTGCCATCATCATTCTCAAAAAATTTGCTTTCTACTTGAGCCCTTGGTATCAGCTCCTCATTTCCTCCCCTCCCTCCCCAAACCTCCTCCCTCATGAACCCTTGATAATTTATAAATTGTTATTTTTGCATGTCTGACACTGTCTGACATCTCCCTTCACCCACTTTTCTGTTGTCCGTCCCCCAGGGAGGGGGTTTATATGTACATCCTTGTGATCAGTTCCCCCTTTCTACCCCACCTTCTCCTTACCCTCCTGGTATCACTACTATCATTATTGGTCCTGAGGGGAATATCTGTCCTGGATTCCCTGTGTTTCCAGTTCTTATCTGTACCAGTGTACATCCTCTGGTCTAGCCAGATTTGTAAGGTAGAATTGGGGTCATGATAGTGGGGTTGTGGGGGGGGGGGAGGTATTAAAAAACTGAAGGAGAGTTGTATGTTTCATCATTGCCATACTGTACCCTGACTGGGTCTTCTCCTCCCCGTGGCCTTCTATAAGGGGATGTCCAGTTGCCTACCGATGGGCTTTGGGTCTCCACTCTGCACTCCCCCTCATTCACAATGACATGATATTTTTGTTCTTTGATGCCTGATACCTGATCCTATCAACACCTCATAATCACACAGGCTGGTGTGCTTCTTCCATGTGGGCTTTGTTGCTTCTCAGCTAGATGGCTGCTTATCTTCAAGTCTTTAAGACCCCAGAAGCTATATCTTTTGATACCTGGGCACCATCAGCTTTCTTCACCACATTAGTTTATGCACCCACTTTGTCGTCAGCGATCGTGTTAGGAAGGTGAGCATCATGGAATGCCAGTTTAATAGAACAACAGTGTTCTTTCATTGAGGGAGTGCTTGAGTAGAGGCCCAATGTCCAACTGATACCTTAATACTAAACCTATAAATATAAGAACATAGATCTAGATCTTCCTTGTTTACTAGCTTTTGTGGATGCCTCAGACCCTTTGATGCCACTTACATAGACTTTTCCGTAGTTGATTATAATGAATGCAAAAGAGAATCTGCAGAATGTGGAATTAATTTTGAGTTGGATATAACCTTATTATAAAGTACATGTCACTTATAAAACTGTCCTCTTGTAGATGACATTAATTTCTTACCTAGAGTCTTATTATTGAATGTGTTTTGTTGCTACCCACCAGAAAATGATAATAATTTTCCTCTTTTTTTTCACATGTTTTAAAACATCAAGGTTTATCTTGACTGCTACTTTTTAACATAAATACTTGGGCTTAATTGAAGTCCTAATATGTGATGTCACTTGGAATTTTGATAGTGCCCAGAAAACCTTCAAAGATACATTCCTTTTAAAAATAAAATAAAAAATAATAGAACAAAGACGTTATTTTGCATATTGGCAGAAAAGTGTTTAAGATAAGTTAGTATAAGGGGCCAATGATAAAACCTTTAAAATATAGTGAAAAAAGCTAATATGTATTTGCTTTTCTTCAAAATATCTACTGGAATGGTTTATATGTTAAAGATACAGTACAGCTATGTTTGATTGGCTAATAATTTGACATTCTAGAACAGCAAAATTAGAATTGATCCCAAGTCAGAGTTCTCTCTCTTTTTAGAAAATGGTGATAACAAAATAATTATTAGTATACATTTACATAAAGTTTTGCACATGGTTTAAAATCGAGAAAGGCATGTGTCAAGGATGTATCCTCTCACCACACCACGAGGCTAAATGTCTTGGTGCCTTAGGGACCCTAGCTGTCTTCCAATTGTCACTCTTGGAGCAGCTTAGTGTCAGTCACATCATTAGCATAAGGGACCGGAAACAAACCAAAGTATCACACTTACTACCGTGAGTCAATGTCGACTCATTGTGACCCTATAGGGCAGCGCAGAGCTGGCCTGGTGGGTTTCCAAGACTGTAATTCTCTTCAGGACTCAAAAGCCTCCCCTTTCTCCCAAGGAGAGGCTGGTGGTTTCTAACTGCTGACCTTTCAGGGAGCAGCCCAATGTGTAGCTACTCTCCACCAGGGAGCCTGAAAGGAAAAAAAAAATGGTTAGAAATAGGAGTTAGATCTGATGCATACACTAATTTCCACTCTATGTAGGAAGCCACATTATTTGTTATTTTCTTATTAAACCAAAATGGTTCTCAATGTTTTGATCAGCCTCAAAGAATAAGACTTCCTTCTGATCCCTGAAACTTTTTTTAATCGTTTTATTAGGGGCTCATACAACCCTTATCACAAACCATACTACATCAATTGTGTAAAGTACAAAAACATTTGCTCTCCACTTAAGCCCCTGGCATCAGCTCCTAATTTTTCCCCTCCCTCCCCACTCCCCACTCCCTCATGAACCTTTGATAATTTATAAATTATTATTTTGTCATATCTTGCCCTGTCCGACCTCTCCTTTCACCCACTTTTCTGTTGTCCATCCCCCAGGGAGGAGGTCACATGCAGATCCTTGCAATCAGTTCCCCTTTTCCAACCCACCCTCCCTCTACCCTCTCAGTATTGCCATTCACACCACTGGTCCTAAAGGGATCATCCACCTGGAGTCCCTGTGTTTCCAGTTCCTATCTGTACCAGTGTACCTCCTCTGGTCCAGCCAGACTTGCAAGGTAGAATTGGGATCATGATAGTGGAGGAGAGGAAGCATTAAAGAACTAGAAGAAAGCTGTATTTTTCATTGTTGCTACATCGCACCCTGACTGGCTCGTCTCCTCCACGAGACCCTTCTGTAAGGGGATGTGGTAGGCTGAATGCATGTTTTGCATTACTCTCTACAAGTTTAGATGATTTTGATTGATTTTCAAAGTAAATTTTGTAGTCAGTCACTGCCAGAGAGCCAAAACTATCTCACAGAGACCGTATAGAACAGAGTAGAACTGTTCCTGTGGGTTTCCAGGAATTATTTACAGGAGTAGAAAGTCTCATTGTTCCAGCAGAGCCATTGGTGGTTTTGAACTGCTGACTTTGCAGGTAGCAGCCCAAGTCATTCTCAGGCTAACAAAACTCTGCTTTTCCTCATTTGTTCTCTGTTGGGTCAGCCATAGTTGGTAGCCATATTGTGGATTCTTCTCTCTTACTCCAAATCAAGTCAACCCTAGTTGGTACCAAACGATGTTCTATTTCATCAGTCTTCCCGAGCCCCAAAGCAAACCCATTGCTTCAAACTGTGGACCTGTGGGTAGCAACGCAGCATGTAACCCCCGGCACTGCTAGTACTAGCATATCAAAATGAGGACTGCACCTACAAGCATTAGCCAATATGCATACACATTATATGGGGGTAAAATAATATTAGTATGTAATATATTTATGTATTTTGTGTATCTGCCTATAAGCTACTAATTAATGGGGAGGTGTATGTAAAGTTTTCCCAGTAAGGGTAAAAATATGTTTTATATATATATATATAATTACTATATATATTTATAAAATTAATTATATATATAATTATTAAGGCCAGAAACTATCCATTTCCTTCTACAGTACTTTTTAATTAGGATTGTTGAGGAAATAGACATATGACCAACTGGAAGATTAATTGAAAAGTAGGCGAGGCTGATAGCAGTAATGTTAAATGTTGTCTCTTCAGAAGTATTGATTATTCTCTCTGCTGTAGATCACTTCAAATTGACTGGGTGTCTCCAGGGAAGCCAAATGGCATCATTCTTGGATACGATCTCTTACGGAAAACATGGCATGCATGCCCCCAAACTCAGAAGTTAATGAATGACCACAAGCGTGCTCAGTGCAGAGGAGTGCGGTGTCAAAAACCTCAAGACATCTGTGGACACATTTGCTATTCTCCTGAAGCAAAGGTAAATCTTCCCAAACTAGTCAGTGAAATATACTTTTCTCACTAAACCCACTTGCTTCTTCAACCGTCATCTATCACAGTCAATACTTCCTCTAGTTTATCAAGAAGAACTCATGGAGAAGAAAGGATGCTTATAAAAATCCTATCATCCTCCTGAGCTTTTTACCTCTCTCATTTTTCATCACCTTCACACAAAATATTAATTTACTGGTATGAAAGGAGCCTCCCAAATTTGGACCGATTGAGTAATTCTCTTTACAACAAATCCATTCGCCCTCTCCTTGCACCTAGGAGGGTGTTTGTGTACATGAACCTGATGAGTAACTGTGGACAGGTCCTGTGGTGGTTTTCACAAATATTTTTATATCATGGTCATTTGCAGATTAATGCTCGTATTCGTTGCAGTTTAGGAATCAGATCAATAATACAGCCAGACAGAGGAGTTTGTAAATGGTTTTTATTGACATACAATGCAGGAAATCCTTATTTGAAGGTAGGATTTCATATAATGAAATAATGTTCCTATTTGTCAACAACAACATCACACATTTGAAAACTAAAGTGACTATTAAATTCATAAGATTTACTGCAAAAGAACATGGTTATAAAGGAAGTGAGCTACTGAAACAATTTGGAACAAAATACAAATTACTATGGCTGACACAAGTTTAGCAGTTATTAACATCTAAGAAAGATCATAAATCTAGGAGTTACTAGCTGTGTGCGTGCGTGTGTACGTGCATGTGCGTGTGTGTAAGATATACAAAGGGACTTCAAAAATTCCTGAGAAAATTCCATTACCTTTGAATTGCACTTTTCTATGTAAACTTTCTAAGCCCTTTTATATGTATTTTTTTATATACTTAGTCCCTAAAGTTATGATTATGCATAAGTTTTGTATCATTTTACATCATTAAATGCATCCTCCCTTATGAAAACACATGTAAAATTAAATTCATATTTCTGAGAGAGGAAAAAATATGGAAAATACTGCCCATTAAAGGTGAATCCGAGGAGAAAGACATATACCTTGGAAAAATGATAGGCAAAAGCTAACACTACGTCACACAGACACATATATGTACATACATTTGGGCCAGAACCTCGGCTGGTTGTGTTGGTTTTGAATAGAGCCTTCGACAGTGTTCACTGGTGAAAGCGCAGCCACGGCGCTACCAGGGCTCCTGAGAGTCAAACCAGCCAAGCTAGCGTCTCCGTTTAAAGTTTATTCTAAAACATCAAAAGCTAAATAACCTTCCCATGTCCAATTTAATTAAAATGAGCGAGCTGTGGAATGAAGGCAAACAGCCACAGCATCAATAGAGCATCCTAGTCTAAAATGTCTATGAGGCTAAATTATTTATAAAACCACTGCGATCTTTCTTTTCACTTTGATTTCAGAGGCTGCGCTGGGGAAGAGTTTGAGAAATTTAATAAATCTTTGCAGCTGAATAGAATAAATGATCACTTATTAAGTTCAATCTTTTTTAAGTTCACTATTTTTTTCAGAAAAAGAAACCATTTAGACCAATTGTAAATAAACATAAAATGAAGATTCAAGCCAAGCCAAAATATGTTTTTCAAGGGCAGGGGCTACTATGATATCAAAAGAAAATGATATAGATTATCTTTTCTAGAAAATAAATATAAATTGAAATATGAGGGAAATGAACTTTAACCTTTAGGAAACTGGCATGTGCAAACCTCATCCAATGTGCTGAGAAGAAGCATTGCTTTCCTCCCGTCTCATCATACGGATGTTATGTACTGTTAAAAAGGGACACGGTAATAAGTGCCTTGCAAAGTCTTGTTTTCTCATTTTATTTTAAGGATTAAGGGCTCATTCCAAGTATTACCAGTTAGAGTGAATAAAGGAAGTCCATCTAAAATATCAAAAGGAAAGATCATCTATACATTAATATTTGGAGTTAATCTACACTACCAAGGGACTTCAAATAGTCTGTGGGAAAAATGGAATTGAGGAATAATTGAATTTTTCCACTCACATTTTCTTGCATGGAAAGTTGAGGGGAGATAAAAGCAAAGTTTCATTGAGTTAAAAAACCTGGTGGCTAAACCATGGCAAACATACAAATTTAACACCAAACTGACTACCATGGAATCAATTCTGATTCATAGGATGGGTTCTAGTTGTCCCTGTGGGTTTCCAAGACTAACTTTATGGGGGTGAAAGCCTCATGTTTCTGCTGCAGAATGACTGGTGGTTTTGGACTGTTGACCTTGTAGTTTACAGCCCAGTGCATAACCACTAGACCACCGAGACCCCTCCTCTAAGCATCAGAAGGACCCCAAATACGAGCATAGCCCTGAGATCACGGTCCTAGTTCCCAAACTCAAAGGAGCATCAAGTCTGCAGGTTTGTGGAGTCCCATCGTGAGAGGCTCTGGTCTACTAGGTCTGGGGAAGACTCTAGACTTTACATTGCTGGCACCATCTTGGATGCTGCTGCTAAAGGAGGATTTGGGGCAAGTGCCATAAAACCAGTGAGAGGTACTTGCTATTTTACCATAAAGGCATTAATTACTAGCATTTTTAGATGCCCCCCCCCCACCCCAAACACAAAGATAAAATGTCAAAACTGATTTTTTGTTTAACTCTTTCAAAAACAGACAAACATTTTAGAATTTACCTTGTGCCCAGAATATGACACCGAAGAGCAGAGTGGCCGGTTGCCCCGTCGAACTTGGTTTATTTTGGATCCTGGCAGCTACTAAGGAAAGGGAGGGAAAGGGATTCCTTCCCACAGGTTTAGCAGGACGGCCTGAGGAAGCACAAGAGTCGAATTGCCATTTCAGAGTTTAAATTCTTCGCTTTTTAAGAACTTTTGAAAAAGAAATGAAAGACTGCACTTATGTCCCCCTTTGGAGACTTGGGAAGCAATCCCACGTGCTACGCTCTTTTTGCGAGCTTAGTTCAGATGTTGAAGCAGACTGGATGTAGCAGTAAACAAAAAGAAAAAGGAAAAAAAAAACGCTTCTCCAACCATGGTTCATTTTTGCCTGCCACAGGATGCATCTCTCTAATTAGTGTAACTTACGCCAAGTATAGGTTCTAAGACTACATTTCAGCCACTGTTCAGTATTTGATTTGTCACATAGACAGAGTGTCAATCTCTCAGCCCTAAAGCGAACATGCAAATAATCATTTGATTGTTCAAGCACATGATTTCTTCCCAGCTCCTGGAGAAAATAGAGTTATAAGGGCTTTTCAAAATTAATTTCCATATAAATTTCTTTTTTTTTTAATGTGGTAACCTCAAATCTGTATATAGAAGCTGGACTCTGTGGAGATTGCATTGTCTGAAGATTGGGTTCATAAATAAGTGATCATATAAATAATAAGAAAAATGCAATTTGTTAAAAGAAAACGAAGGATCAGGGAGAAACCTAGCTCCATAGATGTGGTGTTTTCAAATTAAATAATCATTAAAATAAAAACATGTATATGAAGGAAATTGTTCATTTACAATTCTAAATCGTCTTTAAACTGAAAGCACTGACATTCAAAAGATAATTCATATTTATGGAGTATTATAATAGACGATAAAGCATGGTTGAAACTAAAATAAGTTGCATGATATCAAATGGCAGCTATAGACTTCTAATGCTGGCCATTCTTTTTTATTTTTTTTAACTTTGTTTTAGTAATATGCTGCATTTGATTTCAGATCAGGGACCTGTGAGGGAATGATTAATTCGCATGGGTTATGGCAGTATAGGAATCCTCATTAAGCTGATACTTCTTTAAGAGCCGACTTCCAACTTTCAGGTTTGCTGTAATGGAGTCCTCCACAGCGCCCAGCCAGAGCACAGC
The DNA here is from genome assembly GCF_000313985.2 of Echinops telfairi. NCBI lineage: Eukaryota > Metazoa > Chordata > Mammalia > Afrosoricida > Tenrecidae > Echinops > Echinops telfairi. The sequence goes on along the minus strand of NW_022111324.1, from coordinate 63,161,143 downwards.
TGTTGTGAAGAGAAGTATTTGCCACTCGCCAGGAGTTCAACAGCAGTGTGCTGTGGTGGCCGAATCCGAGAGGCACGACCAAACCACCAGTGCTGCTCTGGGTATTATGCTAGGATTCTACCAGGTGAGGATCTTTTCCGGGTGGGGTTAATCATTGTGAGCCCCTCAAAGTGAGGGTGCAAGGCTCACATCAGTGACCTCTTTCACACCTACACACCATACGCCAGCAATGGAACCCCTGCCACATATCCACAGCGACATATCATTTCAACTCTCTGCTTTGAGGAAGTATCAGTTGGGCTGGTAGCATAATGGGTACACCTTGACTGCTGTCTGGGAATTCTGCAGTTTGGTAAAGACTTACCATCCTCATAATGCTATGGAGCAGTTGTACACTGTCCTGTGGGGCTGCTGGCAGTTGGACCTGACCCCATGGCACCGCATTTGGTTGTTTGGAAGCTACAAGTAAATAAAGGAGGAGCACTGTGCTTTGTGGAACGCTACATTGGTTAGTCACACACAACATACAGCGATTCGTCTGCTCATCTTTATGGGAACAGAGGGCTTCTTCTTTCTCCCTAGGGTTGCCTGGTGGGTTTGAACCACTCACCTTATGATTAGCAGCCCAACATGTAAGCCACTGGGATTCCGTGAATAGCTAGATCACACCCTTTATGTTGTGACTTTCTTTTAGTCACACGGCAAATCTCTTCTCCATCCACTCTGCGAAGAATTCAGGGTCCCACTATGCCCGCATCACGTGGGATGAATTATAAACATTATAAATTATAATTATAAACTCTGATTCTCTGAGCATTCTACTCCAGTGTCTGCACCCGCTCCTTGTACTAATTTGAACAGGGGCAAGTAGGATACAGTCAAAACAGGATTTTGCCCTCTTTTGTAGCTGTCCACCAGATTCCACTACCAACACAATGTATCTGAGAGTTGTGATAATAACAGGAAGAAGGCTAATGAGGATGATACAGCATTTATGAAATTCAAAGTCACTAACAGGTATTTTATTTAAAAACCAAATATACCAAACTCGTTGCTGATGAGCTGATTGAGACTCATGGAGACCCTATACAAAAAACTAAACCAAACTCACTGCCGCCCAGTTGATGCCAGCTCCTGGCAACCCTGTAAGACTGGGTAGAACTGTCCCCGTGGGTTTCTGAGACGGACTCTTTGTGGGCATAGAAAGCCTCTTCTTTCTACCTCAAAGTAGCTAGTGGTTTTACACTACTGACCGTGGTTGACAGCCCAGTTCTTAATCAATGTGACAGCAGGGCTCCTACCAGGACTCTTGAGGACCGCGTAAAGAGGTCTAGATGGTTTCTAAGACTATAACGCTTTATGGAAGCCGATCGCCACATCTTTCTCTTTGGCATGACAAACAGGGTCAGAACACCAAGCTTTCTGTTAGCAGCCAAGTGCACTGCCAGAGCTGCGCTTTATACGATATGCTCCATAGAGTCTTGATATCTCTCAGATGTTGGTCTTGTAGATCCAGTTTATGAATAAGGGAACAGATTCAGAGTGGATCGCTGGTATACCCAGGAAAAGTTAATGTCCTAATCTAGGCATGTCTCCCTAAAATCAATACTCCTTTCAGTCTTGTGCTAGTATCAATTGATTCCAGCTAATAAAAACCCCATGGATATCATGGCAGACCTGGACTAAATAGGATTTTTGATGGTTGGTGTTTTGGAAGAAGATTGCCAAGCTTTATTACAAGGTGCCTGTGGTAGTTACATAATCTAGTATCAATTTGAGGATTAAGAGTATAAGGGTGGAGTCCAGCCTGTCAATCAGGATATAGCCCGTGAGGCCATGAACCCGAAGGATTCAGGGAACTCCTGTAATCCTCCTTGGAGGTGTGAGACACTCTCTCTCTCTCCTCACTCCCTGGGAGACATCCCTTTGGGGAAGACACATGTAGAAAGGCTGATGGAGCCAGACCTCTGGAGACCCCTGCCATTGCTGAGATGCTTACAGTGCCACTGGCTCCACAAGACTTGCCACCCATTGGCCTGTGATATCCCTGCATTCAGTGTCATGGCATGTGTACCATGAGTCTGAAGATTTTATAGATTGCTATTGGACATATGGGTTAATATCAAACTTGATATAGACTGGGCTGGGATTTTTTCTCAATATTCAACTGCTCTTGTATATGAAGCTCGTTCTTACACACACATATGAGTGTCTATGGATTTCTTTCTCTGCTCTACCCAGACTGACACAGTGCCTCTAAAACCATGAAACTCACTGCCATTGAGTCAATGCCAATTGAGAGTAGGCTCAAATTGCCAAACTCTGAGTGAGCAGGGGAGAATATGCACTGTTTGTACCTCACAAGAACTACTTGAGTACTCTCCTGACATCTATGTACCCCACACACGGTTAACATGTGTTAACCGTTTTTAATGGCTAGGCAGGATTCCTAAACATATTTATTGGTGCCAATACCAATTACTCTTCTAATGCTGTGAAAAGTCATTGAGATTGCTTTTTATTTCTCGACCACCTAAATTTTATATTCATGTCTTCTTTAACACACACACATTCAAAGGAAAAGGATAGGAGAAAAAGAAAGGAAAAGAAATATGGTGGAAGACGTTAGGAGCACTGAGTGGTTGGCAACATCTTGTTTAACTTGAAATGTCTGTCAAGCTGGTTAATTCAGGCACTAACTGTGTAGTGTGCCTTGTATTCAGTATAACTACATGCAGCCCAGGTCTGGAGCTTGCGTGCTTGTCTCACCCAGTGTCTACTGTACAAAACACTGGGGCAAAAGTGGACAGTGAAGTGATTAAATATTAGGTAGGGTTATTCCATGAATTGAATTTCTACTAATCATCATTTTCCCTTAAGATTAATGTTTTAATTTTTTTGCTAGAAGTGGTGTTACTTATGGTTCTTAAGCAAAAAAACAAAAACTTTCATAATTTCCTAACAAAGTTTTCCAAATAAGAAAATAGGACATTGGTGGAAATAAGGATTGCATAGAAAAGTGTGAATGTCTCAATACGGTCATGTGTTAACAACTAATAAAATATCACCAAATATTTTTACTGCCTCAAAATAAATCATATTTAGGGAGTCATCAACTGTATCTCATCTTCCTGCAAAAAAAAATGCTTTAAAAACTTTAATTATGTAGATGAATTGGAAAATTGCTGTTAATATATTTTACCATATTATATACCAATAGACCATATTAGGAACTCTTGCCCAAGTTTAGCATAAACTAAATATTGGTATCTTCATTTCTAATTCACATACCTTTTTTGAAATTTATGATATTCAATTAACTGTTCAAACTCTGACGAATATCCTCTGGCCATCAACATTTATGAAAAACAGCTAGTCATATTTATCTTTGCTTTTATGTCGTAAGAGATTTGCCTGTCATCCTGCTCAATCATCACACCTAGTGTCCAATTTTGAATGTAAAGGGAAAAATATGCTATTGTTCTGTTTCAAAATAAAATTCAGCATTACTCCACTAATGTTCTCAAGAACATCTGTGAAGCAAGCCATGGAAGTCCAAAGGTGGTTTTGGACATGATGCGAACTTTTCAGTGAGTGATTGTACAACACGAATTTGGAACCACGCACAGTTGTCTCTGTAGTTGGACACGCTCCGGGTGGTCAGGCATCCTCAAGTCTCTTCCAGCTCCTAGTGACCCCACGGGCCCACGTCACCCTCACCGTTGTGCTTGTGTTTGCGCCCATTGTGGTAGCCCTTGGGTGAATCCATCCTGTCAAGGGTCTTCCTCTTTCACTGCCCCTCCCTTCCACGTAACCCACCACAAATCTCTTTTCCAGACATTTCCTGATACTGTGTCCAGCGTATGTGAGATGGGGGTGAGACTTTGTCTCACCTGCTCATTAGCCCTGAAATAGAATTTCAGATTCTACCTAACTGTGTAGCAAACCCCACATTCACATTCCTTTCAAGTAGTTCGTTTTCCATAGTATTAGAATGCTTACCAAGATATCTTGAGGAAAAATTGCAGTGTCATGGGATAATCAGAGAGTGTTTTGTTATGATCATTAATTTCAATATACCTAAATGAAAAGCTTATATTGTGACCTCTCCTTAGACAGTGGTCTTTGTTAGCTAGTTTAGCCAATGTTTACTTCAGGGGAAAAAAAAAAAAAAGCATAGCAACCCCAAATCATCCTGTATGTGAACGTAATTAAAGTTCAATCAGCAGCCTGCCAGATCATAACTGAGAGAAGCATAAGCATTTTGATATTTATAGGTGAGCTGAAAATATTGGTTAATTATATTTACTTCATTTTTTCCCTCGCGACTTTGCTCTGGAGCACCCCTAACAAAAAGCAGCAGAGCAAGGCATGCTCATCACAGGCACCCTTTGTTATAAATATGCTAATGACCTCAAGCTAAATGTTAATGTGGGTCATTCTTTGATAAGAATAACAATTAACTGTAGCTTTTAGTGAGAAAACATTTTCAAGCCTGGCCTGAAATAGATTCATTTTGAGAAGTTAATGAGAAGGTGACGGATCCTTGGATCTTATGTCTAATAGACCCTTTTTGAGAGACAGTAAAAAGGTATCCTATTGGTGCAGTGGTTAAGCATTTGGCTTCTAACTAAAAGGTCAGTAGTTCAAACCCACCAACCTGTTCTTGCTTTCAAAAGGATTACAGGCTAGAAAATCCTCTGGGGGTAGTAGCTGTAGGATAGCCACAGAAATGACTCAATGGCAAGGGTTTTGTCTGTTTTTTCCACCCATATAATCTGTATCACTTTTTATAACAATAACCAAGTAAAAGTCCGAGGGATTTAGGGAAATATAGCTAATATATGTAAACCATTATGATACGCCATATGAATGATTGTGACTTTCCCAAACACTGTGCTTTCTCTACCTTATCCTGCTACCACCACCCTGTCCTGCTACCAGGACACCCTGTTGATTCTACTCCAATCACAAGGCCCCTGCCCATATCAGAGGAGAACTGTGCTCCCTTGGTTTGTCAATGGGTGACTTTTCACCAGCGCATCACTAGGGCCTTCTTCCAGAGCACCTCTGTGGACTTGAACTGCCAGTCGTTTGGTTGGTAGTCAAGAGAATCAGCCATTTACTCTACTTTGATACTCTATCCTTATCTTTGCTGGTATTTAATTAAATGGACATGGCTGCTGTAAATATGGGCCATAATGTTTAGAGAATAGTCTGCCTACAAGCTACATTTCTGACTGGATAGAAGAGATATAACCCAAAGAGATATAACAACTATAGTGATCTTACTATTATAGTAAGTTCATTCCTATTTCATTGGCATCTGCTACCAGCATGCTGGAAAATTCATGAAATTGCCTTCTGCTATAAACACCATGTTGTAGGATCCTTTAAAAGAGAACTGACTAATGCAATTGTCCTCTGAAATTCCTATTCTAGGAATCCTTATCTCAGAAAAAAATGGACTATTTCTCCTGGGTATTTACTCTATAGAAATTAAAGGCAAAACACGCACAAAAAAAGTGTTTATACTAACATGTTCATGGCAGCTTTTTTTGAAATGCAAAAAATTGGTGGGGGAAAAAAACATGTCATTGAGCAAATAAATGACCAAACCAGTGGCCATCCATAAAAATGAATACTACTGAGCAATGAAAAGGAACATCCTATTGCTACAACCCCAAAAGACCTGATGCTATGTAAAAGAAATCAGCCTCAGAAAGCTACGAACTGTGAATCCATGTTATGATATAATGAAAAAGACAAACTGTAGTGGCGGAAATCACAACAGTGGTTACTAGAGCTGTGGGAAGGAGGGAGGAAGGGGTAAATTTATAAGAAGCCATGGCAGCGTTTGGGAGAGGCATGAAGTTATTTTGTATCCTAACGGTAGCCATATGTTTCAATCAATAGAACTCAACCCCCCAAGAGGGCAACTTTACTGAAAGATATTTTTAAAACAAAATTAGGAAAACACTGTATCTCTGAGGTCTCTTTCTGTTTTTCAACTAGGAAAAGTGAGACATAGAAGCATTGCCAAATCACTCAGCCAGGGGAAATTGGGATTTCCATGAACAAATAATAGAGATATACACTAGCACGATAGCTTACTTCTTATAACTCCACATATGTTTCTGATATATGTAGATAGAAAAGAAAACAGGCAGCTGTTCCTCCATCAAAATTATGATGCTAATTCTACTTTAAACAAGTGGTTGCCAGGGAACTGGTCCTGCTCCGAGACTGGACTCCTTAGTTTTGTTTTTATGATCCCTTTCTAATGATACAAAAAGTCTCATGTTGTATATTAGCGGCTTGATGCTGAGCACTTAGGAGTAAGATCATGGACTGCAGAGTCAGATTGCCTGACTTCATAACCCATTTCTTTCATTTCTTAGTCCTTTCACCTTCACCGAGTTACTTAACTAAGTCATATTAGTGGGGGACCAATATCTCGAATGTCCACTGCTGAGTTAGAGCCTCCAAAGTTCGCATGATGCTTCATGTGCAAAAAGGAAAGTTTACAGAAGTGGAAGAGAACGCAGGGAAAGAAGGGTATTGGGAATCCTAAAAGGGAGAGAAGACTGTCTTTAATCATTCTGTCTACAAGACGGGCACAGTGTGTCTGCAATCAAAAGAGTATACTTGCGAAAAGGGATAGCTAGTTCCCAAGAATTAGAAAGCATGGTGTCCTATGAGAGAGAAAGAAGCAAAAACAAAGCAAAGCAAAAACCTTCCAAGTTGAATTTGAGTAATTGGTGAGAGAGTTACAAATATCTTACGGGGGAAGAAAATTTTCTGTTTACATTATATCATACCCGAGGAGATAGGCATTAGAAAATGAATGCACTTCTTTTTGACAAAATTGATGTTGGAAGACATTTTGCCCCTTGCCTGCTACCACCATCAACAAATAGAGGAATCAATGTTTTCAGGCCTCTAGCTTGGAAGCGTCACAGAAGATCATGCACAGCTTGTCCAAGACTGCGGTCTCTGAGTGGAAATCACGTGTCTCCTAGTGTCACCCTTTCCCGGGGCAGCCGCCACAAATTACCACAAACTCAGTGGCGTGAAGCACCACTTTTTGTTTGTTTGTTTAATCTTAGTTCTCAAAGTCAAAATTCCAAACGGGCTGAAACCAAGGTGTCAGGAAGGGCACATTCTTTCAGGAGGCTCTAGAAGGAAACCGCTTTCCTTTTCTCCCCAGCTTCTGCAGGTTCAAAGCCTCTGTTGGCATGAGGGCCCCTTTGATCCCCAAAGCCAGCAGTGGTCACACTGCGTTTTCAACCTGATCCTCTTTGCCTTGCAACATACCCTAAAAACAAAGCCCAGGATTCAGACCAGGACGTCTTTGGGATGTCATTATCTTCCCACCACATTAAAGTTATGGGGAAGTCACTGTGAGAAGGAAGAGGCCACTTCTGTGAACTCTGGGACATAACTGGGTCCCAAATGAATGCAAAAGATGCTGTGTCTTTGTGTACAAAGATATGTCAAAAATACCGAGCTCTAAAGTTATGAGCTCAGTGGGGTGGAGATAGAATGGCATGAGAGGTAGGGACAACCTAGAGGTGAGGAAACACAATCTTGCTAATAGCCCTTAATTCTTATACCAACGTATTCCACATTTTGGATGGGATGAGCAACGTACCAGGAGCGCTAGAACAATGCACAGCAAGTCCTTCCTAGAGATGTGTATATACAATATATTGCAGTTACAGCAAAGTCTCCTTTTCTTTGGACTAATTACAATGGAATGATAATAATTGTGACCTTTAAGTGTTCAGTCCATTCAATGGGTCCCACATCTCACTGGTCTTTAGTCAAGAGGCTCTCAAAGATAGAATCAAGGTCTGATAGGGTCACAGAGCCATCAGGTAGACAGTCATCAATCTTTGCCATCATCAGATGATACACCTGAGCTCTTCTCCTAGAAATACGAGAAAGTGGTTTTCCTGTCCACATTTCACAGTAGTAGCCATTGACAAAATAGATCTTATCCCGAAAGATTTCATGGAACCGATTTACTGCACAGAAAGATGCACGGCTATGAGAAAGGGCAAAGATAAAGAAGTGTCCTAGGAAGGAATGATGTAAAGGCAGAAGGGTTTATATTGGACAGTGAAGTACTAATACCAATTAGCTATGAAGCCTTCTGTTTTCCTGCTTGCATGGAATTTGCTCCTTTTTAAATTGAACACATCTCCCTTTCCAACCAAAAGGACAGTTGTGGACAAACAGGAGCCTATTTTCCTTAGCTTAAGACAGTGCTTCTCACACTCACCATTCCGAGGACTATTAAAATCCACAACCATGTAAGAAGTACACACAGAATATAAACAGAATGTGCAGCTTTCTTCCTTGAAGTTTTGCTGTAAGAGAGAAAAAGTCCAACTGAGTGCATCGATATGGATAGTGATGGAGATGCTTTTTATTCTGAGGAAAGAGACTTCTACTACACCATGGACCGTACTTCCAGTAGCCCAGGTCAATAACAGGTTCATCCTTGGTCTTGAGGAGAACTCTACAGAGGTATAACAGCTTTGGATATCACTTTTCAAACCGTTCGCACTATTTTCTCTAGTATTGGGAGGCCATTTGTCTTATAAATCTTAAAAATGAAAGAGTTTCCATCTTGTTAACATTGAGATGGAAAGTCTGTCTTGAATTCAGTTAGCCTTATCAATTTGAGGACCAATGCCTACGCTTGAGATATGAGCCAAGCTTAATTTCTGCAAGTATTCCTTAGAATATGGCTGAATTCAAGCCAGAAAATGGTATAAAGGGGACTGCAGGTGTAGCAGCAGTCATGAAATTCATTGCCTACCATAGCTCAGCAGAGAGCAAGTGTGCTGATTACTCCACAATGTTTTTACCTCCCTATACTTAAAAAAAATACATTTAGTTTGGTTGCAGAAATTATACTCATAAGCAACATATGTAAATTTGTCACTGGTTAGTTTAAGAATCTATTTCCACTTGCTTACAGGAAAAAAAACCTCTAGTAAATTATAATACTCTAAAAAAGGTTCCTTGACAAATTATTATGCAATGTCAATTAATCCATGTCACTAGTCTTAATGTGCTTTGAATTTGGAGAAGACAGGAGATAAGCAACTTACCCATAACTCTGAATTGTTATTTGTGTGTACACCCACTTATATAACTTTATTGCATCCATGAAATGAAACTGCATTCAGATTTTGCAAACCCCAATTTGACAACAGGTGTTCTAGTGGTTGTGCCCATCAATGGGGATCTTCAGGATGATCATGATAAGATTCGGCTGTAAGTCACAGCAGAGTTTTAAACCCATGCAATGACTGCTATTGTACATTGGCAGGTGAAATATGTTGTCCAGATGAACAGCACAACCGGGTTTCTGTTGGCCGTGGCGACGCCTGCTGTGGCAGAATGCCATACTCCACCTCGGGACACCAGATTTGCTGTGCTGGGAGGCTCCACGATGGTCACGCCCAGCAGTGCTGTGGTGGGCAGATTGTGAGCAGAGAGTTAGAGTGCTGCGGTGGAGAAGACGAGGGTGCGGTGTTCACTCGCCTCCCAGGTAAGGAGTTCAACCTAGTCAACCTTTTCAGTAGGTAGAGGGACTTCAAGCAGAGGGGCATGAAACAAATCCTTAAAATTTCACTTGAATTCAATGGAATGCAACAATGGGGCATAGATTACATATAGATCCTGCCTCACATTTTTGATGTAGCTGATGCATTTCATAGATAGGGATTAAAATTAAAATTAAATTCCAAGAGGAACTTGGAAAGTGTTATGTCTACCAAAATTAAGAAAGAAAAGAATGAAACTAATTATACACACATGCATTTGTTCTTGATCAAGATGATATTTCCTACCAGATACTAACAGTAGACAAAGGTATCATGATGATACCATGCTATTATTCTTTTAGTGTCATCTAAAAAACATTATCCTTGTGGCCAATCGGACTCCAGGCGAGTGGCCCCATATGGCAAAGAGTAGACCTGCTCTACAGGGCTTTCTTACTAACAATCTTTTTCTTGATTATAATCTTTATGGAAGCAGATCACCAGGCCTTTCTTCACAGGCTGGTGGACTTTCCACTGCCAAAATACAAGTTAGTAGTTGAAAGCAAATAATGTGTTCCACTTGTGCACTACCATCAAGTCAATGCTAACTCGTACTGATCATATAGGACAGGCCAGAGCTGTCCCTGTGGGTTTTGGAATGTGTAACTCTATAGGAGAATAGAAAGCCTCCTCTTTCTCCCACAGTGTGGCTGGTGGTTTCAAACTGCTGACCTTGCAGTTAGCAGTGCAGTGCGCTACCACTAGGCCACCACAGTTCCTCATATTTGTGCCAAAAATAGCACTAAGATTACGGCAATCATTATTGATTGAATATTTACTACTTCTAACTAGGCCCTGTGTCACATATTTCATAAGTATTATTTTCATTTATCTTTACAACAATATTTCACAATAAGCTCCATTATTGTCCATTTTTTATCAATAAGGAAACTGCGGCATAGAGATTTGAAATTTTCCTAAATTATATACCTGGTCAGATGTATATTTTCTGGAACCTGAAGCTAAGTAATACTCATTATAAAAGCAAAACACAATATGAAAATGAATGTGTATGTGGAGTGGGAAAATAAATTACAAAATCATAAAAACTGTAAACTACATATTTAAAAAAATGACAGATCTTACTAACAGAAAAGGTAGCATGTCTGTGTTATATAATCCATGACTTACCTCTGTGCTTTTGTACTCAACATCTTTATCTGATATGCTGGATCACTTGTTCTTATAACAATGGTTCTGTATCACTATCATCTATAGAAAGAGTAGGAAGATCACTCAGTCTTCCTTCGTATACAATTAGTGAACATTTATTTTAGGTTTGTTTGTTTAATCAATTGGAGTTTAGCAAGTTCCCTTTCACTTAGACAACTCATTATCATAATGTTACACAAATGTTTTGAATTATTGTCACAATTCAAGGAATCCCTACCCAGTTTCTTTCTGTAAGATTCCAGGGTATTTCAGTAACTTGCCATAAGTGTGTATGGACCTGGCAACATCATTAATAATTTATCTGGAATATCATTTTTGTTTAACTGAATTTGAGTTGTATGTAACCATAGATGTCAATGTTATATGCAAAAGATGCAAGAAATATGTTTTGCCAATGCACTTAAGAGTTTCTCTTCTTCACAGCTTGTGTCAAATGATCAAATTGCTTATGCATTGCTTCCATTCTATACTCATCGTTTTCTTTAATGGATTACTGCTTTTTGGTTTTATCTGAAATTAATTTTGCTCCTATTTTCTTCTGTACATCAGAATAATTTCAATTGATTCCATTGTTCAATTTTATAGCTTTTGTGATACAGCTCATCATTTTTTTCTACCTGATCTCATTTTTTAAAGCTTCAAATTGCATCTGTAGATACAAACTAGGAGTCAGTAACTTTTGCATGCCTATTCTTCCAAATTGTAGTTAAAATAACATATTTAAGCTTTAACAACATTTTATAGAAGTGATTGAAAACATAAATATAGCTGCTGAACCCAAATTGAATGTTTCCCAACTCAATTATCCTTAGTTAGAATCTAAAAATACCCGTGGCCACTCCAACCCCAATCAATGTGAGGTCAAATTATGACAGAGGACAATTTAAAGGGACAGGCAAGAGTAGTCACAAAAAATTATACTTACATATTATATTTTGCAACTTTTATTGAAAAAAATCCCCAATGACCCTGGGTGCCTTTGAAGGGGTACAGGCAAACAAAAAGTTCAAGTTCAGCTTCCATTAGATTCCTGGTATATCTATCCCTGCAATGATTAAGTGTTGACATTCCAGTTCCAATCTTAGTATTGTACATTTCTGAAGAAGTTGCAAAGAACATGGGAGGAGATACGGGGAAATTTTATTGGCCAGGTCTGGATGTATCAAGTATTTTTATTAGCATCCCATTGTCTGGAACTCTATTCTTTGTTCACACCTGAATGGAAAAAGTCTGGGTGACTTGCCCCACAATCTCTGTCGCTGTAGCAAGAATGGTTTCTAACTCATCCAAAAATCTAGTCTCTGCTTTTAACCTCCAGCAGTTAAATTGCTTGATACATGGAAAAGTATTGGAGATATGCCAAACTCAATCCAGATCTATTTTTTTTCAAGCCTGATGAGTAGACCCTACATAATATAATCCTCTATGTACAAGTATATTCTGAATGGCCAAATATAAGGAGAGTCGTTATTGATACTGCGCTTGGACTTCTCACCGTATGTATGCAAAAGCTAGAAGCAAAAATAGTGTGTGTGGGAATTGGACTCTGAAGCCGCAATCCTCAAAGTATGGTTCAGGGACTCCAAGGAGTTCCCAGAGCCCTTTCACGTGGTCTACAAAATCAAATCTAATCCCACAATATGAGTAAGCAGTTATATATAATTTTCACTTCATTCTCTCATGAATATGCAGTGGAGTCTTCCAAAGTTTACAAAACATGTGATGTTTCAACAGGCTGAATGCAAAAGCCTCTAACAGGATTCACGTATCATAAATATAGCCCAGTATTAAAGAAGCTTGCCAAAAAGATGTTTTTAACAATTTCAGACTTTCACTATTTTGTTTGGAATATATATCTTCATAAGTCTACTTGTAATGTTAATATGTTATGACTTTATCATTTTTATTTTTCAATGAATCCGTACATTGTTCAAATTGTCTCTGTTTTACTTTTAACACAAGAAATAGCAGATGTAGCATATATAGCCAAAAGTTCTTCCGAGCCTTCATTAAGCTCCACATTTATTTAAAGGAGTATTGAATTAAAAACTTTGAGAACTACTTGAAAGGCACACTGACCAGGTCCACGTCCGCACACCCTGACTGTCAGGTAGCAGTTACTCGGTTGAGCATTCCCTGCTCCTTGGGATGAATGTTCAAGACAGAAGCCGGGAGGGAAGAGATGCTAAAGAGTTCCCTACCTTATGCCAAAGTGGGTCATAAAGAGCTAAAAATAATATTAGTAAGATTTTAGCACTTGTTCATTTTTTGTATTTTTTAAAGATCATTGTTATATATCCTCATTCAATAAATATGAATTATGTGATAAGTATGTTTCAGTTAGCATTGTCAGGGTCAGTGAATTTAAGTAAAAATAGCTCATATTCCATTTTATCTTCAAGACTCCAAATATATCGGGAGAGAAACACCCCCATGAGGTTCCACACAGGTCCTAAAAGAGGGGCAAATGTGTGCAGCATTCTTCAGAGCGAGACATCACTGAGCCAAAGTGATGGGGGAAGAAACCAGACTAAGGGAGGCCAAACCACTGTGTTTGAGCCTCAGACGAAGGATTGGGAAAGAAGACACACCAGGGAAAAGGAATGGCTTTCGCGCAAATGAAGTACAAATGAGGGGGTCCTTCAATGGGATGGGTGACCGCGTGGCTGCAACGCTGGTGTCAACCAAAGGACAAAGGTGAAGGCAGGCTGGGACCAGGCAGTGTTCATTCCGTTGTTTATCGGGGTGGCTACAAGTTGGGAGTCACTCCACAGCACCTAACAACCGCCACAAAACAGGTCCAGGTCCGAGGGAGCAGTTTATTGGACGTGCACACCATGTTGAAGAGAGTAGAGATGGGTAAGCCAGGGGAGGCAAAAGCCTTCGGGCATTTTCAGTTTTCAGGAAGAGTCCAGGGGATAAGAAGCATCCCGATGAAAGGAGACTCATCGGGTCCCAGTGGCAAAATGAATGGATAGGAGAAGAGGAGTCCGTGAGACTATTTAGAGCAATACTGTTGAAGAGGAACACATACCTGCTCGGAGAAATGCCATAGAGGCGGCTGTCCATCAGGGCAACGGTCCTTAATCATCGGAGGGCAGTGGATCCTCAGAAAATGTGTTCACTATAAACCCGCATCTGAAATAAAAGTACTTTGAACACTTGCCCACACTTGCAGGCACTCTTACAAGTCCACCTATGGACCCAAGTTTCAGAACCACGTCGTTGCTTACTTCTTGTCACATTCAGGGGAGTCAGAGAATTAAAGTGCCCGTGACATTCCCCAACCCGAGGAAACAAGTCCGTGCTGGAGTTCTCCGTGACATTCGGCAACTCCTCTGACCTTGTAATCACAAAGGATTAGAGAAATCCTATTTTTTAAGGAAAAAAAATCGTCGAATTTTATTTTCTTTACCATCTAGCAGGTTTCACTCAAAACTAGGCAGATTCCACATGTCTATTTTTCTCTCAGTTGTCTCTCCCGCCTGTCGCCCCTAATGACTGTGACCTTAGTGACCTTCCAGAATATCCATATGGCCTGTTTTTGTGTTGTTTTGTTTTTCTCTACTGAGCACCACCATACCTGCTACACAAGGGTTTGCATCTCATAATAGTGTTCCTAAGCCTGGTCTTTCTCACTGCTTGGCATTGTGTGCCTGCCATGAGACCGGGCTGGCTCGTAAAACATCTCTTTATGTACTTTATTACTTAAACTCTTTTATTTGCCTGCAGGAGCCCTTTAACAAAATCACATTGAATTGACTTTCTCACACCAAATCAAATCTCCCTGGTCCCAGTTCAGTTGTCTTTGTCAATATGTATTTTATAAATGGAGTGAATTAACAGATGCTGTTGGCACAGAAGTGCTAGGGTAGCATTTATGTTTTTAGTGCTCTCTCTGGGCAGATGAGTTGTGTAGGAGTGCGATACAGGTAGCTCAGGATGAAAGTCATGCCCATCATTTCAGCGGATATGGAATTCTTAACCATTTCCTTTGAATGTATTTTAAACTTTTTGATTGCTCTCCCCCTCCCCTTTGTGTTTGCTGATGTGGATTTATCATTTATGCCCCTATCTTGAATTATGTCCCTTGGTATTTAAAAGATTAAAATTAAAGTCTCACTAACATCCAAAGAGGACAGGGTTTTCTGTTAGCCATGAGACACTGATCATGACACCCCTATGGTATATATCACCTTATTTCTATTGTAAATCTTATCATGCAGACTTTGCTATGAAACTCTGGGTGGCAATTGCTTTGGAATAGAACAGAGGAGCCACATCCTAGACTCTGCCTTCAGTAGAATGGATCGTGTTCATGATTTATTATATAAGAAATTGGGAAATTGGGGAGGAGGGTGAGAATAGCTACAATGCAGCATGGTTTTAGAGTTGCATTGAGAGACTATCTCCTCCAAGATTTCCATGTTCCACAATGAGCTTTTGAAACGTGTAATGTATCATTGCTAAAATAGATCACAGGGATAGGGTGTGGGGAGGTGGCACATTTACTCTACTCTTCCTCTTTCACCCTTTTGTGCTTGTAACCATAAAGACCTCTTTTGGTTACACAAGCTTTCATTTCTTGTCTCTCATGCTTCTTCACCAATTTTACTAATTTATCCTAAGAATGATGAATCACAAACCTTTGAGAGGTTTACTTTGTTTTCTTTTCTTCCTGTTTGTTTTTGTATTTGTTTTATTTGGGGATCATTCCTCAAGGTCTAAAGCATAATCCCTTGTGAAAGGTGGTCTGATGGCCAATTTCAGAGTCCCATAGAGACCAGTCATATTCTAAACTCTGGTTTTGCTACTGCACTATTTTTGTCTCAAAATAAGTATTCCTAATTCTCGGTCTTCTTTTAGAAAAAGTAAGTACCGCCTTTGCATATTTAACAGTTTAGAGGTCTATTGGACGCCTGTATTGATAAATTCGTTCCTTGTCAGTTCTGGGCATTAAATAGCTGTGCAGTTGTAATACTGTGAGCAAAGTAGTCTTTCCTCCATTGTTTTCTCAGTTACACACAATGCAGTTGAACCAATCCAAGGAAAGGCAAGCTATTCTGTTTGATCTGAAGCCTCTAATCATTCGATGTGTATTGTACCACTTCACTAACATCTGCATCCTGTTCCAAGGGACTTGCCACCTTTGTACAATTTTAATGAAATACCTCTGGAAGCATAGACTCATCCATCAACAATACATGACCTATTTTGTTTTTCTCTGGACATATTTAAAATTGTGCATTCTACGTGTCAAAGTTCAAAAGTCAAGTGCTACATGTGATAAATTAGGTCGGGGTCAAAAGTTATTGCAATGCAGTTTCAGAAGATTGTCTCTCTCTGAATTTGCAGCTCATTCATGCTGAAGTGATGCACGATGGGAATTACTACCCAACTCTGCTCTGCAACATCTGCTCGCCCTAAGTGAGTTAGTGCACGTCAGACACCTTTCTGTCAGAATACTGCAGTGATGGATGCAGTCCTCAGAAAATGCTGCATAAAAATCTGGTGTGCCGTTCTGGCCATTAAGTGAAATTACTATTTAAATTAATGGCACTGTCACAGTTTATCTGTGCAAAGAATGAGCGCTGATTAGGGTATTAAGTAATTAGCAATTTATCACACTGGAACAAGGTTGATAATAATTAAAGAAGTAATGGTTTACCAAAGAAACTAGAAAGGGAGTCACTTCTTGTTACGTGAGTGAAACCTTAGCTGAAAATTGTAATTCAGTTAAACAAAGACGAAGCCCTGTGTGGATGGAAGCTTCCTTTGTCAAGTGCAAGAAAAGAGATCCTTATCAAAATTTTAGTTGACCTGTCAAAAGTCCCTCAGACTGATTAGGATTTTTCAAATTAGGTCGATGTTTGCATTTTGATTTTATACTTTAAGCTTGGTGAAAGCAGAAACTAATCTGGGGGGGCGGCGGGGGGGAGACTGGGTTCGGCTTCCTAAAGAGCTGGTTTGCGGATTTTGATTGCTCTTTAAAATAGAAACACGAATTGCTTTAAGCATGCTACTCGAGGAAAACAACTGACAGCACAGCATCTAAAGCTGTACGTTGTGTTAAAATGTCAGAAGGCAGCAGAAAAATGTCCAAACAAAATAAAACTTGAAGGTGTGTGTGTGTGTGTGTGTGTGTGTGTGTGTGTGTGTAAAACCAAAACTCAGGTTACAATAGTAGCCTTAGTCTGTGTATTGTGTGTTTATTGGCGAGAACTTTTCCTGGGAATCAATAAAAAGTATGACTAAAATCCCTAGGAAAGGACCTGTTTTTCTTCCAATTACTTTGAAGAGTTATCACACACACACAAGCACGGCCTGTCGAAGCTCAGCAATAATCAGTGTAATTCATTAACCATACATAAAAGGTTTGTATTTGAAGATAACAAGTTTTTATAGTCCCAAGTTCAATAGCAGGGTTCTTTGGGGTTATATGCAGATAAACATCTGTCTCAAGGAATGTGTCCGCCAGTGCCGCCTTTTACCGATGAGCCAAATGCCTAAAACTCGTTGGTCTATTACTAGGAATGTCTTTAAAATTAGGTGTTTGTCTGGGACCAGATTAAACAATGAGGGTCCCTAGGGGCACTTTGAATTGGAGGATGTTTATGTTGTCAGCCGGGACTAATAATAAATAAACAAAATTCTAATGAAAATAAATCAGTCATCACATGTGCGGCTCTATCACTGAGTGTAGTCTTGAAAGAGCATCCTGTGACAAGGCTGTAGGCACCTTCATTGCTAGCTGAATCTGACTGTGGTATTGTTCTTGATTCCTGCCTTAATGTCCACATCCTCCTGTACATGTTCTGTGGCACTATCTAAGCGATGTGACCACCGACAGTTAAACTCAGCAGGAGAAGAGTAGATGGACCCCTGTGATTTGGAGATCCCTGATGCTTTGTCAGGTGAGGCGATCTCCCTCCACCCCACCCTCAGCCATCTCTCATCATAGTTCTAGTACACAGTGGGGTGTATAAGTAGATAGAGGCTGGTTGATGGGTCTGATGAGTCTGACCAGTCAACATGCTCAGCCAGTAGATACCAAACCTATCTCCGAAAGAAAGAATAGTTACAGTAGCTACTGGTTCACAAGAAGCAACTTTTTTTTTCACCCTCGACCAGGGAGAGCATGTAATAGTTAAGTGCTTGGCTGCTAACGTGAAGGTGGGTGGGTCAAACCCAGCCAGCAGCTCCAAGGGAGAAAGACCTGGTGGTCTGCTCCTATAATGTTATAGCCTAGGAATGTGGGAGGGCAGTTCCACTCTGTCACGTGAGTTGAAATGCAAAGAAGAGCAACTAGCACCAAAGAAAATCCAAAATGACAAGAAGCCACACTCATTGACATCTAATTTTACTGATTGCCATCTAATTTTGACTCATAGCAACCCTATGAGATGCATTAGAATGGTCCCACAGGGTTCCCAAGACTGTATGTAAATCTTTTTTCTTATCATTTTATTGGGGGCTCATACAACTCATCACAATCCATACATCCATCCATTGTGTCAAGCACATTTGTACATATGTTGCCATCATCATTCTCAAAACATTTGCTTTCTACTTGAGCCCTTGGTATCAGCTCCTCATTTTCCCCTCCCTCCCAGCTCCTTCCTCCCCCTGTATGTAAATCTTGATGGTGGCCTGCAGACCCGTCTTTCTCCAGTGGAGAGGTTGCCGGGTTCCAACCACCGTCTTTCCATTATCCACAAGGCGCTCCACCCCTGCACCCCCAGGGATCCGCAGTCACAAGCAAACCCTTACCCCGCTCCTCAGACCCAGTCTCTGGCGCTCACTCCTGGTATGACCTTCCTGTGCGCCCCGCCTGGTATTCCCAGAATGCATGCGCAAAGCGACCTTCTCTACCCTGTGTATTTCCAGAACCATCTAGGAGACCCTGTAGTCAAAATGACTTTATTTTGCCATAAGATGTTATCATCAGAATATGGACGGGCAGTTTTTAATGACAAATCAGATTTTTTTTTTTTTTAATGGTTCATTGGAGAAGTTTGGCTTGGCAGATTGAGTTCGGAGCACTTTCTCTTAGGTGTTCTCTCCCTAATGAGTGTCTGGTGGTTTTAGTAAAATGAACCCCGCGCTGCACATTTAAATCACCTTTGTAAGGAAACTCTGCCTTAGTAGTTCCACCATTTCAGCAACTGCCTGAGTCTGACATTTTGATGCCAAACTTTACAGCAGCCTCAGTTTCCTTCCTTTATTTATTTCATATTCACATGTAAGACTGTATTGTTGCAGGGATGCTCTGTTGTGGGCAGGATTATGTGAATATGTCGGATACCATATGCTGCTCGGCTTCCAGTGGAGAGTCTAAAGCCCATGCTAAAAAGGGTGACCCGGTGCCAGTGAAATGCTGTGAAACTGAACTTATCCCAGAGAGCCAGCGATGCTGCGATGGAGTTGGATATAATCCTTTGAAATATGTTTGCTCTGACAAGATTTCACCTGGAATGATGATGAAGGTAATTGATAGAAAGCTTCTTGGAGGCTCCGATTTGACAATGGAAAGAGAAATACATTGTTCATCACTATTTTTCTAAAATAGGAATATTAAAAAAAACCTCCTGTGTGCATTATTCATTTTCACATTATATCCATATTAATACCGAATGAGTTCACTGTGATTGATGTTATTGCAATGAATTCTAAAGGAATTAATAATGCTTAGCTGTTCTCGGGAAGCTTTGCCCAGCGCTCCAGATTAGTGCAGGTAAGTCCGTGGGCTGAAAGATCTCACGCACGGGGTCTGGGGCATCTGCAAGAAGGTGATTTCATGCAATAGGGTGCCGAAGATGGAGACTGAGGGAAAGTTCTGCACTCTAACGTCCGTAGCCGCAACCCACTTCCACTTGCAATGGAGATGGCAAATCCAGCAATATCCAGTGGTGTGTCTATCATTCCTGGGAACAGAGCCAGATGAGCGCACATCCCTGTCCTCTAGGAAAGGGACGGGCCCAGACATGACACGTACAGTGGTGCGTCACCTACAAGGAGGCTTAGCAAGTTTTGTGGGGAAAAAATCCGATATAAAAATAATGGACTTTTTCCCTGAGCTTGTTGAAGTCCCCACGTAGAACTGGGTCGTGTTTGTTAGCATTGCGTGTGGCCCAGGACTTCAGAACAAACATAACAAGGACAGGAGTATGGCAATTAACAGCAAAGCAAGCAAGCAAACAAAGCAACAACAGCAATACCATCAAGTCTACCGTGTGCTGTGGTGATTTTTCATCGGGAGATGGCTGCAAACCGATGTCTGGGGGGCGGGGAATGAGGATGCCTTTAGAGGGATCAGACATTTGGGCATGTGAAATAACTATGAGATCGCACTTTATAATAATTAGGTATTAAGGGAACCTGTAAGGTTGCTAAAGAGATGGCCACTTTTGGAAGAGAATAGTCAGATGAAATATCCACACGCAAATATAGGTATTTGCCTGTGTTTTGCTAACTTGCTCACAACTTTAATCAACCGATTGAATGAAAGGCGCCTGACCAGGATTCTGTTCTCCAAGTTTGTCTATTCACGGGCAGTCCGGACAGACGTGGGGACAGTTGCTTTTGTCTTAATGCCTAGTATTGTTTGCTCTCAGAAGCTGTCAATGCTACAAGAACATGCCTTCCAGATGACTCGTCAGGAAACACCCATGTGTACATGAAAATAAAGCTGGAAAGCATGCCACTTTCAGAAATGCCACACTTGTTCACAATTACTCGTTTCATTATGTCCCCCCCTTATTTAGTACTAAGATTGGGATGGAGCATCTGATCGTGGTCTCAGTGAGATAAGAATAAGGAACAAACCTCTTATCATTCAGTCTACTGAGACTTATGACAACTCCGTATGTCACAGAGTAGAACTGCACCATGGGATTGTGCCTGTAATCCATTAACAACAGGACACTAGGCCTTTCTTCCAGAATGCCACCAGGTGGGTCCACCCTATCAACTTTTGGGTGATTCATTGAGCAGAAATTCTGTGTGCCACTCTGGCACCTACTTCAGGGGTGCAGAGTTCCATCATTTAAGGAAGGTGTTTAGGTGATATCATGATCTTCTGAACTGGCTGTGTGAAGGCCAATGAATAATGATATTAAACATTCACATTTAAGTTGTTATGACGAGGTGACGATTCCTTCCTGCTGCATCAAGCACAGGGAGGAGGGGTAAAGTGCATGTGGGCAGTTCCATTTTGCTCCCTGAAGCCTATTCTGGACTGTCTCCTTATAGAGTTTCTACAGTTTCCTTAAGCTGTTGACTCAGGAATTGTTTTCCATATCTCTGTTCTGAACTCCCAAGTTTCCCTCTTTCTTAGATTACTCTTTCATTATGAAGGATTCTCTTCCTTAGTAAAAGTTCATGGAAGGTACATTTTCTTGGCCATTGTCCTTGAGAGTTTACATGACATAGAAAAAGCACAAATATCTCAATCTCCAGTCTACTTCTTTGCCACTCCCTGCCTAACCACTAGTCAATATCTCTTCAAGCTGTTTTTATTTTTCTTATGGTAGCATCCAACTTCAAAGTACAAATCTATCTATCTATCTATCTATCTATCTATCTATCTATCTATCTATCTATCTATCATCATCTTTCAGAAACACTCGGTACCAAACATACTCACGTAGGCAGGGGCTCTTCAGTAGGATTTTTTCCTATTACTTTTCAATGTCGGTCAGGCAGCCCTGTCTCCTAGCAGTTCCCAGGGAACACAGGCACTGTACACACAGTCGCAGGACACCATGGAAGGGACGATGCAGGGGATAATTGTGCACTTATGGCACCTACCTCTATATACACAGTTCATTCATTGTACCCACTGGTCACCCTGATGGATGTATCCCGGAGGCTCCTCCTAGTGTAGTAAGCTTGGGAATCTAGTGCCCCAGGGACAAAACAACATGTTGAGCTTGGTCTCTGTCACATCACTTCCCAATTTCTAAGAATGCTTCAGATGTCCGAAGTGTAGGTATGCCCTCATTTTGCTAGTCTTCCAGTATTTAAACCATTTTTTCTCTGTTGTTGGTTGGGCTCCGATACAGATGTTTAATTAACCATGTTTGCATGGAGTCTTGGACTCCTACCGGGGACCCCTAGTGGTGTTCCTGGGTAAACAGCAACATCAGCAGTGCAAACCCATCCACTGCTGGATGGGAGAAAGGTGAGACTATCTGTCCTGTAAAGATTTAGCACCATAGAACCCTATGCAGAGTCACTCTGAGTTGCAATCTACTTGATGGGACTGGATGGTTTGATGAAATTTATAAGATAAAAGTATGCAGTTCTGAGAGGAAAAAGTACTGGAATAAATGTGACCATTTTAACTCATGATTCTGAGAACAATTTCATTTGTTTTATGTAATAGCGAGGTTGGCTGTAGACAGGTTTTCAATAGCAAAATGAAAAATAGCAAAATAAGAACTAGGTTTTATATGTGTTGTCCTCTTTATCAAAGAAGGGAGAGGAAGCAAAACCAGAGACAGCCTGAGTGGAGAACACTATCACCCCTCAACAACTGATCCACTAAAAATTCAAAAAATCAAAAACAGATCAAAATAACAGAAGGCAGGAAATTTGTTTGTTGACTGTTCCGAAGTAGGGAATATTATCAGAGA
This sequence comes from Echinops telfairi, assembly GCF_000313985.2. Taxonomy (NCBI): domain Eukaryota; kingdom Metazoa; phylum Chordata; class Mammalia; order Afrosoricida; family Tenrecidae; genus Echinops; species Echinops telfairi. The sequence goes on along the minus strand of NW_022111324.1, from coordinate 63,138,711 downwards.
CAAAACAGAAGCTGGGGAGACTTTCCTACTACCATGGGAGCACTCACTCACTCACTCACTGCAGCCATCCAGGGATGGGGCTGGGTAACAGTCCAGACAGGAGGCAAAGAAGAGGAGCTGATCTGAGGACAGGGGTGAGGGGAGACCTTGGTGCTGAGAGTGAATACTGCTGAAAGCTACCGAAGTCCACTATGCATGTGCAATGGGACCTGGAGAAACTTAAAAAGTAGCAATGTGAGGGGGCAATTCAGACTGACGAGGCACCAAGAGGGAAACCACGGCTAATGGGACTAAGAGCAGAGGAGTGCAGGAACCCCCAGAAGGAGAAGACAGAGAGCCTGCCACCTCTGGGCATAGAAAAGCCAAAACCACGGTGCTTACAGCAGTGTCTGCAGTCAAGCTATGCACTCCCTTCCGTACACCGGTATCTAGAACTTCTGAACATTGTTCAAAAGAATAGAATAGATAAAAGGAGAACTAAATGATTAGACATTAACAGAGAGAGAGATGAATAGCCTTCTAGTGGTTTCTGGAGAAAACACCCAATCTGCTACCCTGGGTTGATTCGGACGCAGAGTCACTGTGGGCCTGTGTGGAGGTGGGTCCCAGACAGCTTTGTCCCAGCAGCAACTGGTCGGTTTGCGCCAGTCTTTCCACTGGCAGATGCTTGTGTGACCATGACCAATCAGAAAAAAATCCCTAAATTCAAGAATGCAAGATGTAAAGGAAAAAAAAAAGATAAATAGCTGACCCAAATTCAACAAAAACATAGCAAACCCCACAAAAATCACAAAGAAGGCCAGTCAAAGCCAAAATAAAACATGAAGAAGAGGAAATGTTTCTTAAGCATGCTAAGAAAAATGATAATGTTCAGACTACGTTGCTAAGTATATTAAAAAGAATCAAAGGGCACAAAGAAAGCATACTAGTGGAAATCAGAAACTGGAAAAACAAAAATGGGAAGCTAATTATGAAAGTTCAAAACATTAAAAGAGCTATTGTTCATTTATGTAATATTCATAATGTAATATATATAGTAACCACTAAGAAATCACCATAAGAAAGCAGCGAGAGAAAAAAATCAAAAAAGATCATCACAGGAAAGCAGTCAAATACAAACTTAAACAGAAAAAAATCAGAGTTTAAAAAAAAAGAAAATATGAAGCATACAAAAAAGAAAAAAAACAAATAGCAAAATAAATGAGATAGACACTTCACTTTCAGTAGTAAACTTAAATGTAAATGTTCTTAAATGATAATATTAAAATGATACAATTTTGTTTTGCCAACAAGAGGCACACTTTAAACATATGAACAGAAAAAAATAAAGGGTGGAGAAAAATATTCCCTGCAACAAATAAGCAAAAAAGACCAGGGTAGTCATGTATGCACCAGATAAAATAGATTGTAAACAAAATTTATTGCAAGAGATATGGAAGGACATTACACAATAATAAAAGGGTCAATCTATCAAGAAGACATAATCATAAATATGTGGAGGCACAATATATTTGTGTAAAATGGAATTAAAAGAATTAAATTTCTACATGAACTTTTGAAGGTCTTTTCATATATACACCTAAAGCAGTACACCAGATACATAAAATCACTACTGACCAATAAAAAGAGAAAGAGACAACTCTGCAATAGTAGGACTATTGCAGACAAGTTCTGCAATAGTAAGACTATTGTAGAATAGTGGAGAACTTAAACACACCACTTTCAACTATAGGCAAGCAGAACCAGACAATTATAAAGAGAACATCTGAAAAGATCACTAACGACATGGAGAATTTTAATAAAGTCATAAGTACTTTTGTATTCTATTGGAATTTTCCAGTTTTGTTTCCAACACCAAAGCCATATTTTCCAACTACCGCTCTTTCTTTTTTCCATCTTTCACATTCCAATAATCAATAATTACCAGTGTATCTTGATCTCATGTTTTATCTATTTCAGAAGGAAAATATCAGTAGAATTCTTCAACTTCTCACTAATGTTACTGGTTGGTGCATAATTTGAATAAGAGTTTTATTACCTGGACTTCCTTGTAGGCATTATAGATATTATCCTGTCACAGACAGCACTGCACTTCAACAGAGATCTTGAAATGTTCTTTGTTATGAGGGACGTGATGTCATTCTTCTGGAGCTTGTCGTTCCCAGCATAGTACACCAGATGACCGTGAGACTCGAAATGGCCAATTTCACCTCACCTATGCCTAGGATATCGATCTTTATGCCTTATATTTAATTCTTCATGATTTCCAATTTTCCTAGAATCATGCTTTGTGCATTCCATGTTTCAATTGTCTATGAGTATTTGCAGCTGTTTCTTCTTCTTTTGAGTTTTCCTCGATCAGGAAATGAAGATCTTCAAAGGGTTTTCCCTCCATGCCGATGCAGTGGCTTCTACTCTGAAGAGGCAGCACTTCCTTCCCCAGTGTTGTTTGGAATGCTTCCTGTCTTTTGAGGATCATATTCTGGCAATGTTCCCTGCCCTTCACAAGGGTTTCAGTGTCTAAGTTTTTGTGAGTGAATCACCTCGTTCTTCTTCAGGTTTAGTCTGAAAGCTCTGCTTGTACTTGTCCACCCGGGTTAACCTTCTGGGATTCAAAGTACTGCTCGCATTCTTTCCAGCATTGCAGCAAAATGCAGATTACCGCAATTCAACAAACTCACAGACAAATTGTGGGTAAAAGACCCTAGAGACCTAAAATTAGTGGCACACACAGACACATATTTTCATACCTATGTTCACTGCTGCTTTATTCACAGCAGCAAATATATAGAAGCCACCAAAGTTATCATCAATGAATGAGTAGACAGGCAAATTGTGCTATATACATACAATGGAATACTGTACAACCATAAAAAACAAGGATGAGTCCATGAAACATGGCATAACATGGATAGACCTGGCGGGCATAATGCTATGTGTTAAATAAAGAAAAGACCAGATAAATATAGAGAAAGGCTAATGTTTATTAATAGCTACCAGAATGAAAGGAGGAGTGAGGGAAAATGTGCTTCATATCCCAACAACATGTTACTTTTTATGATAGGAAAATTAGCACTACCTTTGGATGTAGTTTTTACAAACAATGTAAAAAATGTGTGTTGCATATATAGGTGAGTAAAAACATGTTATAAATGGATAAGCACAGTCTAGAACAGACAAGTATCATTAGGTAAATGCAAATACACATATGTGAGTGCAGGCACATATAATCATAGCAGACACAGGTTCTCCACAGATTCAACTAAATATATTCCAAGACTGATGTTCTAGGGCTGCAAGTTAGAACTGTAAAGCCATAGACTTGGTCACCTGGAAACACAGCTCATAAAAGCATGACCTGCTGAGGCGGGCTCGGGGACAGAAGCCTCCGTGGAGCAGACGGGCAAAAGCTCGCTTGATCTTGATTTTCAGTAGAATACAGACCGTGAAGGTGGGGCCTCACGATCCTTCTGACCTTTGGGGTGTTAAGCAGGAGGTGTCAGAAAAGTTACCACAGGGATAACTGGCTTGTGGCGGCCAAGCGTTCATAGCAACATCGCTTTTTGATCCTTCGATGTCGGCTAAAAAAGAAAACGAAAAAAAGCAGGATCTGCAGATTAGGGGCTTTGGGACCTTAAAAGCTTCCCACTGGCCATTTAATTAAAAAAAAAAAAAAAACAAGAAAGGAAAGCTACAGGTTACTACTCACCAGGAGCAAAGCTGTAGCAAAGCAGCTAAAAACCTGCAGAGGAAACGTCCACGTGGGCCTCAACTTCATCTACGCTAAAACCAGAAGAATTAGATGCTACTCAAATACCACCAGTGACTGGTCTGTCTGAGCTTACCATAGTTGGCTGGTCCCAGATAAAATGAGAGAAAAGTCTGAATAAGAACTCAAATTCTAATTTTTTTTAAAAAGGCAACATTGGAACAGTAGAGAGCAAGAGGATTCTCTGAGTGTTTTACCTTGAGACACTCTTCACACCAAGCCTAGCCCCTGAAATCACCTTTAGCAAACTAGCAGAGTGGAACATAAAATGATGGCCATTACCCTTACAGTCGGTGTCCTGCTTAAAAAATAGCAGTATGCGATCACAAGGCTAACAGTTCCTCAAAAGGAAAGATGGGAACATAAGGGCCAGGGAGGCTAGAGCACCAGAAAGGGGAACAATCTGAGCCCACCTGAAGAGAATGTTGACCCCGTGTGTCAATGTAAGTAGTATCACGAAGCAGTTTTTGTGGAAGTCCTCAGATGGGAAACGTCATTTGCTTGTAGTCTTTTACCAAAAAGTGCCATAATATGTTATTTTCAAAAAAAAGAAAGAATAAGCATATGTCCTATGGACAGGTGCTGACATTGAGGATGTTTGAGGGTGGTTTTTTTTATTTTCAAAGTCTAGCACACAGTTATTTGGCAATAACTGCAAAGTTAAAAGCTTCATCAGAGAAATAGATCCATCGAGTTTTTATATGTACACATGATTATATCGATAATGATGCCTGATGAAATATTTAGATTTTCTAAGGCTTACATGAAGTATACCTTATGGTTTAAAATCTGTCATGGGTGCAACTTTCCCATGAATACAGGAAAGTACAGATGCTCAAATATCACATCCTGTAGTTTTCTCTAAAATACAAATAGAGGAGTACATCAATGTAGCAATAATAAAATAGCGACTATTGTTTTTATGATGTATCTACTAAGACTCAGGCCTTTTATAGACGGTTCATACCACACACTATAGGGCAAATTTTATTTCTATTTTTCCCAATAAAGAAACTGAGGCTTTGAGAGCATAAAGGACTCCTTCAAGGTCACAGAAGTAGGATGTTACAAAACCGGATTTTGAAACCACATCTCTGTCATTTCAAAGTAGCTTCTCTTTATAGTATACAAACTACCTTCATTTCTTTTTATGACTTTTCAGTCATTCATGAACTATGTGAAAGAAAATTTCATTGGAACGTTATGTTGTAAAAACTTACCCAACATATGTTTGAACTCACCCTTAAAATAACCTTCTTCCTCTCTCTTCATCCCTTCTATTTGATTTAGGAAACCAGTCAGTGCGTGACTCTCTGCCCAGCTGCCATGGAGGCCACAGCACATTGTGGCAAGTGTGACTTCAACTTTAGCAGCCAAGTCTGCGTTGTAATAAAAGGGCCTCACAATTCCACAGAGAAGACATCAGTGGAAGAACTATGCCCCTCCGCTGAAGAACGTGTGCATACAGGGAGCGCAAACATTTATTCCTTTACAGGTAAGACAGTGAGCGATCTACCCTGTAGATATAGTCAAAAGGTGTAATAAAATGCAAATATATTTCATTCTGGGCATCACGTCTCTCCTTATCTTAATATCAATGGAATCCATCATGTTTTGGGGTTAGCTAATTGCAAGGTAATTAAGGTATAATTTGGACTTATTCAAAGTTAGTAGTTTAAATATTTTTTAAAGTCTAACTTACACAAGCATACATGTTACTTTTAAATTAATCTGGAGAGACTAGAGAACAGAGGAACGAGTGACTTAATAGCACGGTCCTGGTATAGTCTGCTTATGGCGTTCGGTGGAAATTAAATTTGAATGGACTAAATTTTCTTATATCGACATTCATATGTACACTTTGAATAAATACAATGAATGTTGCTTGCACTGCAAGCAGAAAAGAGGGTACGGTCAAGTTCTGTGGTGTTTTAAACCCCTACTGAATTTACCCTCAAATTAATAGTATGCATATGATAAGGTGGCAGTTGAGAAATTTGAGGGTCTGAACTGAAAATATAACTTCGTGTGCTAAAGGATACATACTCAAATCATGACATTTGCAAGAGAGTCAGATGTGGAAGACTCCGTATGGTCTGGGAACTCCTTTCAGACTTCTGTGCACCACCCTCAAACTGCTCCTTCCACTTGAAATGTTCAGAATCCTCCACTTCAAGGTGCAGGTCCAGATTTTTCTCCTCAGGTAGCTTCCCAAGCCCATCTCCCTCTCTGCACTGCACTGCGATGACACGCCTCGTTCAACGTTCACGCCATCTACCGTACGCCATATGCACTTCTCTCCAATTCGATGGAAATAGCCTAATGACCAGTATGTGCTCGCTTAACTTTACTTCAGTATTTGACTTTAGGACATTGCAAATAAAGATTAATAATATTGATTGGAATGAGGTGAATTAGCGAGGTCTCCAGACACAAGACAATTTGTCCCGTTCTCTATCTCTTCCCACCTCATCACAGATTTAAATTATGGACCCACATTTAAAAATCATTCCATTTCAAGCTATGAAATGCACTACTTAAATCCACCCCCCACCAAAAATAAAAGACAATATTTCAAATTGTTTTAAAGACACACTTAAAATAGCCCTCTCCAGAGTAAATGTGTGTTTCCCATTGCCACATAGAATTAAAAATCTCAGAAACTCACAAGGGCCGTTCTTCCCTGACCTAGAAGGTCGCGCTAAGTTGCAGTGGAATCGATGGCAGTGACTCTTGACTTTGATTAACATAATACTTTGTGTCCTTTATTATGCTTATTCCCTACTGTGCTCCTGACCAGCAAATGCTATAAGTGGAATATGAAAAATAGCAAATCTTTCATTATCATGAAAAAAAATTAACACAATTAACAAACTGATTCAAAGACATATTGTATGGGGATCAATTTAGATGGGAAAATAAGCCTTTATTTAAAGAAATTTATGATTGGGGACTCGCAATACCAATACTGACCAAAATCTATCATTCATCTATGAAAAAAATATGTATTAACTACCTACAAGATGCCATTACCAGGTATTGTCATACAAATGTAAATCGCGTACTAGGACCTGAACTTATAAGGTAAAGAAGAAACAGCCCTATTCACCAGGAACTTGAAGCATATGTACATGGAAGTGACTGCATGCTTACACTATAATGTGATGAATAGTATGCCTGCCAGTACTGTGATAAAATTTATAAATATTTGAACAGTGTTGTAAGGACACCCAGGTATAACTGGAACAGTTAGGAAAGACTTCTCAAGGGTTATATTGCCGGATCTCAGCACGGAAGGACAATAGAAACCTACTACATAAGAAGTTCAAGGTCTCGGATCCTGCGTGAGTTGTAAGACAAGTAGAAGCCTCCCAGATTTGGGGAAGGTAGACCCAAAAGAGAACGAACATACACAATGTCCAAAAAATGATAGAAAATCCAACTAGTAAGTACCTCATTATTGCTTCTGAAATTATTAAAATCTAACACTTTTCTAAGGCTTTTCATCAACAACACCACTGTGGTCCGTTTCTTTTAGCTTGTAGATGTTAGTGCCACCGAGTAGATTCCAACAACAGAATGAAACGCTGCTGGGTCCTGCACCACGCTCACAGTCGTCCTATGCTTGCGCCCATTGCTTCAGCCACTCTGTCAATCTTATCTTCATGAGGGCATTCCTCTTTTTCCTTGACCCTGTTATTTACCACACATGTCCATTCCTAGGCATTGGTCTCTCCAGCCAACATGCCCCAAGTATGTCAGAAGAAGGGCTGCTGTCCTTCCCTCTAAGGAGCACACTCGCCATCCTTCTTCCCAGAGAGATTTGCTTGTTCTTTCCGGCAATCCGTGTTCTTTGGCAGTTCCGTCAAGAATCAAAAGCATTGCTTCTTCTTCATTCTTCCTTATTCAATGTCCAACTTTCATATGCATATGAGCCAATTGAAAATACCTTCACTTGGGTATTATTTTTTCCTCAAAGGAACAAACATCCTTGCTTTCAATATTCTAATGAGGTCTTGTACAGCAGATTTTCCCAATGCAATGTCTCATTTGATCTCTTGACTGCTGCTTTCATGAGCATTGATTGTGGATCCAACAAGATAAAATCCCTGATAACTTCAATCTTTTCACCATTGATCCATTTATGATGTTATCTATTGGTGCAATTATGAGGGTTTTCATCTTCTGACATTACATTGCAATCCATCATCACACAAGCCACCACAGTGCAATAAAGTGGCACAAGTAGTAGGCCCATTTTATAATAGCCCTAAATATAAGGCCTACAAGGCTTTAGAAATCTTTAAAGGGACAGATTCACACTGCCTGCATGGAGTCATTCCTACTCACAGTGACTTGATAGCACGGGTTAGAACTGCCCCTGTAAGTATTGAAGAGTAGCTCTTGTTTTTTGTTTGTTTTATTTTTTTTATTTTTAAATTTTTTTAAAACATTTTATTAGGGGCTCATACAACTGTTATCGCAATCCATACACACATCAATTGTGTAAAGCACATTTGTATATCATTCTCA
>NW_022111324.1:63114703-63128520 GCF_000313985.2 Echinops telfairi | reverse complement strand
AAATGTTTTGAGAAATGATGTACAAATACGCTTTACACAATTGATGTGTGTATGGATTGGGATAACAGTTGTATGAGCCCCTAATAAAATGTTTAAAAATTAAAAAAAAAAAAAACAAAACAAACAAAAAAAAATAATTTCTCCAGGCCAATGTCTCATAACAATGACATTATCATCTATATAATAATAATTTAATTAAGTAATATTAACCAAGTAACTTTAAAATAAATAATGGCAAAAAGAAAGCAATGAATGATAATGTTGAACATAAATAAAAGTATAAAACAATATTGGCAACCCTTTCCTATGCAGAAGTAGAAGATTCATGGACTGATGTAGCATTAACTTCTAGCTGTACCTTAATCTATTCACATTAAACGACATATCAAGGAGCCCTGGTGGTATTGTGGCAACGAGTTGGGCTGCTAATCTCAAGGTCAACCATTCAAAACCACTAGCCACTCCACAGGAGAAAGATGAGGCTTTCTACTTTCATAAAAAGTTAGTCTTGGAAGCCTACAGAGGTAGCTCTATACTGCCTGTACAGTCAGTCCTTGTGAGTTGGAATCAACTCAATGGCAATTAGTTTGTATTTTTTGTTATATACCAATTATTTGTCATTTTTTTCTTAATGTACCCATATTTTTCTCATGAGGAAAGGTGAATTTCATTCTATACAACTCCTTATCTGCAAAAACAATTTGAATTCTTTTTATTGTGTAGAAAATGGCCATATCTATACACAATGGTATTAGATTATTATTCATTCAAGTATTCAAATGTTCGGGGATTCATTTATTAATGTGGTGTTAAGAAAAGGGGGAGCTCACTGTCAGATTTCTCTCTTTTCAGATGTAAACGTGGAACCCTATAGGATGTATGAGTATAGGGTCTCTGCGTGGAATGGCTATGGCCGAGGATTCAGCAAAGCCGTTAGAGCAAGAACTAAGGAGGATGTGCCACAAGGAGTGAGTCCGCCCAGGTGGACCACAGTGGACCATCTGCAAGATGTAATAGTGTTGAACTGGAAAAAGCCAATACAATCAAATGGTATTGAGCTACTTTTCAAATAGAGAAAATGCAACTCACCTACCTCCCCAGTACCTGCCCCATCCCCATGAGCCCATAAGGAAATTAAAATTAGTATAATATACATTTAGTTGGCATGTATCTAACCACTAAAAAGTATTTTTGGTATAAAACAAAAAATTTCCATTTTGTGCCAACTAAACATTCACTTTATGGAATATTATTTTGTCATGAATTTTAGCCAAAACAAAACAAAATTTCCTTGAATTTCAGCATAATTGTATGCTACTTCCAATAAAGCAAGTCCAGAGAAGGCAGCATAATTTTCATCTTGAAAGCAAATTTGTTTGGTGGAAAGGGAAAACAAGCATAAATGGCTTTGATTATCTATGTCACTAATCTATTCCCTCCAAATAGTGTGTATAATTAAGAATTGCTAGAGCATAGCAATATAATAGCAAATTAAGATTAAATAATGCTATAATAGTCCATTTCTTCAGAACACTAACACATGTAAGTTTTTTGCAAATATTTTATGATATGACGCTAAAAATTATAATTTTCTCTGGCTCTTCTAGGTCTTATTATTTACTATATTCTTCTCCGAAATGGAATTGAATGCTTTCGTGGAACATCTTTGAGCTTCTCTGACACAAAGGGAATTCAGTCATTTCAGGAATATTCATACCAGTTGAAAGCCTGCACAGCTGTTGGCTGTACTGCCAGCAACAAGGTAGGAGAAGTTTTCTGAAACCTTAGAAAGAGTGTTCAGGGGAATAAATAAACACACACACACACACACACACACACACACATACATACATACACATGTATGTGTATATATGGATTTCCCATGTATGTGTGTATCTATACATGCATATAGGTGTGTATATGTGCCATTAAATGGGGTGTTTAAATGTTAATTCCTCTATATATTAATCATTTTTCAGTGACCACTGGGAAAGAAATTAATGCAAACATTTCTCTTTTATTAGTAAACTCTCACAAGCAAACACTAACCGAGATAATCGCCCTTCACTCTTCTCCCCTCGTATTTTTTTAAGGCAGCGTTCTAGAAGTCCATAATCTTTCCCAAGCCATTCTTTCCTTAAGTGTGTTTCAAGTTAAATATTTTACTCAAGGTTTCCTGCCCTTGAAATTGGAAGAAAAGGTAAAAGAACCCAGCAGAGCAGATAAAATAGCCACAGAGGTAGACCAGACCAAACGTAGGGAAGAACTGAACGTAAGCTTCAAGGTAGGCATGCAGAAAATCAGAGAGCTGCTGACCATGTTAGAATATGGAACCTACAGGAAAGCAGAGTTTAGGTAGAGCAATAAATGGAAAGAGGCAAAGATATTTTCAAGAGGTCTAGCTCGAGCAATTTGTGGTTAATAGAGCTGTTTTGCAAGCAAGTTTTTTTTTAAGGAAAAAAAGTTCAAATAAAGTAATAAGAAGATGAAAGTTTAAATAAAAGAAGAGAACTAGATCTCAGAACATGTGGGGAAGGAGATATTATTTATTGGACACTTTGAATGACATTCCTAGTATAAAGATAACGGAGTGACTGGGGTATGCCAAAGGAGCCCTGGTGGCATCGCTGAGTTAGCCTGCTAACTCCAAGGACAGTGGTTCAAACTCCTCAGCAGCTCCTCTGGAGAAAGAGGAGGCTACCTGTTCCCTTAAAGATTCACAACCTCATAAACTCTATTCCCTTATGAGTCAGAATCAGCTTGATGGCAGTGGGAGTGGAGTATGCTAAACAGGTCTGCAAGGAAAGGGGAAGGCTGAATTTGAGTATGAGCACCCAAGGAGAGTATGTGGGTGGCACTGGTGACTTAGTGAGAGAATTCTTACTTCATGCACAAGACCTGAGTTTGCGTCTCCGCCAGTGCCTCTCAGGCACAACTCCTCCTCCATCCGTGGAGATTTGGGGGTTAGTATGGCACTGCACAAGTTGACCAGCCGGTGAAAACCTAGGGCTCACAATGCCAATCTGAAACCTACCTGGGGATGGTGCAGGACTGACAGTGTTTCCTCTTACTGTGCGTGGGCTCCCCATGAGGCGTGGTCAACCTCAACTGCGGCGAACAGCAATCAGAAGGAAAGAGCCATCTCAACCTAGGCCACAAGACAGAGGTAGCCCATGAAGAGACAAACTCACCCAGAAGCTCCTAGTCTCTTCTAGGATTAGCCTTTCCGAAAAGCAGTGCCTTCACACAGTGAGCAGGAACCATCCGAGTCTATCATTTAGTCTGTCTGCCTGGCCACCATATGTGGGTGCAACTTTGGGTCAACAGACCCCCAGAAGCATCTAGGTGTATGCCTCCCTTTGGACAGATGGCAGTGAATTGGCCATGTAGAAGTACTGGTCTGAATAGGCTAGAATAATGCCATGCATTTTGCATAGAATTGGTCTCATGCCTACCAGGCACCAAAGCGATTGGCTAGAGTAAAATCAGAGTTAATTCTGTGGGAAGAAAAAATGCCCAGGCAATTTTCATTCAAAGCTATATTTTGGCAATATTGAGTAACTAACTAGATGGCTGATTTAGCCATTTCTTTTCTTCTCTCTCTCTCTCTCTCTTTTTCTCCCTGGAACATGGGCACGGACGCTATAAAGTCACCCTCAGCACCGCAGGAAGAGTACAGAGAGCCTGTCCGTTTCTACTGCTCAAAGCATATGATATGCATGCAAGTTCAGAGAGAGATTTTGCTCCATATTTACTGGTGCTTAAAACACCCCAAATCAGGCTGTTAAAATGCAAAGACACTGGTGGAGCATATGGAAGAGAGTTATCAAGAGTTTTCTAGTAAGACAGTCTGTCAGCCAGATTTTACTTGTTTAAACTGAGGGCTGCACTCTGCCATCAAAATTGTTGTTGAACCTGTTGTGATAAACGGGAGTCTGAGACTTATGTAATGTCTTCAAGGTCAGAATTCATTGTTTAAATAGAATGGGAGGGAAAGAATGAAAAGAGAGGGGGACTGCTTATCCAAGCCCCTGTTAATGATATGCCAGGCCGGACGACAACATTTTAAAACAAAAGTAACAAAAGTGACATTCTCATTGATCGGAATACCTGGTGTGCTATTGCAGTCAATTGCTGTTTAATTTCTCTGTCTTCAGGTACTCGCAGCCACTACCCAAGGAGTCCCAGAGAGCGTCCTGCCCCCGAGAATCAGAGCCACCAGTGTGGAGGCTCTACATCTGAGCTGGACTGTACCCGAGAAACCAAATGGTGTCATTAAAGAGTACCGGCTCTGGCAGGCTGGGAAAGGGCTCATCTACACGGATGTCACTGACAGGCGGCAGCATACGGTCACAGGTGAAAAACAAAAACATGGGAAAACCTACTGGAGGAGTCTGTCATTGTGGTTAGTGGGAAAAAGCATCCCAGGGGCATGTGTTTGATAGATGAGGTCACTTCAAAAGGACGTGTACTCTTGACATATGGTCAGGTCCCACTTATCCATGCTAATAGAAGAGCCCCCACTGGCAGCAATAAGCCACAATAGAAGATAACTTCAGAAATAATTTATGTTTGGCTTTGATATGCACTAAGTGTAGGGTTTTTGCTTCAGACTGAACTTTTTTTTCCTTTTTAAGACAAACAGTAAAATGCATTTTTATTCCCCAAGGATATCCTGATAGCTAATGGGACTAGGCTAGAAAAGAATGTACTAGGAGCAGGGGGAAATTAATACATGCAGCTAATTGACAGTTGGCTGAATGAGACTTTGTTATTAATAGTAATTAATTGTCACTGTATTGTTTTAACCCATAACATTACTTATGATTATTTTTAGTAATATAATAGTATACTGTAATAGGGAGATTTAGTAATATATTATTAGATCAGCGGTTCTCCACCTGTGGGTCACGACCCCTTTGGGGATCAAACGACCCTTTCACAAGAGTCACTCAATTCCTAACAGTAGCAAAATTACAGTGATGAAGTAGCAACGGAAAAAATGTTATGGGTGGGGGGTGGGGTCACCACAACATGAGGAACTGTATTAAAGGGTTGTGACATTAGGAAGGTTGAGAACCACTGTGTTAGATAAATACTATTGAAAGTTACTATGAATAGTAATTAGCATATTTTCACTTAAATGTCATTTCCAAAAAAATTGTCTTTTCTGTCCACACAGGCTACAGTAGGTTTTCTAACTGGCCATCACCTCATCTTGTTTTATTTTTCTCTTAGGCATCTCAATGCTTGATAATTTGGCTTTTTAGTTATAATTCGTCTTTTTGCTGCTTCTTCCACTGAAATTGAGATCAGGAACTGTGTCTACGTCATTCAGTGCTGTATCTCTAAGCCAAACAAACCCATTGCCAAAAAATCAATTCCAACTCATGGCCACCCTACAGCCGAGGTAGACTTTACAGAAGTTGCCTGCCTTCTCTGTCTCCAGCTCAGCAGCTGGTGGGTTTTAAGAGCTGGTCTTTTGGTTAGCAGCTAAGCATTTAATCACTGCATCTCTGTAACTCCTAACCAATACCAACCCACTGCCCTCAAGCAAATTCCAACTCAGGAGTGACCGACCCTACCTGGAGTCCTCCAAGCAGTTAATCTTAGGGAGTAGATTGCCTCTCCTTTCTCCAGGAGAGCAGTTGATGAGTTTGAACCAACAGACTCGAGGTTAGCAGTCTAATTCTTGCTGACACCACCACTAGGGTCCATCGTGTCTGTAACACCTAGAAAGTCCTTGTCACATCCAACCAAACTCAATGCCATCAAGTCAACTCTGAGTCATAGAACTGCCCCTGGGGGTTTCTAAGTGCTACTCTTTATGGGAGTAGAAAGCCTCATCTTTTTCCAGCAGCATGACTAGTGGTTTAGAACTGCTAACCTTGTGGCTCACAGCCCAATGCATAACCACTGCACTACTAGGACTCTGAAATAAGCTTAATACATGCCAAATATTGGCCTAAGTACTTTGTAAGCATGATATAATTTTATTCCCATAACAAAGCCATAGAGGAGGTAACATTATGACTCATGTTTTCTAGAAAAGAACCCTCTGGCAAACTAGATTAGTTTATTATTTGGGGCCATTGAACATTCACTAACAGTTTTATAAATTTGAGTTCTGAGAACATGTGCAAGATATTTTTAAAGTTTACTCTTTTGTTATTGTCGACACCCCCTCCTCCAAAGCCTCCTCAGTGGGAGTCCTTCCAGTGAGCCCACGCCTGGGAAAGGGCATGCCCCACATATAACAAAACACACTGAATGCAGAAAGGCCTTGACCAAATGTGCCTGTCAGTTTCCTAAGAGAAGCATGGGCTGACCTGCACAGGTGAAAATATAAATCTGTATTTTGATCATAAACTCTACATTTAATTCAGGTAATCAAATTTGTTCCTTATATCTTTTCTCATTTACAGTGAAAACCTTCCCAAGTAAATGAAACAATGTTTTACACAATACAATTTTACATTTGTAATGGTGCTTCAAATGCAGCTCTGATGGTATAGTGGTTATATGTTGGGCTGCAATCTGTGTGGTCAGAGGTTCAAAACCTCCAGCAGTTCCTTGGGAGAAAGACTGGTCTTTTCACTCTCATAAACTGACAGTCTCAGAAACCCACAGGGGTCACTGTGAGTCAGCATGGACTCAATGGCTGTGAGTAATATTGCTTTAAAATCTAAACTAACTACACTTTGTTACTCATCTGGTTCCCATGGCATCCCTGGAAGATAGTTGAGGGATGTCTGTAATGCCCACATGTGAGACATGAGGAAGGTAACAAATCTCCCCAGGCCATTCACTCCCCCCATCAGTAAGAAAATCATAATGTTGGTACATTCCTTAAAACAGGTGTTGCTTCTTGCTGTGTTCTAGATACTAGATTATAAATCCAGCCAGTTGCCATTGAGTTGATTATGACTCAAGGCAAATCCATGATTTACAGAGTAGAATCTTATCGAGGCAGATCAGTAGGCCTTTCTTCTAAAGCACCTCTGAGTGGGCACTGTCAGCTTAGCAAAACGAACTGCTAAGCAAAAAGTCAGTGGTTCAAACCCACCAGCTGCTCCAAGAAGAAAGTTGAGGCTGTCTGTTGCCCTGAAGATGTATGTTTTCAGAAAGGCTACATAGGGTCACTCTGTCTGACGTTTAACCATTTGCATTACACAGGAACCCCATAGATTTGACACTGCCCAACCCAAACCAAACCAAATCACTGCCATGGAGGCAATTTCAACTCATAGAGACCCTGTAGGGCAGGCTACATCTGCCCGTGTGGGTTTCCAAGACTAACTCTTCATGGGAGTAGAAAGCCTCGTCTACACTGCACGCTCTGAAATAAAGACTCCTGCTCTTAAAACCAGGAAGTCAGAGAGAACATTGGCAATTAAAAAGCAACCGAAAACACAATAGAATCGGTGAACTCTATACAAGATTCAATGGAAAATCATTTGGAGTGGACAATGAATGTTAACTACAGAGTTGTGAAAGCCCAGGGAAGGTACATTAAAACTGTGCCAGGAAAATTTTTGCAATAAATCAGGCTACAAAGCAAAGGAAATTTCTTCTACTACTTAACCAGTGTCAGCATTGAATTGTTGCCAGCCACACTTATTTGAATTTTTTAGAAGTTGGCATTTGTATGCCAACAGCCTCAATTCAACTGTAATATTCAAACCAACAGGATTGATAGCCTCATCAATTATCAAATAATTGCAAGGATTTTTCTTGAAACATATCCACCCCACCAAGTTTTCCTTCCATTTTCATTTTTAATGGATAGTTTCATGTCAGAAAGACTTTCATACACATAGCTTGATGACAACCATCCTCTTTTATAAGAATAAGTTCATAAACATTTTCCTACATCATTTTAATTCTTCCCAAACCAAAAACCCTGTTCTTCCTTAGATAGATGAGAGAGTACCTTTTTTTGGGCAACATGGTCCTAAATAGGAATTTCTTTTTTTTTTTAAAACATTTTATTAGGAGCTCATACAACTGTTATCGCAATCCATACACACATCAATTGTGTAAAGTGCATTTGTACATCATTCTCAAAACATTTTCTCTCCACTTAAACCCCTGACATTAGGTCCTCATTTTTCCCCTCCCTCCCCGCTCCCCCCTCCCCCATGAGCCCTTGATAGTTTATAAATTGGTATTTTGTCATATCTTGCCCTGTCCGACGTCTCCCCTCACCCACTTTTCTGTTGTCTGTCCCCCGGGAGGAGGTCACATATAGTTCCTTGTAATCGGTTCCCTCTTTCCTACCCATTCTCCCTTTACCCTCCCTGTTTCGCCACTCACACCACTGGTCCTGTCGGGCTCATCCGCCCTGGATTCCCTGGATTTTCAGTTCCTATCCCTACCAGTGTACATCCTCTGGTCTAGCCAGACTTGCAAGGTCGAATTTGAGTCATGGTAGTGGGAGCGGGGAGGAAACATTTAGGAACTAGAGGAAAGTTGTATTTTTCATCGTTGTTACATCGCACCCTGACTGGCTCATCTCCTCCCCGAGACCCCTCTGCAAGGGGATCTCCAGTGGCCTACTAATGGGCTTTGGGTCTCCACTCTGCACTCCCCCCATCATTCACTATGGTAAGATTTTTTGTTCTGATGATGCCTTACACCTGATTCCTTCGACACCTCGTGGTTGCATAGGCTGGTGTGCTTCTTCCATGTGGGCTTTGTTGCTTCTGAGCTTGATGGCCGCTTGTTTATCTTCGAGCCTTTAAGACCCCAGACGCTATACTTTTTGATAGCCGGGCAATTTCTTTGTTAAACAGAAACCCCCATTCAGCAAAACCTTACCGAGTTCAGATCATCCTCTATGCTAGGAATTAGCTATTCTAAAACTAAAGAGCTATATACTGTAAGCATTTTATCTGCTTGGGAAAATTCAGTACCACAATTAGCTGATGGACCAAATTCAGCTCAGAAGTATTTCATAAAGTGAATGGAGGTTCTATTGAGCTCATGAAATGAATTGAAGTAATCAATGTACTTCACATCCCGTCTTAGATGTTCAATGGATGAGGCTGCCTGACCCCCCCGAGGGTAGCTGCGTTGATTTCTTCATCGTATCCAAAACGTCGGCGCTCCCTCCGCAGCGGTAGAACACTAATGAGCCTGAAGCTCTAGTCTTCCAGGAGCCTGAGAACCCAGGTCCTCAGAAATGACAAAAGGGATCGTGAGCACCCAGCCTCAGCCCCATTGTCTCCAGGTTGATTTTTAATTACATCAAAGCTTTAGAAACATGATCCCGTAAATGCTTTGTGGGAATAGTGGCAAATGCACTCATCACATGAAATCCATAAATTGCTTATAATCCTCTCAAGATGTTAAAAAAAACAAGCATTAAGTAATTGAAGACAGGAAGTCCTCGGTTAATTATTTAGAGGTGTTATCAATGCTTTAAGTAAACTGAAGCATTTTCGGCTATCTCACTGAGCTGAATGCCATGGGGACGACGGAGCAGCAGCCAGCGTCTTCTCATCTTCACTAATGCAAACAGCATATGGCAGCTTGTCAATAAGAGACCTTTTCATATCATTTATTACTAAACACATTCGCCAGAGCAGTTTGGATGCTGGTGATACCATTGTCTCCCTTTGGGGTGCCCCTACATTACCAATGGGCCTCCCAAGTATGGTGGAGAAGAGGGTAGGAAGATTAACTAGATAATTAGGGCCACTGAGAGCAAAAGCGAATTAAGCATGTCTTTTTGCAGCAGCAGGTATGATAAGGGCCAATGTGTCTCTTAACTCTGGGAACAATGTTATCACAGTAATTAAATAAAAGTTCTTATCAGTGCATTCCACTTCAAAAGAAAGACGCACCACATTCAGTTAACCAGGAGAGAGGACAATTTGCCTTCCTTCCCCTTCCTCTTTGAAGCCCATGGAAAGCGTATGCCCTTTGGAGCAAAAAACATAAAATACCAGTGTTTTGCCCAAGCAGATAGCCAACACATCAACTTCTGGAAGAGCATGAAGACACAATTCCTCCAATGAAATGTAGGAATTCTTTATAAGGGATTGAGCATTTCTGGGTTCTTGGGTGGTACACATGTCTAAGTGTTCATCTACTAACTGATGGCTGGTGACTGGAGTCCTCCCAGCGTGCTCTCAGGAAAAGGCCAGGTAATCTGCTTCCAAAAGATTGCCATCTTGAAAACTCTCTGAAGCTCAGTTTTACTCTGCACCAAGTGGGGCCGCCATGGGTAAGGACCAATGAACAAGTGTCAATAAGCGTGTTGCAAACACTCACCAGTGAAGGCCATGTCATCCAAGTCAACTCCCAGCTATTTGCAATGCATGGGTCCCATCATTCTGATGCTTTGACTTCCAAATCAATGTTAAGATTTACCAACTGAATTTATACATTAGGACCAGGACACAGGAAATAGACAGAGACATTGATTCTTCCTGAAAGAGCAGGACATTTGTTTGGTCAAATGAGAGAGGGACCTGCTGGGCATGTGATGGATGGTATTCATAAAAGGGAGGATGGTACTTAACATCAACACTCCTGAAATATTTCTACTGAAGTTCTGTGAAGCAAAGAGCAATTGAAGCATACCCAGTCTCTGAGTAAGATGCCATACGGTATCAGTTTGGAACATTCATTTCTTCCCATTGACTCGGCTTGAGCTCTACACCTATGCTTCGCTTCCCCGCTATCTCATTAGTCAATGTTTTGCATTTACAACAATACTAAAAATTCTATTATCCAAATGTCTGGTGAACTCACGACATACAGGAACACTGGGTGTTAGGCTGCTCACTGCAAGGCCAGCATTTCCAGACCATCAGTCACTCCGAAAGAGAAAAATGAGACTTTCTACTCCTGTAAAGAGTTACAATCTCAGAAACCCACAGGGGCAGTTCCACTTTGTCCTAGAGACTCACTATGAGCTGACATCAACTCCGCGATGGCAGTGAGCTTGGGTTTGGTTACTATCAAGGAGAGACTATCTCCTATTATCTCCTAGGAGAGAGCTACACTACCTTTGACAGTGAAGCTTCTATGTCAACTTGTCCTGGCTCTGATGCTCAGTGGCGTGGCAATTATGTAATGATGCAATTTGGCAGTTAAATAAGCACAGTATGTGGCAGTTATGTATTGTGAGATAGTCCATTTTGTCATCTGATGTGGTTATCCTCTTTCTTTTTATTTTTATAATGCCACTTTCAAATAATGACCTGGTCTTTGGAACCTAACCATGTCCATGAGTGAGGAGTGGGTGTGGGTAAAACTCAGTATAGTTCTAAGATGTTAATGTATGCCTACTGCTCCAGGACAGCTGTGTAGACAGTGATGCTCTGTAGAGGATCAATTAGTGAGATTTTAAATAAGCGGATGATGCAAATGATTAAGTACTCCACCATAAGAAAAAGATTGTTTCTTTGAACCAGCCCAGCAATGCCTTCAGAAGATAAACCTGCTTAGTTATGTGCTTCTGAAAGGCCATCACATTGAAAATCCTCTGTGGCCATTGTATGCTGTACATGTGGGGTCACCATGAGTTCGAATCAACTTGACAGCAACTAACAATAAAAGCGTTATTAGTGCAGCAGAGGGGTGACTTAGGTGGCCTGGGTCTAACATCCAGTTTGGTTGAACTGGTATTAGGACAAGTGACTTACCTGCAAAATGGCATTGTACAATACTTGATACCTACCAAATAAAAATGTGTCAAAGTAACACAGACTTTCACCCTTGACTTAATCATTAACCACGCTGAGTCAAGGACTTAAGGAACAATATCTTGATAGCCTTGGGTTGCTAACTACAATAATCAGCTGTTCCAACCCACCAGCCAGCAGTGGGGAAAAGACCGGGCAGACTGCTTTTGTCAAGATTCACGGCATTGGAAACCCGATGGGGCAGTTCTACTCTGTCCTATAGGTCCTCTACGAGCCAGTGTTGGCTGAACAGCAGTGTGTTTGCAATTCTTTAGAAGACACAATGGACTAATTGTCTAAATCCGTTGAAGTAGTTAGTACTGACTACCTGAAATTATAATGGACAAAGTGCCTTTTCCCCACTCTTTATCTGAAGATTAAAAATTAGAAGCAAGCTGTTTTTTGATAGTGTGAATCAAATGTAAGTTGCATAAGTAGGAGTTTTGTTTTCCAAATCATATTTTTATGATCCATCGGCAGACTTTTTGCAGTCCCTTTTTAACACACATTTACTCTCGAAAGTACTGTTACTTGAAAGTGTAATTGTAATGAGTTTGGTTATATTATGTCTCTTTCCTTGAAAAGAGAACACAATTCCCTGTAGAGAAATTCAGGTAATTTGCAGCTACAGTAACCTCCACTACACTGAAATGTTAAATACTTGGCTTTTCTCCATGCATTTGCCTTTCTCTACTCTACAACTGCCATTTCCTCCTCTCTGATGCTGAGCACTTGAAGGATGCTTGCTTTTCTCTTGGACTCTCTGGCTTCAGGCTTAAGTTCCAGGCAGAACAGTTCCTTGGAGACGTCTCTTTATTCCCCTCTCCTCATCTTGATCGGTTCATGAGCAGTTTTTCTCGGTGTGCCCTTTTCAATGCCTGTTGCTGATATTGCATGTATATCTCGTTTTAAGAGCTACCCATGGGGGCTTACTTTAAATGACAGCAACCTCCTGTTGAGATGTGTTGGTTCTATTGAGTTTCACAGAGTCATATATATGGAAGGTCATCCAGTTCATGTAAATCATCTACGGCTGGTGGGAGTCGCTGCTCCCCTTGGTCGATGCTGATCTCATGGTGTCTCCAGTCCTGTTAGTGATCCAATCCTTTAACGATATAATAAAATACAAGGTAGAAGAAAACAGAAAATTAAAAATGTCTGGTTCAGAAATTGCCTGAGAATTCACAAGTTAGTCTGCGATCCAGTTATGCAATTTTCATTATCATGCCTACAGTTGACAGAGGGCAGAGAGGCACCTACAGGTCAGCAAATGGAGTCCATGGCCATAGGCTGTTTGTAGGACAGAGTCATGTCAGACTCTTAGCTACTACACTGTCCTTCTTCGCTAGATGAATTCTAACCATATTCAAGGTGAAACTATTTAAATATATACTCTTAAAAGTCCTGGCAGTCTCACTGGACCTGGAGCTACCTGTTACTGCTGCTTCCTGCCAAGCATTGGAAGCCTGACCCATCTGTGCCAGGCTACTTCTCAGCTCTGCCACACAGACTGAGCTCCAGACCAGCATGTTGCTTCGGTCTGTGATCATGAGCAAGTCCTTCCCACTCTCCATGCTTCAACTCCCTTGTTTGTAAATCAAGCCAATAACTGCACTTATCTTAGCAAAATCATGGGCATTGAATGTGTTCATGTTTGTCAATTGTGCACAGGAAAGTACTTGCTGGTAGTAATTGCTCGTCAAATTTCAACTTATATGATAGTTATGAAATCGACTAGCAAACTTCCTTGAAAATAACTACATCTCTTATATAATATGTTTATTGGTGTAGCGAGCCCTGAATACTGAAAAGGGAGCAAACAAACAAACCAAAAAAAAGGAAAATGGAACAAAAGAAAGGACACAAACAAAATCAGGGGTTTGTTTAGATTTTTGTTTTCTATTTTATGGATTTTTAAAAATTGACTTGATGCTTGAACAAATCCTTCTAGTATATTTCTTTCATTTTAAAAGGAATTGCGCACTCCCCTAATACAAGAGCACCTTGCTCAGCTAAACGGTCATTTCATGATACCTACCTTCCCAACATGATCGCTGCAGACAGATGTGTGCATAGGCAAGTGTGATGAAGAAGACTGCTGGTACCCGGCTATCAAAAGAT